>NW_022196910.1:5491089-5533518 GCF_008632895.1 Mastomys coucha | reverse complement strand
TTTCAAAAACCCACCCCTGAATGAATAAAAGGAGCCCTTGCTGGCTAATATGGACTCATCAGTTATGTTTCAAAACGGCTCCAAGTGAATGATTCTATGGGGGTAAAAAGTATAAAATGCTTGGCTTGTTTTGTGGGATCTGTTATGAAGCTGTTTTCCTTCCTTTTCTTTTTCTTTTCTTTTTTTCAAAAAGATTTATTTACCCAGAATTTGGGAGGCAGAGGCAGGCGGATTTCTGAGTTTGAGGCCAGCCTGGTCTACAGAGTGAGTTCCAGGAGAGCCAGGGCTATACAGAGAAATGTCTTGGAAAAAAAAAAGATTTATTTATTTCTTATATATAAGTATACTGTAGCTATCTTAAGATACACTGGAAGAGGACATCAGATCTCAGCACAAATGATTGTAAGCCACCATGTGGTTGCTGGGATTTGAACTCAGGATCTCTGGAAGAGCAATTAGTGCTCTTAACCACTAAACCATCTCTCCAGTCCTTCTTTTCTTTTCTTATTTTTATGATAAAGGAACTTAAGTGGAGGTACAGAGACATCTCAGTGGTTAAGTACATTGGCTGCACTTGTAAAGGACTGGGGTTTAATTCCTAGTACTCTAATGCAGCGTCTAATTGTCTCTAACTCCAGTTTCAGGGGATCCAGTGCCTTCTTTAGGCTCCCATAGACACTGCTCACATATGGTGCACATACATAAATGTAGGCAAGATACCCATACACATAAAATACATTTTTTAAAAAAAGGTAACTTAAGGGAGAAAGCACTTAGTTTTAGCTTACAGCTACAGGTACAGCCCTCATGGTGGGGAAATCAAGGCACAATTAAGTTGGGTATTTCTATAACAATCAGTACAATCAAGATGATCCCCACAGTTCTGCCCAGAGAGACTCATCTCACAGGGGACTGTAGATTCTGTCCAATTGACAGTTAAAGCTAACCATCATGGAAGCCTAAAGAAAAACTAAAGTCAGAGTTTTTTTTTAACTAAAGAGTAGGATGCAGGGCCTTGGGAGGCGACTCAGTAGTTAATGTGCTTGCTACACAAGCATGAAAACTTCCCATTGCTATAACCTATGTAGATCAGAAGTGTGTGTGTTTCTGTTCTCTAGGAAATCCTAGTAGCAAGCTGGCTAGCTAAACTAACCATATGGGCAAAGCTCTAAATACAGTTGAGACACCTTGCCTGTATAAGATGGAGAAGATGAGTGAAGACACCAACATTAGCCTTTGGCCTCTGCATGGACATGCACAGGTATAAACAGGCATGCACATATACATACATGAGGGGAAAAAAATCAAAGAACAGGAAATAGAGTTAGCTTATGTTTTTATTATCATTTTAAAATTATTTTTATTGCTGGGAAAGGTCAGAAGAAGCCTTTCTAGTAAAGCAGAGTCTCTCCTTCTAGTTTCACGTGGGCTCCAGGGAGCAAACTCGGGCTCTCAGGTGCCCCAGTGCTCTCCTCCATTGACAACCCCCCTCCACTGGCCTGGGCACCTTCACGTGGGCTCCAGGGAGCAAACTCGGGCTCTCAGGTGCCCCAGTGCTCTCCTCCATTGATACCCCCGCCCCACCACCGGCCTGGGCACCTTCATGTGGGCTCCAGGGAGCAAACTCAGGCTCTCAGGTTGGCCCCAGTGCTCTCCTCCATTCACCCCACCCCCCAACTCCCCTGCCACCGGCCTGGGCAGGACTTATGGTGAATGCTTTTAAAAATATTTTGTAAAGATTTCATTTTTAAACTTATTTTAGCTGGTGATGTAGTTCAGTGATTGAGTACTTGAATAACAAAGACAAAGTTCTGGGTTAGATTCCCAGGATCATTAAATAAATAAAGTTTTTAATATAATTTTAGTACACACATACATAGAAACACACAGACACACAGACACACACACACACATAGTCTCTTAAGTAGCTCTGGCAGGCTGGAACTCAAAGAGATCCTCTTGCTTCTGTCTTCTGAGTACTGCAATTACTAAAGGTATGCAACACCATGCCTGGCAATACACACACACACACACACACACATACATATACATATACACACACATATATACATATGTATCTATATATCTCTCTATAAAATGTGTGTATACTATATATGTTATTTATATATACATATATATTTTTAAAATGCTACTGAGGATTGAATTTGAGCTTCACATATTCTAGGGAAATGATCTACCATGGAGTGATATACTCAGCAACAAATGACTTTAAAAATAAACCAGGTGGGAGGAATGTGTGCTGAAGAAATGGCTCAGTAGTTAAGAGCACAGGGCTGCTCTTTTATTGAAGAGGACCTGGGTTTGATTCTCAGGATCCATGTAATGGCTCACAACCATCTGTATCTCTAGTATCAGGGGATCCAACATACTCTACTTGTCTCCACTGATACCAAGTATATACATGGTACATACACACACACACACACAGGCAGGCAAAACACCTGTACAGATAAAACAAATCACAAAGGGCCTGTTGTGGTGGTACATATCTTTAATTCAGCACACAGATTTAGAGATAGGCAGGCAGATTTAGAGTTCGAGGGCAGCCTGAAATACATAGCAAGTTTCAGACTTCTCAGGGCTGCATAATGAGATCATGTCTCAAGAAGATAAAATAAGCCGTGTGTGGTGGCATATACCTTTACTCCCAGGCAGGAGGCAGAGACAGTAGGAGCTCTTTGAGTTCAAGGCTAGCCTATATAGGGAGTACCAGAACAGCTTAAATATTTTATCTCAAACAACAATGACAACAACAACAAAACAAACAAAACCAACAAAAAATATTAAAAAAAAAAAACTTGGCAGTATACCAGGGCCATGTATGTAGCTCAGTGGTACTACTGTAGGGTTTTACTGCTGTGAACAGACACCATGACCAAGGCAACTCTTTTGTTTTATTTTGTTTGTTTTTTTTCGAGACAGGGTTTCTTTGTGTAGCCCTGGCTGTCCTGGAACTCACTCTGTAGACTAGGCTGGCCTTGAACTCAGCAATCTGCCTGCCTCTACCATGGAGTGATATACTCATCAACAAATGACTTTAAGAATAAACCAAGTGGGATTAAAGGCATGCGCAACCACTGCCCAGTAAGGCAACTTTTTTTTTTTTTTAAAAGATTTATTTATTATTATATCTAAGTACACTGTAGCTGTCTTCAGATGCACCAGAAGAGGTCATCAGATCTTATTACAGATTTTTGTGAGCCATCATGTGGTTGCTGGGATTTGAACTCAGGACCTTCGGAAGAGCAGTCAGTGCTCTTAACTGCTGAACCATCTCTCTAGCCTGGTAAGGCAACTCTTAAAAGAGCAACATTTCATTGGGGCTGGGTTACAAGTTCAGAGGTTCAGTCCATTATTGTCAAGGCAAGAGCATGGCAGCATCCAGGCAGGTGTGGTGCAGGAGGAGCTGAGAGTCCTACATCTTCATCTGAAGGCTGCTAGTGGAAGACTGACTACTGGGCAGCTAGGGTAAGGGTATTGAAGCCCACACCCACAAGGCCACACCTACTCCAACAAGGCCACATCTCCCAACAGTGCCACTCCCTGGGCCAACCATATACAAACCATCAAAAGTATAAAACATGCTTAGCATGTGGAAGGTCCTGGTTCCATTTCAAAAGGAAAAAGGTAAGAACAATTTTCACATGTTTTATATTTCCAATTTGCCAGATCCCACATACTCACTATAACTAATGGTAACTGTGTAACTATAACCATGGATGAGACCCAATTCTGAGCTTGTTTCATATCTCCCCTCTTCTCTGGGGAAGAAACAGTTATTACCTCGATTTCTAAAGGTGGGAAGATAGAGGCCCAACATATGAAAACCTTTATCTGAAGTTTTACAGCTTTAGGAGCTGGGGCTGCTCCAATGTTACGCTTTGTGCCCTACCCCCTGGCAGACTCAGGAAAGATTCAGATTGTGGCTGTGGCAATAACTTCTGTTGGTCCTCATTCTCTTTTGTTTCGTTGGCCCTGGAATAATGTAAATAGGCTGTTCTTCAATTTGTGGTACTGTTCTTGTCTCTGCCTCTGGAGCACTGAGATTACAGGTATGTGCCACCATGCCTGCCTAGCTCACTTTTGAGCTCTTGTTGCATGCTGAGTTATGTAACAGGCCAGGGCATTCCTAAAAGGTGGCTTCTGGGGAGCATTTTACTTACTTACTTACTTACTTACTTTTTTTTTTTTTTTTTTGAGACAGAGTTTTTCTGTGTAGCCCTGGTTGTCCTGGAACTCACTCTGTAGACTAGGCTGACCTCCTCAAACTCACAGAGATCCACCACCTCTGATTCCCAGTGCTGTAATTAAAGGTGTGTACCACTGCTGTCTGGCGGGAGTCTTTTATTAACCCTACTTCCACACGAGCAGAGTGAGCCTCAGAACAGTAGTCTCATCATCCCAGGGGATCCAGTACAGTCTGCTCTTCCCTGATGTTTCTGTACCCATCTCTTGCCTAGTACATAGGCCCATCCATGGCAGTGTTTTGCTGCCCTGACTGGAAACTCAAGGGGAAGCCAGTTTTTCAGAAGGTGAAGACTCAGAGGCTGGGATCTGTTTGGCCTATAGGAGGAGCAAGTCGGGAGACTTCATGGCTGGAACAATATGGTTGAGGAACAGAGCGGAGATGATCAGGAATTAGGTGACAGGGTTTTTCTGTGTAGCCCTGGCTGTCCTAGAACTCACTCTGTAGACCAGGCTGGCCTCGAACTCAGAAATCCTCCTGCCTCTGCCTCCCAAGTACTAAGATTAAAGGTGTGTGTCACCACCACCCGGCTTATACATCTCTTCTAATGCTTTGAATCACATGGACAGTTTTAGTTTGATGTTAACCTGTCAAGAATTCTGCATGCAGGGTTGGCTTTGTCTTAGTGGGTAAAGATGTTTGCTGCCAAGTTTGATAACCTAAATTTGATTACTGGAAAGAGAAAATCAACTCCCACATGCAAGCCATGGCATACTCAAAGCCTGTATTCAATCCTTCTCCCGCCCCTCCCAATAAAAATAATTCCTGTCAACATAATTTTTATATTCTTTCTCCATTTAAGGAAAGCCGATATCTCCTTGACATACCATGGCCATTGTCACAGCAGGTGTGGTTACTTGCACAAGATAGAACCCCATCATGTTGAGGTGGGAGAGTCTTGGGAAAGCCCCTCCCTGAAGACCTATTGGCAGTAGTTGCTAGAGGAAAGAGGTGTCATTTTCTTCAGTGTTGTAGTCACCCATTTAGTTGCCCTGGTAAATAAACCCCTAATCTATGCTCTTGCAAGCAAACCCAGTTCAGTAGGTCATAAAACAAACACAAGGAAGTACATGGAGGAACTTGTTGGGAAGAAGTGGAAATGAGGAGGGGGGGAATAAAACGGCAATGGGAGGTGAATATAAAAGTACAGTATAGGGTCAAGGATTGAAGCTGGTCGACTGCTAGCATGTTCAAATCACTGGGTTCAATTCCTAGCACCGAACAAACTGAGCATGGTTCCTCTAGCCTATTTCTCGCACTCAAGAGGTGTGGGTGGGCAGATAAGACCTTCAAGGCCAGCATTGGCTAGAAACTCTGTTTCAACAACAGCAAAACCCCAAACAAACTCAAAATACATGATATACATATATGAAGTTGTTAAAAAAAAAAATAAAAAGCCAGGCGTGGTGGTGCTTGCCTTTAATTCCTTGCACTTGGTTGGTAGAGAGAGCCCGGAGGGCTACATAGTGAGACCCTGCCTCAAAAAAGAAAGTTAATGAGTAAAACAAAACAGGGAAAAATGTAAAGTAAGCTGTAATGACTAGGTCAGTATGTGCGCTCGTATTATAAGTTCGAAAGAACGAAACACGTCTCTCTCCCGGTCCCACGACTCAGCTGCCTCTGCGGGCATCTGCGGGCGAGGCCTGCCACTCGAGGAGGCGTGGCCTGATGTCTAGGGGGCGTGACCCGAGGCGAGCAGGAAGCGGGAGCCGGTCGCCTCACACGCAGGCGTTACTGGTCGTTCGGGGTCACGTGAGCGCGCAGGCGCAGCGCGACGGAGCCCCGCTCCCTCACACAAAGCCCGGACGCGAAGAAAATGGCGGCAGGGGTCGAAGCGGCAGCCGAGGTGGCAGCGACAGAGCCCAAAATGGAGGAAGAGAGCGGCGCGCCCTGCGTGCCGAGCGGCAACGGAGCTCCAGGCCCGAAGGGGTGAGTATCCTAACAGCAATTTATCCTTCTCTAACTCCAGCCAGGTTACTTCGCGGCTCCGTTAGGTTTGTTGGCCGCTTTTTCTTCTCTCACGGCGGCGCGGCGTCTGCGCAGGCCCTTTCCCTGCCGAGAGTCGGGGGCGGCCGAGGCTGTGACGACGACGAAGCCAGGAGAGCCTCATGGATCGCCCCCTGCCGACAGCGCTTGCCTCCGCTGCCTCACGCCTCCTGACTGACTGCGCGCGTCGTCGAGGCCTCAGGCCTGTGGCCTGGTATTTTATTCACGGAGCCGTGATGGCGCGCGGGCTGCGGGAGCCCAAGGCCCGCTGCACCTCCCACTGGGGTCTCGAGGGTTGAACCGTTAAGACTGTGTTGTTTCAACTCTTAAACATACACCCCGTGGTTGTGGAAGTATTCTGTCTCAGTTTCTCAGATCTGAGAAGTTAGGGGCGGGAGGCGTGCGCGTGCGGGGTGTCACGTGTACGGTCGGCAAACGGCGGCGCGACCGGGAAGGTGTCGACCTGGCCTTCTTTGCGGGGTTCCGAGACACCGGTGTTCCCCTCATCCTGCAAGAAGTGCTTCTTCCACCAGAATGGCCCCGGACCCGGGCTCCTGGGCTGGAGTTCTTCCGCTTCTTTATATCCCTACTTCCTAAAGTGCGCAGTTGGTACCAATGGGAGAAATGATCTCTGTTTGCTCAGAGTTCATCCTTAGCAACAGACATAAAGTGTGCGGGTAGAGGCACCACTTCGGGTTTTCAGACATTAGAATAGCCAGACGTCATCATCCTTTTTGGAATCCTGCTTGGAGGTCTGTCCAGGCACCTTGGTTTGTTTTTATAAGTGTTCTAGCACGGCCTGATGAATCCCGGCCTTTTGGGAGGAGTTGGAAGCTGCAGGATCCAAAGTGCAAAATGTGGCCAGGCTATATAGAGTGAGTTCAGTCTAGGTTGCCATTCACTCGGTGGGAAATTGACCTAGCCCTGACTCTCAAAAAGAGGGATGAAAGCATAGCAATGGCCTGACACTCAAGTCCCTAGATTCGATTCCTAGTATCAGACCACAGTCTTTCTGTGCCCCGCAAAAGTTTTCTTCAAGGAAGAAAACATAAGAACTGATATACCAATATATCAGCTTGAGGAGGTCTGGAGAAACATTTTGGTTCTAAAGTCAGCAGCTCATGTCTCTGAAATTTTGTTTTCTATCAAATTTATAAGGTGAGAAGTTTTAGGACTCTGGGAGTTGAGAGTACTTAAACACTTGTTAGTACAGCATTTACCAAGTAATGGCTATTTTGTTACTGGAGGAAATTTCATATCTTTTATCTTAGAGAGAGGTAAAGCACCATTGGTTAACTGGTTCATGTTATTCAGCACTTGAGAGGCTGAGTTCCAGACCTGATTTCGGCTTCATAACAAGTTCAAGATTTGCCTAAGCTACATAAGTACTTGCCTGTTGTGTATGAGTGTGTGAGATTATAGCCCATTAATAGAGTATTTACCCAGGATGCATAAGGTCCTAGAGTCCACCCCATAGTACTGAAAGGAGAAAGAGGCCTCTCTTTACTAACCAATACTTTACTATGGAAAGTCTCAGCTTAGGAGTGTGCTCATTTTTACTTTCTCTTCCATCCTCTTGGGAACTCAGGGTCTTGAGGATGCTAGATAAGCACTCTTACCTCTGAGCTACACTTGAGCACCTTTAGTTAGCCTCATGTTCATTTTTTTCAGCTTTTGTCTTAGAGATGCCTTGTAGGATCAGATTCCCTCTTTGAGAGTCTTTGTTCTCCAGTTTTTGAGTTAGATGCCTGGACAAACTGTAGAGTCTGCAGTTTAGACCATATTGACCTTGAATTCAGAACAACATCCCTGGTTCTGTCACTTCCACCCAGTTGGTGGAATTACAAGTACCATGTCTGGTTCACCTTCTAGGATTTCTGAGGATCTTATTTATACAACTTTAAGGAAATTATTTTCTGTTCAGGCTGTGGTAATGCATGTCTTTAATCCCAGCACTTGGAAGGCAGAGGCAGATGGATATCTGAGTTCAAGGCCAGCCTAGTCTACAGAGCTCAGGATAACCAGGGCTACACAGAGAAACTCTGTCTAAGGGGCAAAAAAAAAAAATATTTCTTGTATATAGAATGTAATGCTGCTAGAGCCTTTCTATATGAAAGACTGCATTTTTAATAGAACACAATCCATTGGTAGTTTTAAATTTCCACTGTCTGTATTCAGATAGATAACTTGTGACTGAATCATTTGACAGACAGTATGTGCATAAGAAGTTTCAGAGATGAAATAGCCTTTGTTGGAAAGAACCTAAGTGGTCTGAGACTGGCTTAAGGGAGGATACCTGAGAAAGTGGCAGCACTTAGTTTTGTAGAGTGGTGAAAAACAATTGTTATTTTTGCATCACAAAGTTCTTGAAACAAACTCCTTTAAAAGCACAGAGTGCCTTTTTCTTCCCACCTTTTGACTAGGAATTGAACCCAGGTTTTCATGCTTGTTAGGTATGCATGTACATTACCTAGTGAACCTTCTCACCAGCTTTTATTTATTTATTTATTTATTTTTAATTTATTTTTTTGTTTTTTTATTTTTTTTGTTTCTAGACAGGATTTCTCCTTGTAGCCCTGGCTGTCCTGGAACTCACTCTGTAGACCAGGCTGGCCTTGAACTCAGAAATTTGCCTGCCTCTATCTCCCAAGCGCTGGGATCAAAGGCGTGCGCCACCACCACCTGGTGCTTGTTTTTATTTTTATTAAAAATATGAGAGCATGTTTTGTCTGCTTATGTGTCTATGCACAACATGCATGCAGTTGCCCATAGAGGCCAGGAGAGGGCATTGGGACTCCTGGCACTAGAATTTTGGGCAGTTGTTAGCTGTCATGTGGGTACTGGGACTTGAATCCAGGCCCTCAGGAAGAGCAGCCAATATTATTACCCACTGAGCCATCATTTCTCTAGCCCATTTATTTAGTTTTTGATAGTAGAGATCAACTGATGACCTCCTTCATGCTAGGCAAGCACTCTTATCACTGAGCTACATACCTAATGAAAACCTTTTTATTTTTAATTGTTGTGTGTATGCACACAGGTGAGTGCCAGTGCTTGGAGGCAGGAAGAGGATATCAAATCACCTGGAGCTGGAGTTACAGGAAGTGGGGAGCTATTGGTGCTCTTAACCACCGAGCCATCTCTACAGCCCCATTGTTTGGGGTTTTCAGACAGCATTTCACTGTGTAGGTCAGGCTGGCCTTGAATCCTGCTGGCTTCTGTCTCCTGAGTGCTATGAATACATATGTGTACCATCATGCTCTGCTCTGTTTGCTGTACTTTTTAAAAGTGATTGTATACTTGATGAAAAGTACTTTTGAGGCACATTAGATTGTTAGCTCAAGATTAGAAATGGAAGCTCTGTATTATTTGAATGTGTGTTGTCAGAGCTTTGCTGTTACTTTGTCCTTTGGTTTTTTTCTTTTTTTTTTTTTAAATAACTACGGAAACAGATACCAGCCTGCAAAGATAAGCTTGCTTTTACCTTTTTTTCTCTCTTCAAGGGCTTCCCAAATGGACTCTGATATTACCCTGCTTTGCAATATTAGTTAAAATTGAACTGTCTCTTTGGTAGTTTGTAGTGAGTTCAGTGCTTAGGTTTTGTCTGTGATGGACAGTTGTTGGAATGTTTTAAAACCTCCCAAGTGAATACAATACAAAAAGGCTAGGAGCAAATAGGTCTCCTGTTTTACACCTCAAAATTATTATTGATGTGCTGCTGTGTGCTAACTCTTTTAAAAATGTGTGACTTAGTAGTAGCCTTCACTTACAAATGAGAGTATTATTCAGACTTGGATGTATGACTCTAGCTCTTAGTTACCCACAGTATAGGTCCTTACATATTTTGTTCTTAACATATACCAACTTGTTTTTTGTCTTAGTATTTTTTTGTTTTGTACTCATAGTAGTAGAAATAGAGACAGTTTGCTAATTTATATTTGTTGAGGCAGGGTCTCACTGTAGATCATGTTTGCTTTAATCTAGATCATGTTTGCTCTAAACTCAGATCCACCTACATCAGCCTCCTAGTGCTGGAATTAAAAGTGTCCTCTACCATGCCTGGCAGATGCTTATTAACAAAGAAAAATATTGTTACACTTTTATTTTGGGTTTTTTTTTTTTTTTTACGGGCGGGAATTAAGACAGGGTTTTCTCTATGTAGCCCTGGCTGCTTGGAATTTACAGAGAGCCACCACAATCCTGCTGTTTTTGTTTTTGTTTGTTTTTAAGGCAAGATCTTATGTACCTTTAGTTGGATTGAAACACTGCAGTAGATTGGTCTCTTAATTTATCAAACTCCCCCTGCCCCTTATTCCTGAATTCTGAGAGTATGAGTATGTATTACCACACTGCTTCATTAATTCTTTGATTCTCAAAGCAAGCCTGTGTGCTACAATGGATACAGGCTATGTTCGTTTGCTAGTAAAGAGTCAGACTGGAAAAGGAACCGATTATGTTTTGATAAGGGGAGAGTCTGTACCTAGAATAGTGTCCCATTAAGCTCTGAATTTAAAGACCTTCTGTTTAAAAAAAAAAAAAAACCTTTATGTAAGATATTGTTTTCAAGAGGGAAGTCGTATTTTTGTCTCAGAAGATGTGATCAGAATTTCAGGGTATTGAGATTTTTCCGTGTATTGAGAAATTCCAAAATAGTATGAGTAGGAATTATGTATGGGGGTGTCATGAAGACATAAGATATACTAGGATGACAGTAGGGTTTTTGTTTGTTTGTTTTCTGTTTTTGTTATTTTGTTTGAGATAGGATCTCTCTGTATCTCTGGCTGTTCTGGAACTCATTATATTGTCCAGGCTGCTTTGTAAAGGTACAGAGACATTTATCAAGTCATTGTTCTGCCACTAAAATTATACTACATACAAAGGTCAAATTTATACAGATTAAATGCCTTTATACAAATTTATTTAAACCATGAAGTTTCATGAAACTTGAAACTATTCAATATACTAAATATGCATGGTGGTACATGCTTTTAACCCCAGGACCACTGTGCTGCCTTAGCTAGGTCCGCTTGCTGTGTCTGCTGTTTCTTTGAAAGATTACATATAACAGATTATTTTATGTTAAGGTTACAAGTCAAACTACTGGCATATGTTAGGACATTTTCAGTTTTCAAGCAACTCGGTAAATCCCAAACTCAGCAATCCCAAAGTTGTATTAAACAAAGTTGATTTAATGTCTTACAGGTACCTAACATGTTTTAGGTCTTAACAATATATTATGAGATACAGTAATGTATTAGACTATTGGAAAATATTTTATGGGCTTGATTAGAACTTTGAGTAGCTAGCTAACTGGGTGTCAGGATCTAATTTTCTTTGGCAGTTTGGAATTGAGAACCATATGTTAAAATGTATTAGCTGCCTTAGCTAGATCTGCCTGCTATGTCTGCTGTTTCTTTGAAAGAGTACAGATTTGTTATTTTATGTTAAGGTTACAAGTCAAACTACTGGCATGTTAGGATGTTTAAAAAACATGAAAAGAAAGTATAAGTTTAAACCAGGTTGGGTGGTATATACCAGTAGTCTCAGCACTCAGTAGGTAAAGCCAGGAACCTATATATTTTCATCATTATCTTCCAGATAAGTGCTCTAATTCTTCTTAACCCCACTTTGTAACATTTTAAAAGACTTTTCCTTGTTACTCCAGATATTTTTGATACGTTCCCCGTAGATGTATTGCCATTGATTCTCAATGGAGTACCTTTCCTTTCCTTGGGGAATCCTTCCTTAATAGGAGGTTGGGTTGATACTGTTGCCTATTAAGTAAAGTCAAGATGCCTCTAAGCATTCTAAAATGGAGAATATAGGATAACAAGAATATCTTCCTTGGAGGCTGAGGCAGTAAGATTGCCAGTTCAGATTAGTTCCAATCTAAAAATAAAGAGCTGAAGATAGTAGCTCGGTGGTAAAACATTGCCTAAGGTGTGTAGAACCCTGTATTCAATCCTCAGAACTGACTGCCAAACAATAACAACTCTCATCCCCAGACTATGAAAAGACACACAAAGACGATTTCTTTTAAAAGTGAACTATGTGTCTGGCTAAGGTGCAGGAATGTAAAATATGTTAGTGAAATTCAGAATAAAGTAATAAACTAATTACATATGGAGTATGTGTGGTAGGTAGGTCAGAGGACAGCTTCTTTCCACCATTTGGATTCCAAGGACTGAACTTGGGTTATCGGGCCTGGTGCCAAGTGTTTTTACTTTTACCTGATGAGCTAACTTGCCAGCCCAATAACGTGGTGTTTAAAAATGGTCAGAAGAGCTAGATGTAGTGGTGTGGGCCTGTTACCTCAACACTAGAGGGGTAGAGGCAGGAGTTCCTCATCCTTGGCTAAAGTTTAAGGCTACATTGAGCTGAATGAGACCTTGTCTTTAAGGGGAAAAGAAAAGGACAAAGATTTGTCAACATCTTACCAAAGAATATGGATTGCAAATAAGCACATACAAAAACAGAACCACAGAAACGTAAGTTAATAGGGAAAGAAAATGAAACCAATATACTATACCCGGAACTCCCTCTCTGGACCAACTTGGCCTCCAACTTAGATATGCCTGCTTCTGCTAGGATTAAAAGCATAAGTCACCATTGCCCAGCTGAATTTTAAATTTCTTGAATACTGCTTTTATTTTTCACAAAAACAGCCAAAAGGTGTTGTAGATACAGATAATCATGTATTGTCATTTTAAAATTTGCTTCAGGTACTCTATCAATCTAATTTTTAATACTTTCCAGATTTGGAGTATTTATGATAAAGATGCCTACATAGAAAGGGCCAGTGGTTAATGACACAGTGGTTAAAGGTACAGGGCAAACGTGGAATTAGAAAACTGACTCCCAGTAGTTGTCTCCTTACTACCACATGCATTCCAAACAGCATGAATACTCAAGCACATACATACACAAACTATTTATAATTGAGCACTCAAGAGGCAGAGTTCAAATCCAACCTGGTTACATAGCCAGTTTCAGGCCATACAAGGCTGCATTGTGAGACCTCATCTCAAAAAACAACAAAAATCTTTCTATGAGTACAGTTTGTATTATTTGCTTTTTTAAAAAGGGGAACTTTTGGGGGCTGGTGAGATGGCTCAGCGGGTAAGAGCACTGACTGATCTTCTGAAGGTCCTGAGTTCGGATCCCAGCAACCACATGGTGGCTCACAACCACCTGTAATGAGATCTGATGTCCTCTTCTGGTTCGTCCAAAGACAGCTGCAGTGAATTACGCCAGAGTGAGCAGGGCCAGCAGAGGTCCTGAGTTTAATTCCCAGCAGCCACACACATGACAGCTCACAGCCATCTGTACAGCTACAGTGTACTCATACACATAAAAATAAAATAAATCTTTAAAAAAAAAGGGGGGGGACTTTCAGAATTAAATGTTATGTATGGGTCTAGACAAATGACTCAGTGGTTAAGAGCTCCTGAGTTTAATCAGATGTGGCAGCTCAGATCTGTCAGTAATTTCAGTTCCAGAGGGATTTGACACCCTCTTCAGCCCTCCTTGGACATCAGACAAGCATGTGGTACAAAAAAATATTATGCATAGAATAAAATAAATAACTTTTTAAAAAGTTGCATATAAGGGTTTGGGAAGAATATTCATTAGTCTTGTGACAAATAAAAAAAATAGCATTGGGTATCTTAATGATATACTTTGTGGGGCGCTACCTGTTATATAATCTGCATTTGAATATGTCTGAGAAAAATCTCTGAGGAGTTATATTTAAATACCTTTCTATCCATAGTTCTCTGGATGGTGACAAGTAGATTGATGTATAATTTACAAACTTTAGTTAACATGTTGTCTGCCAAGAAACATTGAGAGATGGTTTGGCAGATAGTGTTGTATTTGGTAAACTTAGGTGATAGTTCCAGCTCCCGACTCCCTTCCCAGATCCCCCCACCCCCCAGGGAATTGCCTCACTCCCTTCTTCTGTGTTAGTCAGCTTAAAGAACCATACCTAAGCCTAGGATAGCATTCATTCACTTGAGCATCGGTTGTTGGTAGGTGGATTTGTTCTCAGGTAACTGAGGCTGACTCTGCCTCCTTTTTCTAGGTGTTAGGAATACAGGCATGTGCCATTATGCCTACTGTGGGAATAGGATAGGTTTTAGGGAATGTATAATTGCAGATATCTGCTCTGTGGAGACCTTCATTTGCAGGGTTCCAAATTAAAACTCACATTGACCATGCCATATATTCTTACGGGTAGCCCTGGGGCTAAATTATATTTGATGTTAATTCCATTCTGTGAGGGGTTGTGAACAAGGAATGAGTCAGCACTCAGGTGATTTCCTCCTGTAAACCTTCTTCCCACCTTAATTGATAAAATAAAGGCTAGAGCCAATGATTGGGCAGAAAAGGAGGGGTAGGTGGAGCTGAAGGTTGAGGGAGAGAAGGAGAGAGGACGAAAGAGGAGAAAGTGGAGCAGAAACACATGGCCTGGAGAAACAGCAAGTTATAAGGGGTCTCACAGATGGGGAAGATTGTAGTATAGTGGTAGATATGCCCAATCTAGGCACACAGCTTGTATTCATATTAATTGACTTGTGTTTTCATTGCTGGGGCATATTTGGGTTGGAGATTTACCGCCACAATATATAACTCTGTAGGATTATATATCTGGTACAACAGATAGTGTCTTTTCCGTGTATTAACTGGGAAACTTTTTTTCTCTTGAATTCAGTGACGAACGACCTACTCAGAATGAGAAGAGGAAGGAGAAAAACATAAAAAGAGGAGGCAATCGCTTTGAGCCATATGCCAACCCAACTAAAAGATACAGAGCCTTCATTACAAATATACCTTTTGATGTGAAATGGCAGTCACTTAAAGACCTGGTTAAAGAAAAAGGTAATGGTACTGGTGGTGAAGTAGGGTAAGAAGGTCAATGTGTCATCTTCTCTGTGGCTATCTCCTGGTTTTTGTCAGTGGAAGCTGCTCTAGGAAGAGCATGTGTTCTGTTCAGGTTTAGCGCTACCCCTCAATCCCTCCCCCCATCCATTTTATGTGATCATGCCCATGTATTAAATAGGGTGATTTATATGGTCCGTTGACCTACAAATGATTTTACTGGCTTAATATGATTATTGGGATGTCAGTTAGTCAGTGAGGGGAGTTTTTATGTTAAGGAAATGTATCAAATTCTTCACATTATTGTTTTGGGGTGTGTGTGTGTGTGCGCGCGTGTGTGTTAAGTTTTTAAAAGTCTGGTTAGGAGATAGTTTTAAATTTTGTGAGTATCCTCCTGGAATCAAAATTCAGTACCTGGAATGTATACTGTTCAGATTCCAAACTCTGCAACAGGATTTTCTGTTTGAACTGTGAACTCTCCTCTGAAGTCAGAGATTGGCAATGGGAGATCTCAGGTCATCTGTGCATGTGGTACCTTAAGGGTATATGGTGTCCCAGCCCAGGCATCCAAATTTCTGGGCTAAGACAGGGCAAATGACCAAGGGTCTCTGCACGCTGGAGTGTCGCCCTCTCCTGCATTCTGTTTGCTTTTGTCCTCCTTTCCTTTATGATTCTTACCTGTTGGTGGCTCTCGGAACTGAAGAGATTGCTGGGTCCTGGTTTAGATAAGGTAGGGTGCCTTGAGCAGCTCCTCTCCTCCAAGGGAATGTAGGATCAAATCACCCTTAATGGAGTTTCTTTGAAGGACTGAAAGGAATTGGTTTTTTGGAGCATTCATAATGAAGAGAAGTTTGAGCTTGATTTGTTGAATAGTTAATTCTTAGTGACAAGGGTACCATTTGGATAGCCCTTTTGGTGTGTGTACTGGTGCTCCAGCATTGGGTTTTGAAAAGGAGTGGCCACTGCCATCATTATTCCATCACTAACGTGACCGTGACATGCAAGAAGCACTAGGCACTGTGAACCTTCGATCACATGTGCTGCTCCTGTGTGAGATTTGTTTCTTGCCTTGATCAGCTAAATCATTCCTGCCAATTCTTCTAGAGCAAGAGTGAAGTTTCTTTTGTCTGAAGGGAGTGTCATGTGGCATCCCAGATACAGTGTTCTTGGTTCTATGGGACTGCTGCTATAATACAAGCTTAGAATTTCTGTACAGTACAGTTGGATCTCATTCGAATTAGTTTTCGGAATAAACCTCAAATTTGTGTTCTTTTGTGATTTGGTTGAACCACTGAATTGCTATCTCCTTTGATAATAAGGTATAGAAGTTCCAAGAACCAGGAATGTGGCTTTGAAAATGCAATTGTTAGAGTTTTGTAAGAGATTGCAGGCCAAACTTTTTCATTTGTAGGAGTGTGTGAACCAGTTTTGGGACATGATGGATAAAGTAGGTGACATTTTTACTGCTTTACCATTCAGTAATTAAGTTTTGGAAGCCATAAAGTAGCAGCCATGATGTTTCTGGATGTAGAAGCAGTTCACCTCAATTTACTATTTTGTCCTGTATTAAGTGTGGAGCCAGCCTGGTGATTTATTCAGATCCTTCCAAACTGGTTCTCATATTCCCCTGGCATACTGCCATGGATGTGGGTGCTTCTCCCTCTCAGTGTACTTTTGGTGGTGTAACTCAGAATTACAGGTGTGCAGTAAATCTCGTTTTTATTGAACATTAAAATGTTCTTGTTTAGAGCTCCCCAGTACAATCTAATTATTCTGCTGTATTAAAAAATTAGCAGTATTAACTTGGGAATAAAATGATTCATAGAGAAAGTTTAATTTTTCTATAGTAGTGCTGAGATTCAGTGAAGTTTAAAGACATTTAATGTATAGCTTAAAATGTCCTTGTTTGGTTTTTTTTTTTTTCTTTTAAACATGTTGTCTTTCCTTTGTCTTTCACCCCTCCTTACCCCCCCCCCCCAAGGTTTCACTTTGTAGCTGGATCTCCTGGATCTCATTATATGGACCAGGGTAGACATAGAGATCCAGCTGTGTCTGCCTCCAGAGTGCTGGGATTAAAGGCATAATGTGTTGTCAAAAACCCTAAGTTTTTGAAAAGTTCAAGTGGCAGATAGAGGTACTTAAATCCTAAAAGGATTTGTTTCATAGTAACCATAACTAAACAGATAACAGAGATTAGACTGATACAATCAAAGCAGTTTTCCCAATCTGCAGTCTACCCTGATAAAACTATGTCCTTCTAGAATAAGAGCTAGGATTAGTTGTCTTTACCTCCAGTCTCTACAATTGCAGCAGTGTCTTTAGTTGCAGCCTCTCAGAACAATACAGGAAGGGCACCAATGCTGGTACTAGCATCTCGTACCCTTTTCTGATTTTCCCTTTCTTTGATATCAAGTGTATATTTTGTGTTTAATTTTAGCACCTTAGGATAGTCTGTTAATGATCTGGTAGAAACTTGGCCACTTGCACTTTCCCCTTGAATAATGATGCAAAATTTGTTTGGTGGTGTTAATGGTGAAATCAGAATATTACCCATTTTTAAGATAAGATGTACGGAAAGCATAGTTTTCCTCTGAGCCATGTTGCTGTTTTGTTCAGCTCTTATCAGTGAAGGTTCTAGATTAAGATACCTTACTGAACCTTCTGTTGCTTGAATACCTGCTCCTTGCTCCAAGGTATCCCAGAGGAACAAAGTGAAGGTTTTTAATTTTATTTTTATTTATTTTTATTTTAAAAATTTTTTGGCAAACAGGGTTTCATCTAAGGTTTGCTTCCGACTCTTGATCCCTTCTGCCTTAGTCTTCCAAGTGCTAGGGTGACAGAACTTAAGCAACTTTTAATGGAGGCAATGGTTATGGTGCAGGAGAGTTCCTGGATTGAAAAAAAAGGTGGGGAACCACTTTTACATGAATTTAAATTAGAGGTTCCAGAATTATTTGAAAGTAACTTTCATTATCCACAGCTACTCAGATGAATTACAGTAGAATATGAGATAGATACTGTCTTAAAAGTGTTTGAAGCCAAGCGGTGATGGCGCATGCCTTTAATCCCAGCACTTGGGAGGCAGAGGCAGGCTGATGTCTGAGTTCAAGGCCAGCCTGGTCTACAGAGTGAGTTCCAGGACAGCCAGGGCTATACAGAGAAGCCCTGTCTTGAAAAACAAAAAACAAAAAAACAAAAAGTGTTTTATTGTAGGGTGTGGGTACCAAAAATGAAGATTTCTTTTAAACAAAAGGTCTTGGGGGGGGTTGTTTTGTTTTTGTTTGTGTGTTGTTTTTTTTATTGGCATTTTAATGTGTTATGTTAGTTAGAGACCTTAAAATTCTCAGAACGAAGAAAGTTGGGTTCTGAGCTTCTTGTATCTTGGTCAACCTAGGGAGTTAGCCGTGTGGAGGTGGGGAAGCTGCCACTCAGGCAGGACTTAGCAATACTGGTGAATAAACACTATGCCCAGTTTGAGGAAGAAAGAAAAGTCAGTGATATAGTTTACTCTCAAATCCTGGCTTAGCAGCAGTCAGTTTAATTTGTATAAACAAAGATTTCTTTAAGCCTTTAATCCTTCCATTCTTATTTAATGATCATCACTTTGAGTAAATTTCAGATTACTGCTGACAGAAAACTGAGGCCCAGAGGGCAGGTGTAGTCCAATAGAAAACTTCTCCTGTTTCTTTGCAATAATTTGCATTGTGGGTTAAATGAGACAAAATGGCTTTCAATTTAAATGAAGTTCCTACCTAGTTATTCTTCATATTTTCCTGTTGGAAACTGAGCTGTTATTTTGCGAGACCTGCTATGCAAAAAAAGCACTCAGATGTTTAAGTACTGCTGTTGAGCCCTTGCAGTACAGCCTGTGAAGCTTTCTTCTGTGGTCTTTGCTATAGGTAGTAGAAGTTTTCTTATCCTCTATAAGCCTGAATTTGGCTTAGTCAGTTTCTTTCTGATTTGTCCATTAGTCAGCTTCTTGTTGTAGTTTGCCATATTTGAAGTTGTTGGGGTTTTTCTTTGTTTTTTTTTTTTGTTTGTTTGTTTGTTGGTTTGTTTTTTTCTTTTGAAATAGGGCTTCACAATATTAGACCAGAGAGGCCTTGAGAGCCCCCTTCCTCCAAGGGGCTAAAGGCATGCTCCCAACTGAAGTTGTCTTTATAGAGAAACTTCCTGGACTATGCAATTTTCCCTTAGTATTTGACCATTATGAGACAGAAAAGCATGTTCAACAATATGTCCTGCTTTCTTTCTTGCACATATTCTCTTAAAACAAAAAACAAAAAAGATCCACGTACGGTCCACACCTCTGTAATCCCCAGCGCAGAAGGATTAGGCATTTAGAGGCAAGTCTGAGCTACACGAGACCTTGTCTTAAAAACATGGCCTGTTTCTGTAGGTAAAGGTGTTTGCTGTACAAGCATAAAGACTAGCTTGAATTCCCCACAACAGTACAGTAATCTTGCTGGTCCTACAAGGAGATTGTGGCAGAATCCTCAGAGGCTCACAAGCCAGCTACACTGGTGTATGCAGAGGCAAAAATGAGAGTGTCTTAATCAATGTGGAGGGCAAGAACTGATATACCTAAGGTTGTCCTCTGACCTCCACAATGGTGCCATGGAACACATAGAACGACTCTGTACATGTATATACAAACACAAAGATTCCAAAAAAGAAAAAAGATGAAAGAATGATCCTAGGCTCAACCCCTAGCACACAAGCACATATCTGTATTCTCTTCAGTAAAGCTTTAGCTTCTTTATTATTATTATTTTTAGTTTCCTTATTCTTTTATTTCTTTTGCAGTTTCTTCTTTTATTTAGATACTTTGACATTTAAAGGTACAGTAGACTTGTCTTAGAAGTTTACTCTTGGGATTCTGTAGATTCTATCCAGGTTGGTGATCAAGGAGCTGTAGCATGTTTCGTTAACTTTGAGTTTCACTTGTGTGACTGCTGTTATCACTTAACCTACCTCCTGACTACATACTAGTACATACTAGTACAAAAAATGAAACAGCCTTTTTAAAGCTTTCATGATTATCTTCTTCTATATATATGAATTACAAACAGTTGGCAGATTCCCTAAAAGTAACCAGATGAAGTCTTTCAGGATATCAAGGTTGGAATGTTCCAAACTTGTGACGGGCATGATTATGCTGACTATACCTCAGAATATAAATACTTACTTCTGAGGCACAGAAAATATTTTTAAGAGGGATATCATTTTTAATCAAATTTTTAGTGCACAGAATTGAAGCTGGAGGTGTGTCATTACTAGAATGTGAAGTGGGAAAAGCTGTAATTTTCTTAACTTGGTATTTTGTTTAATGGTTATGACTGTGGAAAAAGTTTGTTTTGGACTTTGTTGTTTTCTAGGTTGCAATAACATCGTTTTGGGTAAAGTGTCTTTGGACACAAGCTAGAAATTTCAAATGCAACAGTCCTTGGATTCTGACAAACTTAAAAGTTGTCTTGAGGTTGATATAGTATTCTTTTATTTAAGGTCATTGGGGCAGTAGTCACAGCTGGAAGGAAATAAACTTGGAATTTCTTCACTGGTTTGACACTAGGCATTTTCGTCAGTGGAGATAAGAGCTGTTGGTCATTGAATGGCTGCTGCTGTTGAATAAATGGCTTTTTAAAATGGCTTTAGAAGTGGGCATGGAGTTATGGAACTATTCTAACTATTGAAAGAGGAACATAAAGCCAACCTGTACAACTGTCACTTGGCTATGATCAGTTTTTTGTTTTTTTTTTTGTTTGCCTGTGTAAAGTATGTATTCAAAGTCAATGTAATGGCCCCTCCCATTTCCTCCCCCCTCACCCCCCTTTTGCACTGATTCTCCTTGTTTTGTGCAAAGTATCAGTTTTGTAACATTTCAGGAAAGGACGAGGAGGATGAGGCTATAAAATTTAAACTTTGAACACTTGGCCTTCAACTACTCACTGTGCAACTCCGTTAATAAACGCACCCTTAAAATGTTCATTGTGTTTGTGAAATAATTATATTTTGTTATTTATTTGAATCTTTCCTTTCTATATTTGAAAAAGTCCTTTGAACAAAGGAGTTGTAAGTATGGAGGAACAATCAAGGCCATTAATGGGTCATGTTTGCCTAAGCACTGCTAAACCTAAGTGAGTTGAAGACTTTAATCATCCTTCTAAGGAAAGAGTGATTGATTCCTAAGAATTTCCCCCATCTCTCTTTTTTAAACTTTGGAAAATGGATTTAGATGTTGTTTTCTACAAGTTAATGCTATGAGCCATCTTCAAGTTCAGCAGCCATTTTGGTGGTTGTCTAGATGGATTCTAACATCTGGTTCTGGTGGTCATGAATTGGCAATCCAAACCTTAAGGAAAATCTGCAGAAATTTTGAAAATCTGTTATTTTTTTCATTGCATGTAACTTAGACTCTGTACTGTTTAACTGTCTTGTTGCCAACTGAACCCCAAACTTGAATTTTTACCCTCTTACAGGGATTTTTTTAAAAAATGGAAAGAATAAAGCCTGATGCTATTCTGATTTAACAATTGTATAGCCAATATTCTTCTTCTAAACCATGGTGTCTTGGGCTGTGTGCAAAATCTAGCTATAGAATTTGAGGAGCCCAGTACAAAGTGAGAGGCTGCTTGTTAACATTAGAAATTAGAAAGAACATGGTTCAGGCTGAAAACCTGAACTGTTACACAGTTTGTACACACAAAATTAGCCCTGAAGTTGTGTCTTTATGCCTTTTGGTTTCTATATAGGCACATTCTTGTATTTGTGGCATGTGAGCTCAGTTCAGTGGCATTGTGATATGTGTGCTGTTTATCTTGACTTCTCCAGTAAGAGTACATCTGCAAAAACAGCTTTTCTTCCTTCCCTCGAAAGTGAATCTTGCAGAATTCTTTCCTGTAGATTTGGATTGCCTCTAGTCATGAGTGAGCATTACAGACAGGGAAATTGATAATGGAAATTTGTGGAAGTAGTGTGCTTGTGGTGGGAGGAAAATCAAGGACATATTGTTAATGAGTTTTCACCTATTTTACTGCACACCTGTAATGCCTAGTTTGGTGGTTTAGAGAATATGGAGTGTTTCTGGGCTTTCTTATAAGGCAGAGGCTCCATACAAGGTTGCTGATGATTGTTCTAAATTCCCATTGTTTTCTTGGCTTTTCTCCCTTGGTTTATGTGTCGTCTGGAAACTGATTTGTAGTTGGTGAGGTAACATACGTGGAGCTCTTAATGGACGCTGAAGGAAAGTCAAGGGTAAGTGTCTGAGAGAATTTCTTCTGTGGATTTACTACATGACAAATGTAACTGTATGGTGGCGTGGACTCGAATGAAATCAGGAAGGCAGTGAGTGCTTATGTTACTGTAGCCATGTTTGATTTTGCCAACATTCCAGTAGGGTGGGAGGGGGCTTGCAAACAGGAGTCCCGATTTTCCAAATGGCTGGCCAAAGAGCTTTCTGGTATTCTGTTTGGATGCCCAATTTGGATAACTGGGGACCAATAGCAGCATTGTCTCTTTGTTTGACAGGAATTGGCTGTGTGTGAATTATGCATGGAATTTTAGTGGTGGTATAATTAAAGTAAAAGTGTGTTCTTGTCTAGAAAATGTTACTCTTGGTTGTTTGCTGATTTGAAAGTTGTGTGAACCAAAGATTCTGAAAAGTAGCCTCTGTGCCAGTAAATTGCAAACTACACCTTACAAACTTGAATGTTCAAAATTGGCCCAGTTTAATGAGAACATAAATTATTTTCTGTTGTGTAATAGAATGGCTTAGAATAAGCAAAAGGATGAGTTTAGTTTATGGAAAGGATGGATTTATTTAGTAGGAGTATGGTAAGGATTGATTGAGTCCAGATCAAAAGTTTGTGTGATTTCTTGGAGAACCTGATTTAGGTCTGCTCAGTAGCTTTAGTGCAGTGCCGGTAATGTGTAGGAAGAGGAGATTAAGGAGCCCAGCTTTTTACAAGGAAGGCTAGGTCATGCACTTCTGTCAGCTTCCTCTTAGAAGGATTAATTTTAAAAATCTTGACTTTTGTTACATACATCATATCTTTAATTTGTTCCTGTCATTGATATTTACTGTTTTTGTTTTTTGTTTTTCTTTTCCCCCTTGCTCATCTGACTGGTCTGTGGCCTATTTCAAAGGGATGTGCGTAAGTATTACTTATTTATACTTACTGGCATTTGAATTTTTCAAGTTGTAGGACTCGTTTTATTCATTTTTTTTTAACTTGTTTTTAATAGTGTTGTTGAATTCAAGATGGAGGAGAGCATGAAAAAAGCTGCTGAAGTTCTAAACAAGCATAGTCTGAGTGGAAGGCCACTGAAAGTCAAAGAAGTGAGCTCTTTTTTTTTCCCCTCTTCCCTTGGTGGTAGTGATGGAACCCAAGGCCTTGTACATACAGTATACTACTGAATTATATTCCCAACTCAAAAAGTAAGATATAATTGTTTGATTAGGATAAGAATGGTTTTTGAATAGAATGTACTGAGTAGATAAACATACTGTTTTGGTTTATTTGGTTCTTTGTTCTGTCAAGACAGGCCCCGTAGTCAAAACTGGCCTTGAACTCATGATCTGTCTTTGTCTCTTAATCACTGTGCACATAGTCTGTTGTTTTAATAAAAGATAGTGATTTTGTAATAGAGATCCTAAGTAACCAGAGCTCACCACTCGTCAATCCTTGCTGTCTCAGAAATACAAAACCTGAGCCTCTGGATTTGGAAATGTGTTAGGAAGTCTTTATATCCACCAGCCTGAACACTATTCTTGGCCCATCTGTTTTTTTGTTGTTGTTTTGTTTTGTTGGAGACAGAATTTGCTATGACTTTCTGGTGGTCTCGGCCTCCTAAGTGTTATGATTTCAGTAATGTGTCACAGTATACCTGCCTCTTTATTTTTGTGTATGTAACATGTACCTATGTGTACACATGTGTGCATAGGTGGCGATGTTCATAGTGATTTCTTCCTCAATCACTCCACCTTAGATTTTGAGATAGGTGCTCTCACTGGCCTCACTGTTGAAGCTAGACTGGTAGACCAGTGGACTCCAGGGATCTTTCTGTTTTCCCATTCCCTTCCTAGGATTACAAGCATGCCCCACAACCCCAGCTTTTACATGGGTGGCCGAAGATCTGAGCTTACTGGGTATTAATGCTTCTTTATTTACCCTCTGAGCCATCTTCTTATTCCTCTTTGAATTTATAAAATGAATGTATTCATCTTTATTAAATCCAAACCATGAAGTTCATGCCTGTTTGTTTCTTTGTTTTGTTTTTGTGGTGGTATTGGCAAAGATTGAACCCTCTAGGGCTTTGTGCCTACAAGATTGCCACTATGCTTTTTTTTTCTATAGAAGGATGTTTTATTAACTGCCAAATATTATTTGCCTCCTTGACTGTGTGTGTATCTGGGGAGTACTGTTAAGATATCTGAGATTAGTTCTTTGCTGTGTATCCCAGGCTAATTTATAACTCAGGATCCCTCTGCCTTACCTACTTGAGTGTGTAGATTAAAGGCAGTTGTCCTTTTAGACCTTTTCCTTTCGGAAGGAATATTTGGGACTGAGAGGAAAGCATGGTTAGATACAAGTCAATTCTTAACATGTTAATGGTAAATTAAAGAGGCAGGCATCAAGAATTGGGTCACACTGGAAAGATGGCTCAGTGGTTGGGAGTGCTTGTTTTCCAGACAGGATCTGCATTTGATTTCCAGCACCCAAAGTAGGAAATACACAGGTCACAATGACCTGTATAACTCCAACTCCAAGTCATGTCCACATACATGTGCTGTACACCCCTACATGGACACATAGATAGATACACATAAGAATAAGATAGATAAATAATCATGCCAGCATCAGATTTCCATAATTCTGTTCAGGTGCTGATACACTACATTGACTGTACTTGAATGTGCCAGCACTGGTGCCCTTGAAGGGTTTAGGGAACCTGGGATTATAGAACGGTGATTTTAGATTTTGTAAAAAAAAAATTATTGATGAGTTTTACAGAAATTACACTAACTAGTAAGAGTCATTCCCATGAAGATCTTATTTCAATCTAGAATTTTTAATTCATGTCAATCAATCCTTTTATCCCTTACCTGTTCATTTTTAAAATTGAAGATTGTTTTTAGATTTTTAGTTTTATGCTTTTTGTTTCTGAACTGTTGCTCTTCCTAGAACTCTTCTTGTTGCTGTTGTTTATTTTATCTTGTTAAATAAGTTGAGAAATACCTTTCAAACTGTCTATAGGTCTGCAGCTTTTGGGTTTTTTGTTGTTTTTTTTTTGTTGTTGTTGTTGCTATATTTTGTTTTTGTTTTTTCAAGACAGGGTTTCTCTGTGTAGCCCTAGCTGTCCTGGAACTCACTCTGTAGACCAGGCTGGCCTTGAACTCAGAAATCTGCCTGCCTCTGCCTCCCGAGGGCTGGGATCAAAGGTGCACGCCACTACCGCCCGGCTGGGTCTGCATATTTTTGTTTGCTTGTTTTTCTTTGGTGTTGGAGATGGGAGTGGCTGGTGTATACTGTGCCATTTGATAAGGTCTGCCACAACTAAGTTGTGTCAAGAGACAGACTTACTGAGTACACAGCAAGGGGTATCAGGCTGGACTGTAACAGAGTCCTACCTGATGCTTTTTACTTATTTTGAGACAAGGTTCAGCTTTGTAGGCTGGCTTTGAGTTTTAAGCAGACGTTGATTGCTTTAGCAATCCTGAGAATTAAGGTTACAGACCTTTACCACCACTGCTACCGTGTTTTATTGAGAGCCATTTTAATTTTATTTTATTTGTTTAATGATTGGTAGGAATACTAGGCAGAAACTGTCACTGAGCTGCACCTCAGCAGAAGAGAACCTCTCTAGTGGTGAAGTCAGCAGTTCCACTAATTTCTGCAAGCCTACTTCTGACCTACTTCTAGCTGTAACGCTTTATGCTTCTTTCAGGATCCTGATGGTGAACATGCAAGGAGAGCAATGCAAAAGGTGATGGCTACGACTGGTGGGATGGGTATGGGACCAGGTGGCCCAGGAATGATTAATATCCCACCCAGTATCCTAAATAATCCTAACATCCCAAATGAGATTATCCATGCATTACAGGCTGGAAGACTTGGAAGCACAGTATTTGTAGCAAATGTAAGTAAATGGGAACGTTCTCTAAAATAGAAAAATAGGGAGGGATGGAAATAATGTGAAAATAGTATGCATTTAATTTAATTTTAAATTAAATCAAAACAAATTAAAAAATGTACAAAACAATAGATTGATTGTATTACTGTTATACAAGTAATTTAAGTTAGACTTATGCTAAATAGCTTGTTTTCATTTTAAAGTAGGCCTTCTCCTTTGTTCTCTTATAACCACTGCATTTGTGCCTTCAGGATTGACCTCAGTCCTACTGGGGTCTTGTTTCCTGAGGTTTTCTGACATTTACAAAGGAAGTAGCTGGGTAGCATCTTTATTTCGGTTTAGTTGGGGTTAGGGAACAATGAACAGACAGTATTTTCACTTTTTTTTGTATCTAGAGTAAATGGTGATATTTTTATTCTCTGCGAGGACAAATACAGAGACAAATACAGAACAGAGTAGGTTCAGGAGTTAAATGGGGGAGTGACTTTTTTGGGTTTTTCTAGACAGTTTCTAGAACTGGTGTAGCATTGGTTGGCCTTGAACTCAGGATATCTGCCTGCCTTTGCCTTCTGAGTGCTGAGATTAAAGGCATGTGCCACCACCATCCTGCTGACTTTTTAAGTATGAAGGGAAAAGCTTGTTAAATGTGAGGAGACTTACGCTGTTGCATTTGAGCCTTTAAGAAGAGGGACAATAAATAGCAGAGTGAAGGCTAGGTTCTGGAGTCCTATTTGAAAAATCCACTGAAGTTACTTTTCTTGTAATGTCAGTCAAAGCAAGTCTTAATACAGTAATCTTTTTCCCCAAAGAAGTTTACGTTGAAGTTTTTACCCTTTTCTTTCACCTAGCTGGATTATAAAGTTGGCTGGAAGAAACTGAAGGAAGTATTTAGTATGGCTGGTGTGGTGGTCCGAGCAGACATTTTGGAAGATAAAGATGGCAAAAGCCGTGGAATAGGCACTGTGACTTTTGAACAGTCCATTGAAGCTGTGCAAGCTATATGTATCCTTTGGGAGTTCAGCTCATGGCAAACAGTGCCCACAGCACTGTTAGGCATTAGTATACCTAAGTATATTATAGCAACAAGGTAGAAGTAACTATCTTCTCTGTGACTAGAGTGAATAAATTACTATGGAATCTGAACATTTTCTGGAGTGGAACACAGATGGATAAAAGGTGTGGTTGTATCATAGACACATGCTATGAATGGTCTTTTCTTTTCACAGGAGTTTAATTACAGTGGAATATGTCACACATAACTACACAAATTAACCTCAGGAGACTATTACTGGTTGCTTTACCCAGAAAACATATTTCAGAAATAATAGGATTCTTGGTCTGTTCAACACATAGAAAACTGCTTTAACTAATTACCAGAAACATTTTGTAGTATAAAGTCATTACTAAAACTTCATACCTAAAGAGTTGAAATTACTTATGAATCCACAGAGAGAGATTGGTAGCTATGGAGTTGTTACCTTTTTAACATTTTATATGGTATGCTTTAACATTTGTTAGAAATAGCCTTAATTGCAATACCAGCTATGTTTAATGGCCAGTTGCTGTTTGATAGACCGATGCACGTCAAGATGGTAAGTTACTAGGATCACTTTCTCTGTAATATGTTCAAGTAAGTTAAGAAAAATGTAGAATTACTAAAACTGTATCTAGCCCTTAAACTAAACGTATTGTTGTTTAGTAGGCTGCAGAGTGATGAACCCCTTTGCTCATGGAAATTTTTTCTGTACATTCCTGTCTGGTTGATTATTATTGTTAACCCCTATGTTCAGGAAGTCCGTTGAGTATCCTGCTTGAGCAAAGAATCATCTACAAAGAGTCTTTAGCATAGAACTCGTTTTCAAAGTATAGCATACAGTGTTTGGTTAGTATTAGATTTGCAGTGAACAAATATTTGATTCAGACAGCTTTTAAAGGTTTGTTGGAGTTCAGTCTTAATAAACAATAACCCTACTATAGTGTTACCAGAGATAATAATTTATAGAAACAGTACTAGAAGATGTTGAGGCCAGTCTGGTTAGGATTCAGATTCAGAAATAAAGTAAAAGGAGCTATAAATTTTGTTATTTGAAGGAGTTAAAGTCTTAGAATAGCTAATGGATTCATAAGACTCAAAAAAAAAAAACCACGAAAAGCAGGGCTAGAGAGTTGGCTCAGCAGTTAAGAGCATTGGCTGTTCTTCCAGGAGACTCCTTTTTAATTCTTAGCACCCACAGGACAGCTTACCATTATCTGTAACTCCAGCTCCAATAGTTCTAACATCTTCACACAGATACACATGTAGATAAAATATCAATGCACATAAGATAAACATGAATAATTTTAAAAAAACATGAATTGATATTTTGAGCCTCACTAATACTTATTGCTCAGGTCCTGCCCTACACACCCAATAATACAAAATTTTTTTGTGGGGGGGGGTTGTTTGTTTTTTGTTTTTTTGTTTTTTTGTTTTTGTTTTTTTTTTTTTTTTTTTTTTTTTTTTGGTTTTTCAAGACAGGGTTTCTCTGTATAGCCCTGGCTGTTCTGGAGCTCACTTTGTAGACCAGGCTGGCCTCGAACTCAGAAATCCACCTGCTTCTGCCTCCCAAGTGCTGGGATTAAAGGCGTGTGCCACCACCGCCCTGCAATACAAATATATTTTTATCCTTCCTGTTGGCACAGAAGATAAAAACATGCTCCCATATACCTCCTTAGTTTGATATAATTATTCTGTACCATGGCTATGTCATAGTTTATTTATATTTAACTAGTTATCTTGTTTGTTTAGTTTAAATTTTTGCTTTTTTCCTGATGTTAGGGACTAGAGGGCCACAGGGCCTTGTACATGATAGGCAGGCATTTTATCTCTGGGCTACATCTGCAAACTTGTCTTTGTTGTTATTGATTGTTTGTCTTTTGTTTCGTTTTTTTTGTGTGTGTGTGTATGTGTGTGACAGTTTTGTGTAAACTTTCCTAGAACTTGCTGTGTATCCCAAAGCTGGCCTTGAATTCCTGATCCTTTTGCATAAGTCTGTGTCAAGCATTGGGATTACAGGTGTGCAGCACATAGTACCTGGCTTCTCTGGTTCTTTGTGGTGGTAATTGTTTTCCATCTTTTGCCATTGGTGCTCCAGTGGAGATTAAGATGTTTTGTTTTGTTTTTTCCAGGATGAGAGGGCTTTACCAAAGGGAGATTTTTTTCCTCCTGAACGTCCACAGCAACTTCCCCGTGAGTATATGAATTGTACTAAATAGAAACTGTTACAGTTGTATTTACACAGTTGTGGAAAGGTTACCCTGGGGATTCTTGTGATCTGTTTGTCCTATCACCACCCCACCCTATACAGATTGCACTATTATGTATCCTTGGCTAGCCTGGAACCTGCTTGCCTCTACTTCCTAAGTGCTAGGATTCATGGAGTGTGCACTGTACCGTGCATGTCTTGATTAGTTGTTTTCTATAGATTTTTCAGGATAAGAAATGAGTAAAGAAATGTACAACCTAAGAGTTTTGATAGTGGCACTGGCTCAGATGCAAAACCTGATGACTTGAGTTTAACGCTGGCACCCACGTGTTCGAGGAAGAAAATGATTCCTTCAAGTTGTCCTCTGACTTCTTCTTGTGTACCAAGGCATACATGCTTTTCTGTGTGTAATGGTCTAAGTGATAATGGCCCCCATTAGCTCATATATTTGAGTGTTTGATTCCCAGTTAATAGTACTGTTTCGAAGGATTAGGGTGTGTGGCTTTGTTGGAGATGATAAGTCACTGGGGCAGGCTTCAAGGTTTCATAGGCCCACAATATCCCCAGTTAACTCTCTGCTTCAACTTTGTAGAGATGTTAGCTTTTAATTACTTTTCTAGCACCATATCTGCCTTTCTGTTGCCATGCCCCCTGCCATGATTATCAGGGAGTCTAACTCCTGGAACCATGAGCCCTATATTAAACTTCTTTAGTTTTTCAAGACAGGGTTTCTCTGTCTGTGTAGCCTTGGCTGTTGTGGAACTCACTCTGTAGACCAGGCTGGCCTCGAACTCAGAAATCTTCCTGCCTCTGCTTCCCAGATGCTGGGATTAAAGGCGTGTGCCACCATGCAGGCTAAACTTTTTTTAATGAATTGCCTTGGTCCTGATATCACAGCATTAGGAAAGTAATACATTGTGTTTCTCTGTTGCAGATACTTCTTTTTTTAAAATATTTATTATTATATGTAAGTACACTGTAGCTGTCTTCAGACACACCAGAAGAGGGTGTCAGATCTCATTACAGATGGTTTTTTGTTTGTTTGTTTGGTTGGTTTGGTTTGGTTTTTTTTGAGACAGAGTTTCTCTGTATAGCCCTGGCTGTCCTGGAACTCACTCTGTAGACCAGACTGGCCTCAAACTCAGAGATCCGCCTGCCTCTGCCTCCCAAGTGCTGGGATTAAAGGTGTGCGCCACCACAGCCCGGCTCTCATAGATGGTTGTGAGCCACCATGTAGTTGCTGGGATTTGAACTCAGGACCTTTGGAAGAACAGTGTTTTTTTTTTCTTTTTTCTTTTTTCTTTTTGTTTTTTGAGACAGGGTTTCTCTGTTCCTGCAATTTACTCTGTAGACCAGGCTGGCCTCGAACTCAGAAATCCGCCTGCCTCTCAGTCAGTGCTCTTAACTGCTGAACCATGTCACCAACCTGACACTTTTTTTTAAAGAAGGGCATTTGGATTACACTGTGACAAGGCAGGTTGCCCAGATATAGAAGGCAAAATTATGCAGTTTGAAAGTGTCTTAGAGTAGGTGGATGGTTAAACAGAATAAATGCCAAGTAAGCTGGATTTTGCTGTATGGTCTCTCAGTATCCCTTTTAGCTATATTCTAAGGATTAAAACTATGTATGCATGAAGAAATGACATAAATGCTTAGAGCAGCATGACTCAGTAGTCAAAAAGTCAAGCCAGACTTGTTGGTACACACTTGTTAATACAGGACTCAGAGTCTGAAGCAGGCAAATATGAGTTCAAAGCAGGCCTGAGTATATAGGTGGATGTTGTTACAAAAGGGAAGGGAGGATGTTGGAAGTGATTCTTTAGTTTATGTATAGATAACTAAAATCTGGCAAAATCAGGTGATTAATCAAAAAAGGGGAGCTGGGAGGTGGAGACACAATTTGGTATAGATAAACCTTGTTTCCAATTGTGGGCAGTGTCCAGAACAGGTGGGTCTAAAAGGCAACAAATAGTTCCGTGGTGCTGAGCAGAGAGCTGAGGCATGACTGCTACTTGGGATGAGGTTTTTAGAGTGATGAAAAAGTTAATGAAATTGTAATAATTGCTAGCTTGAAAGAGCCTTCGAGGCTAGCCTGGTCTACAGAGTGAGTTCCAGGACAGCCAGAGCTATACAGAAAAACCCTGTCTCAAAAATAAACAAAAAAACCCAAGAGCCTGTGGCTTTAAGAATAGATCAGAAATGTAGATATAGTGATTGGGCGCTTAGCTAAGGTTTCAGATTACCCAGTACCAAAAAAGGGATCAGGGAGACAGGAGATGGCTTGTCTGTTGAAAGGACCATATTTCCTTACTACCTATCTGCAAGCAGGTGGTCACTTACCATGCTTGTTGTGGTTCTTGTTGAGGCTTGTGCTAGAGGTAAAGGAGCACTGTGCCCCAGGGAACCCATTATGCTTGGTTCGTGGTCTCTTGGTATGGCTCAAAGGATTGACCTCAGAGCTTTGAGTACATTGGAGTAATAACCCTTGGTGACTTCTTGGAGCTGTTGCCATGCAATTAAAAACCTACTTGATAGATTAAGTACATAGAGCCTGTTGTGGTTTTTTGTTGTTATCTTGGTTTAAGTGTCAGGCCTCAGTGGCTCTTTCCAGATACCAGTCTGCATTCTTGTTTTCTTTGTTGTGTTTGTAGAGCATAGCAGTGAGGATCTGCTGGATATCAATTTTAGTAATTCTTAATTTGTGCTACCAGCATTTAGAGGGTAGAGGCAAGATGATGTCAGGTTAGAGGCTAGCTTTGGGCTGCATAGTAAGACCTTGTTTTTAAAAGAGGGAAGAGGTGAGAGAAAAGTTAGATTTCTTTAGAAAAAAAATGGGGTGGGGCGTAGGCATTATGCATAACTTTAATCCCAATACTCAGGCAGGGGCATGTGGATCTTTGTAAGTTTAAGGCCAGAGAGGGCTACATACTGGTACTATATTATTTTATTTATTTCTTTAGTCCATTTTTGTGTGTGTGTGTCTGTATGTGTATGTTAATGTGCAGATGTGTAGGCAGCTGCTCTGACGCGCGCGGTGGCAGCCATAGACGATTCCACTGCGCATGCACCCCTCCCAAGCATGCACCCCTCCAGAGCGGGCTCATGCAGGTGCCCCTCCCGAGCGGGTGTATGCTATCCAATCATGTGCCAAACCTGAGCAGGTGCATGCTACCAAACCCCTCCCAAGCAGGTGTATGCTAATGAGGCGATTGCCAGGGAACCAATCCAGGAGAACCACGAGAGCTCAGACTTGGGTATATAAGGGACGCTCTCCAGGCAGTCAGGGCCAGGCCACGCCATTCTATGCCACTCCACAGAAGAAAGAGCAGTGGCCATTCCCCGCCGAAGCGCCTGGGAGGCGGGAAGAGCCGTAACACCTAAAAGAGCTGTTAACACTTAGGAACCTAAAAGAGCTGTTAACACTTGGGTACCTAAAAGAGCTGTTAACACAAAAGAAAATCTCCTGAGTAAACCTTCGAGAGAAAGCGGCCGGCCAGCAAAGGCCTACCGCACAAATGCCTGAAGGTTCATAGGACAACTTTACAGCAGCTTTCTCTACCATAGGTTCTGGAGGTAGAATTCAGGAGTGGGTATAAGGGCCTTAACCCTTGAGTCATCTTGCCAGCACGGGAACTGACTTTTTAGCTGCTCTTGTTGTATAGGTACATATTCCATATTCCAGTCTGACTGCATGTAAAAAGCTGTGCCTTTATAAACAGTACCTTCATACTCACAGGTATGCAGGTGGATAGGTGTTGAAGTCAAGTCAGGCCCTGGTCTAGGGGTGAAGCATGACAGCTTCATACCAGTTGTCTGAGGGTCACCATGTTTTCAGCAAGGGAAGTCACATTATTTTCTTTCCTTTCCTTTTCTTTTCTTCTTTTTGGTTTTTTTTCCGAGACAGGGTTTCTCTGTGTAGCCCTGGCTGTCCTGGAACTCACTCTGCAGACCAGGCTGGCCTCAAACTCAGAAATCCCCCTGCCTCTGCCTCCCAAGTGCTGGGATTAAAGGTGTGTACCAACACTGCCCGGCCAGCCACATTCTTGACTTTCTCTGCTTCTTTCAGATGGACTTGGTGGTATTGGCATGGGGTTAGGACCTGGAGGGCAGCCTATTGATGCTAACCACCTGAACAAAGGCATTGGAATGGGAAACCTAGGACCTGCAGGTGAGAATTGTAGTGGGGATAATTGGGGAAAATTGAATTTATTAAAAGCCACTATTAGGGCAGTTATATCTGGATATTTTCAAATATGATTAAAGCAATTGGGACAAAATCCCTTTTTCATCTCAGCCTCATGTGCACAAAAGCAGTTTTTATTGAGTTGAACTTTTTTAAGCCACTGTGCCTCTTCATCTTAGTCATGATGGCTTTTGAGCAGACAAGGGAGAGGGTTGGTCTCACCCAAGGTCACTTGAATAACAGTGCAGCCCACTGACTGCAGAACCACAGCTCTGCCATTGGTGCTTTAAGCCTGTCCAGAAGACCATTTTGCACCTAATGTTGACATGACTTTTTCCTATACGTATGAGCATTGATAAAAGGAATTTGATAAGCTTTTATGAATGATAAAACTTATGGGTCACAAAGAAAAATGGTAGTGTCTTTGTTCAGGAAGACTAGGAAAACATGAGTGGAAGCTTAGCTGTGTGTGTTTTTAAGTTTCTGTGTACTATATTTCTGTGCCATTAAGACATTATTTCATACTTTTGGATCTAGACTTGGACTTTTCATACACACGTTTGAAATGGTGATGTGGATGCTTTGCCTCCCCACTGTCACCCTTGCATGTCCCCCATAGCATGGCTCTACCAGCCTCAGCACACTTCATTTGGTTGGGAATGGGGAAGGGAGCATTTGTGGCTTAGAAACTGCTTTATTATTTAAAGTTTTCTTTTAATAGGGGTTTTATTAAACATCTTTCCGTTCTACATTTTAAAACAGTGACTTTACATAGTTTGTGTCTGTTATATTTAATGTAGTCTGGCTTGGTCATTTAATAAGATTACATGGGCTCCAATTTCTTTTTTTTTTTAATTTATTTTGTTATTCTGGGCTCCAATTTCAATCCACATTTAAACTTACTCTGTTAAAAGCTTTTGCTTTGAAATACAATCTTGACAGAAGTAGTAGCTATCCCACTTTTGAAATAATAATAACATCAAAATTTTTTCTTAATTCATTGATTTGGAATTTTGTGCTTTTAAAATTTAAGCATTACTGTTTTGATTTAAAGTTTGTTTGCATTGACTTTCTCTTTTAAAGGAATGGGAATGGAAGGCATAGGATTTGGAATAAATAAAATTGGAGGTAAGAAATTTAAAATAAAGTACATACGTAATCAAAGTGATTTCCCCTCATTTTCCTTGTCTTTGAAACGCTGCATGTGCATTCTTCCTTTGGTGTCTAGAAGTCTGAGTCTTAAGAATTACTTGATTTTATTTGTCTATCATTCCAGTGGCTGTCTGTTGCCTTGGTTCTGGCTTTCTTACTAACTAGCTTATTGGGCAAATTGCTTTATCTCTCTGTATTTTAGCTTGTATATTCATGAGGGGGTTAAATCAAGCCAGGTTTTAAAAAAGGAAGTTAACCTTTTCCCTTACCCTAAAGTTCTAAAACTTTGTACATTCATAACATAATGCAAAAAGTGAAATATAAAAACAGTTTTCCTTGCCTGATGAATGTGAGCAGGGTTGTTGGGATGACATTAAATGCTTTTCTTATAGGCATGGAAGGACCCTTTGGTGGTGGTATGGAAAATATGGGGCGATTTGGATCCGGGATGAACATGGGCCGAATAAATGGTAAGAATGGCATTTCTTCCTGCTTGTTTCTTGTCTACCTTTTGATAGCTGAGGACGTCTTGTCCTTTAATACTGTAAACCTACTGTGCATGATGACCCACTTCTGTTTTTCCACTTAATCACATACCTTTGAAACTGCTAAAAGTGGTAGACTTATTTAAACCCAGCTCACTTGAGACTTTGAAAGTAGCCAATGTATTAGTACATCAGTGGGAAAAATTTCAAATTTCCTTACTGTCTACAGCACTCAAACACATAGATATTTGTCATTATGCTTCCTGTATTCAAAAATATCTTCCAAGGACTAAAGAGAGATTTCAACCTTTTAAGAGTATATATAGCTCATGTAGTGGACTAGCACCCACATGATGACTCACAACTGTCTGTAATTCCAGTTCCAGAGAACCTGACACTTCTGTTGATGCAGGTTCTGAGTGTGGATCTCCCTCACCCCTTCCCTCTCCCCCATACACATAATAATGATAGTTTGTTTGTTTTTTCCCCAGCCCCCAAATAATGATAGTTTTTAAAGAATGCTTTCCAAAATGCTCTTGGCGCAGAATGCTGGACTGGTACATTTTACTTTTTTATTTTTTACCCTGATGACTTCAAAGTGTGGAAAAATCATTTACAAAATCCAGTTATATAACAAACTAGAATATCCCTTTCAACCTTATAATGAAGATAATCCTTATATTATGATATTAACAGTATGTTGAAGTCAACTTGCTAACCTTGTTTTGGTTTACTTGGCTGAATGTAGACATAAATTCAACGGGTGGACCTCTCCCTAGGTTCATTCAATCAGAGGGTTATAGTATTTTCTAGACCTGAGCCCTGTACCTCCTGGGCCTGAGATCAGAAAAGCAGAAGACTAGAAGTGGCTAAATGATTACCTCACTTGGCCCATGGTAGACTGTTCATCCTGTAGCTGCTAATGTAGTCTAATAGTTTCTCTGAACTTCTCTCAAGTCAGTATGTCTAAGGACTCACACTTGACTCCACAATTAAATCTCCTAATGACACTAATTACAAGGGGTTAACACCTAGCTTCACTGCATTGGAGATGTCATCTGACCTGAGACACAGCTTTGACCTGTCTAGGGAGTTGTTTGCCTTGTTGATAAAAGAAGGCCATCTGTTTGCAAGTACACAGAAGGTTCCAAAACCTCAGATAACTTCAGAGCACCAAGCCTGTAATGCTGACCACATCAACTTGTTAGCCTTGTTTTTGTTTACTTGCCTTATGTAAACAGTGTTGATCTGTTGCTGAATTATAATGCAGGACTGGACTGTCTTTGATAGAAATCATTGGTACGTTATCTGATCTGTGGGGTTTTGAGTCACTCAAGAGTTACTTGATGAAGTCAGATTAGTTTCAACAAGAACTTCAGATAACTTATCTGCTATACATTTGGCTTGAACAACTTAGGGATGGATTGATCTTTGCCTCAACTTGCATTAGTCGATGAGACCTCATTATTTTAGAAGACATGTTTGTCCAGAATGTATTAGACTACTACATATCTGGTAATAAGATAAATATCACCATAGATGTTTGCAAATCTTGCAACAGTTGCTTATATATATTAGGTGAAGAGAATCTTTCTCCTCCTCCTCCTGTTGTTGTTATTGTCCTTTTTTGGGTTCCTTTGTATAACAGCCCTGACTGTCCTAGCACTCTCTGCGTAGACCAGGCTGGCCTTGAACTCAGAGATCCACCTGCCTCTGCCTCCCAAGTGCTGGAATTAAAGGCATGGGCCACCATCATGCATGGCTAAGATTCATTCTTATATGCTCAGAAAGATTTAAAACATCTGAGAATGCTAAGGCAACCATAATGTGTCTGATTTAGATTTCTTCAGCACAAAAATTAGCATGGGAGATAGCAGAAGGTCTTGGTGCCAGTGTGATGGTCCAAAAATGAAACAATATCCTCTTCACACTTAAGTGTTAACCAACACATATTTTAAAAACAGAACAACCAATGTCACTACATTCAGTCCTTCTAAGACTCACATGAGTAGGTATTGCTACCCTCGTTTTGTCAGAAACTGGGGCACAAAGAGTAATTTGCCTAGGGTCATAGTAATGCTGGGATATGAATTCAGCCTTTCTCTAGAACTTGCCTCTTTGTCATGCTTCCATCCTGTCTTTTAGGATTGCCTCTAGCGTGGTGGCACCCCCTGTGCTAAGAAACTGGATGTCTTTGTTTATGAAAATCCTCTCTATGCCAAAAGAAGTTTGATTTCTACTTGCTGAAAAGCTGCTAGTACTGTTCCCTAAGTCATTAAGATTGAGTAATAAGAGTCATTAAGAATTTGTGCTTTTTTTTGTTTTGTTTCTGGTTTTGGTTGTTGTTTGTTTTTGTTCTTTAGTAATGTATCCAAGTAGTATGTGGCAGGCTAGCATCTTCTAAGGTGTTTTTGAGAATTGTATCATCCAGCCTCCAGAGTACACAGAGCTATATGTAGGTTTTATTACCTTTTCTCTGGTTCCTAATACAGATAAATGGTGGTGAGGAGATGTAGGAAAGCTACATTGTCAGTAATGCAGAGACAGAGGTTTACATTTCCAATGAACTGAGTTTCATTCTCAAGAGTCCACATGGTTGAAGAAAACTTGAATTCTGCAAGTTGTTCTATGGTAACTTGGCACATGCACACACACATATGCAGTACATCTAAACAAACAATGTAAAAATCCTAGCCCAGCCTGCTTACACATCTCTAATTGTTTACATCCTTGAAAGGATAAGTCTGTGAGCTACATGTAAACATAGTTCTACACTAAAAGGTATATACTACACAGTACCAATTCCTGAGAAGCGAAATAATACTGTTTTTATTCCCCTTCGGGCTGGGCTTAGAACCAGTGCCTCATGCATGCCAGACAAACATACCATGGATTTCTACACCCCTATCTATCCAATACTACTGGATTTTCCTATGACTTCTCAGTAGAGGAGGAAAGCAAAGTGATACACATTTGAATCTTGCATGAGAGAGATGGACATATATGTACAGGAGGAATAAAGTAGATAGTGGTAGGAGTTGTACAAGACTTTTTTTTTTTAAATGAAGTTTATGCGTATGAGTGAGAGCCTGTGTGTGTGTGTGTGTGTGTGTGTGTGTGTATGTATGTATGTATGTATGTATGTATGTATGTATATCATAAGCATGCCTGTTGCCTTTGAAGTCAAAGAGACTATTGGAACCCCCAAAACTGGAACTGACAGTTGTGAGCCTATGTGGGTACTAGGAACCAAACCCAGCTTGTCTGCTCTTAACCACTGAGCCATCTCTCCAGCAACATGAATGACTATCGTGGGCAAGTATTAAATGTGATTGGCCTTTCCCTCACAGAACTTCAACTTTTTTTTTTTTAAGTTTATTTATTATTATACATAAGTACACTGTAGCTGACTTCAGACGCACCAGAAGATGTAGTCAGATCTCATTACGGGTAGTTGTGAGCCACCATGTGGTTGCTGGGATTTGAACTTAGGACCTTCGGGAGAGCAGTCAGTGCTCTTACCAGCTGAGCCATCTCTCCAGCCCCCGAACTTCAATATTTTTAAGACATTGTAAAGAATAGGATAGCAAATAGCTCTCAACAGTATTACAGTGGTATAAAGAACAAATAGATAGAAGTTTGTACCCAGGTATATCTCTTCATTAGGTTTGGGCAGCCTTTGCCTCATGCTTACCAGGCATGTGACGTTGGCTAAGTTACTAAGGAATTTTACCCTCCTTATGAGAAGGCAGCAGTGGAATAATCAGTGATATAACAGCTTTTGGTAATGAATAAGAAGGTTCCATAGGCTCCTTGTGGGCAGGGTCCACTTTGGGGCATAACAATACCATGGCTTTTCCCAGGTATAGTGTAGTCTGTCAATTTTTTTTTCCAGTTGATAGTACATTCTTTAAATATTTAAAGGCCCTACATCGTTCAGCTAAGCATCCCAACTCTACAGTTGTTTTTTGGCTTGTAGACAGTGTCTTTTTTTGAGATTTAGGAACTACTGAAACTGTCTCCCAGTATTTGATAGCTATTTTGGGTGGAAACTTTTCTTTACAGCCTGGTTAGGGAACAAATGGTTTTCTTCTTAAATGTAGTTTTATATGTATAGGTATTTGCCTGTGTATGTGGTCTGTGTAATGGTTTCATTACTGCTGCCCAAGGAGGCCAGAGAGGGTGTCAGATCTCATGGAACTGGAGTTACAGAATGTGAGCTGCCATGCGGGTGCTGGGAATTGAACCCATAATCCAGTGCTCTTAACAATTGAGCCATCTCTCATCCCATAAATAGTTTTCTTAAATCTAACCTAACTTGGGTGCTATGAAGATGCATATACTACCTTTAACTTTATATATGTAAATCTAAACAGGCATGAGAGACTAGACAGTAGAAATAGAAAAAGAGGCTTTAAAGGAGAGTAGTAGAAAGAGTGATAGTACATATGATAAATGAAAGAGAAAGGGTTCTAGCATCCTATGGAGGGAGGAGCAAGCAAAACCTAGCAGGTACAAAAATAGCATAAAGAAATCTCTTCTTGGTTTATAATAAACCAATAATAAGGACATCTAGGTCTGAAAGGGGGAAAACTGTTAGTTTTTCCTGGACATTGCTTTGACTACCTGACTTGTTCTGATTCTTCAACCTTTAAAATTTGTAAGAGTGAGTTCAGACATGTGTCTGACTGGGATGATTAATTTTCCTAATGCTACAACTAATTTGCTTTTGTATTTAAAATAGTACTTCATAAAAGATGTATTTTAAAACATGTCTGTGGCAAAAATAAAATGACTTGATGTTATGCTATGAACCTTCCATCATTGCCATTCTGTTATCCCTCTCACCCGTGTGACAAGGGTTTATCAACTCTTCCTGTCCTGAAGTGTCAATGAAGTTATATGAACTACAGAGATCCACCTGCCCTTGCCTCCTCTTCTATAGGGTTGGGATTAAAGATGTGTGCCACCACTGCCTAGTTTCTAAGTCAACAAATTTCTTCTTACTTAGGAGGCAGAAGCAGGCGGATTTCTGAGTTGGAGGCCAGCCTGGTCTACAGAGTGAGTTCCAGGACAGCCACGGCTACACAGAGAAACCCTGTCTCGAAAAAAAAAAATCAGTAAACTTTAGTTTCCAGGAAGTTTTATCATTTCTTTTGAAAGTCCTCTTCCTTCTAATTAATTCTGTTTTCCTAGATTTTTTTTTTTTATTGACCTGATGACCTCAAGTACACATTAGAAGGACAGTGAGCAAAACTTTAATGATAAGACATTCCTGTTGTAGGCATCCTTTTTGAGGGGAGGGGGGCTCGAGACAGGGTTTCTCTGTGTAGCCTTTGGCTGTCCTGGAACTCACTCTGTAGACCAGGCTGGCCTCCAACTCAGAAATCCACCTGCCTCTGCCTCCCAAGTGCTGGGAGTAAAGGCATGCGCCACCACTGCTTGGCCTTTTGTAGGCATTCTTAGTGAGCTTCAGTATTCTGTGAACCCCAGACAAGTCCTGAATGAGTCTCAGGTGTCCATGTAGCAAAGGTTGAGCATGTTTAGATGAATGCCAACTCTTGATAAAGAGCTTCCATTTCCTGTGTACTATGCTGCCCAAGAAGCAGTGTTGATTTCCAGCTGCAATGGGGAAACCATGTCTAATAACAATGCTTAGGTATCCAATGTAATACAAATTATTAATCACAAAGGCTTGCAACAATCTGCATTTGGGGACAGCTAGGAGACACAGTATATGCAGCATATAGAGACCAAGGCAGGATCTTATTTATTTATTTGGAAGGCCATGTTCTTCTTTGTTTTGGCCAGGACATTAACACAGAAGCACCTAGCTTTCTTGGAGACGCTTTCCTGCCTTTTCTTGTAGGCAAGCCTCAGCTTCATTCTTGCTATTTCAACACAGGTAGGCCTATATACAATGCCCTTGAAAAACACAGCAGCATGAGCTTTCCATTCCGACTGACACATTTGATAGCACCACACCAAGTTTACCTTTTGTCTCCAAAAGCAGTAACAGGGATATCTTCTGTCTGCCAGGTTCCTGTGGAACTGGGGCATTGGCTCACACCTCTCCAAGCTTGCTGGGTCTGTGCTTAAGCTGGGAGCCAAGTAGCCATTCATTCTCCCCTTTATTTTTCCTGCATGCCCAGCATGATTATTATTCTACTTCTTCATCAGCAGTCAGGGTACATTTAAGTGTCTTCTCTCGGTTTCTTGGAAATACTGTCCATTATGTTGTGTATTCCTGCAAAGATGATGACCAGGGTGACTTGCTTAACCTCTACTCCATTATGAGCACTGTACAGTAGTGGGTGTTTCCCAACCAAAAGGAGATACCAGAGTTTGTAGGAACAGCTCTGTGGACCTCAGGAGGGGCAAAGGTTACATGGGTGGTGTTCTTTCCAGACTATCAGGTGCCTGCCATTGGCAAGTATACTTTCAAGATTGCTATGGCTACATGGCAGCATAGAACATGACATAGGTATGTGGTACTAAAAGATGGCTACAGAAAGTGCATCTGCTTGTGTATATCATTCCATAAAGATTTCCCTGTGATCTCGTTTGCAAACCATTATGACTGCTGGGAAGAGCAGCTAGCAAATTTGATGTGTTTGAAGGACCCATGATAAAAGCTAAAGCTTTGGGTTTCTAAGGAGGATATTAATAGTAACAGTAGCAAACTTAAGGAGGCTTGGATGATCCATTGGCCAGCAAACACCAATGTTTTCTCTATGGGACAGTGGGGCAAGGAGATAATTCTTTGTCTTTGTCACCATCACATACTGCCTACTCACTGGGTGCTGAAAGTCCTCACCTCCTGCTCCGTACAGGTTCTTTGAATTACTTTGTGATGCGGAGAAGAAGAGTCGGTGCAGGCTCTAGGATACCAGAAGAATCCTTGGTTTCCTGCCCACTGAGGAAGCCTCAGTACTAAGTGTGTCCAGACTACCTTTAGAAAACTGCTACTGAGCAAGGGTTGAGGACCCTCTTTGTTCTCTTTGCTGGACAAGTTTGCAGGCACCCCTGTAAACTGGGCCTTACTCAAAAGTTATAAGGAGTCCTAGCATTGTGACTTTCTTGTTTTTTTGTTTTTTT
>NW_022196910.1:5475862-5491079 GCF_008632895.1 Mastomys coucha | reverse complement strand
TTTTTGTAAAATGATGTTGTTATATGTTTCTCAAACCTGTTCCCCTTTTCTTAAAATACTACTTTTAGAACGTAATAAGTAGGTTTCTGTTACAGAACAATTTGGCTAATTATTTTTTCTTCCTGATTTCCTTAGAAATCCTAAGTAATGCACTGAAGAGAGGAGAGATCATTGCAAAGCAGGGAGGAGGTAGGAATCACTTAGCTTGATGTTCTGTGTATTGTTGTTGTCAGAACAAACACTTAATGGGAAGTCAACAGTAATGTGACAAACATGGGCCACACAGATGACCCAGGATAGTATCAATTACTGCCTTTTCCTATGTGGCTTGTGACAAGTGACAAAACTCACCTATAAAATGGGGGGAGGGGACTAATAAGTACAACCTCTGAAGGCTATAAAAGAGCCAGTGCATGTAAAAAGCCTTAAAACTGAAAAGTGCACCATATAATGCATGATAAATGTTTGTTGGAACCTGCATGCAAGCCCAGTGTACATTGAGTGTTGCAAACATTTTGGTATATGATCTTCCATGATAGTTTTATGAGCACTTAGAATTAAATATACTATGAAGATGTGTGTGTGTGTGTGTGTATGTAAATGCCAGTGGAAACCAGAGGCAACAGATCTCTTAAGAGTTGGAACTACAGGGCAGTTGTAAATTGCAAGGTGTGGATCTTGGGAACTGAATGAGTTCTGGTACTTTGCAAGAGTAGTAAGTGTTCTTAACTGCAGAGCCAGCTCTCTAGCCCTAACCTTACCTTTTAAAGCTTACCCACCCACCTTCCCTTTTTCCCTTCAGTTTTTGAGTTTGGCTTTCCCATGACAGCTCACTTGCCAGGCATTTCTATGGGATCCTTGCTAAGTTCTTTCCTGGTTCTGCTGCTGTGGGCATGTGGCTACCAGCATCATTACTATATTTCGTGTTGAGCCAGCAACTTTTTTCCTCTTGCAAATGTGAAGAAGTTATTTTGTGAGCTATTTCTGTTCTGAAATGCTTAACATTCTTGAAGTTGTGCTTGGATTTTGCCAACCAGTGTGCTGCATTTCAGCCACAGAAGTGGGCACAGAAAGGTGAGTTGATTTGTGCCAGGTCACATAGCTTTGGTCAGTTAAATACTGTTAGAAAAATTGGTGAGTAATCTCTTGTTAAATTTGTACCTTGCTTCAGTAGTAGGCTAGCTGTGGGCTAGACTGCTATGCTGTGAAGTGGGCATATGAAACTTCAGTTTTGAGCTCTGCTTGGTTAAGAGGTGGGGTCATGGCCTTGGTGATGGAGTCAGACCTTCCCTTTCCTGGGTTGGATAAGAGTCATTGTACACTGGTCTCTGACCCTTAGCCTCTTCCAGAATTGAACTTGCCATGCTTTCAGCATCTTTCTTCCAAAGCCAATGAAGTAGCTATCAATTTTCCTTATAGAAGGAAAGGTTCCAGAAAAATGACTGGTTTGTATGTTTGTGTATATTGAGGGGCATTTTTGTATTATCTTCTGCTTACATGTCTATGTAATCATTTTATGCCCTGGAAGTGCTAAGGAATTACAGCCAGAGTGGCCATCAGCAGGGCATTTTAAGAGGGACAAGTTGAGAGAGGGTGAAGATTGTAAGTGACTTTGAATTGTTTCCATGTAACTCTCTGTCAGTTACCCTGAGAGCGAAGCTTTCCATGCCTTTTTAAGAGCATTCTTAATGTCTGCTGATGGAGAAACTACAAAGGGTTTTAGAAATTGAAGTATGACTACTCATAGCTTGTCACAGGTACCAGTATGGAGGTGAAGTTTTATTCCTTCTAAATTTTATTCCTCTGGCTGTAATTTAACCTGTGTTATGGAGTGGAAAGGATGATTGTGTGGATTTCAGTGCTAACATTTGAGAGGTTTGTTTTTTTGTTTTGTTTTGTTTTGTTTTTGTTGTTTTTTTAAAATAGTAAATTACTTTGAATGTGACTTCCTAATTTTGGTTGAACTTAGGATCTGAAGTGCCCAGCCAGGCATACATTATTATATGAATGTCTACACAAGTCTCTGACTTCCACTTGTGCTTTTTATTCCTGTTTCAGGTGGAGCTGGAGGCAGTGTCCCTGGGATCGAGAGGATGGGCCCTGGCATTGACCGCATTAGCGGTGCTGGCATGGAGCGCATGGGCGCAGGCTTAGGCCATGGCATGGATCGAGTGGGCTCTGAGATTGAGCGTATGGGCCTGGTCATGGACCGCATGGGCTCAGTTGAGCGCATGGGCTCCGGCATCGAGCGCATGGGCCCACTAGGCCTTGACCACATGGCCTCCAGTATTGAGCGCATGGGCCAGACCATGGAGCGCATTGGTTCTGGTGTGGAGCGCATGGGTGCCGGCATGGGCTTCGGCCTGGAGCGCATGGCCGCACCCACTGACCGTGTGGGCCAAACCATTGAGCGCATGGGCTCTGGTGTAGAGCGAATGGGTCCTGCCATTGAGCGTATGGGCCTAAGCATGGATCGAATGGTGCCCACAGGCATGGGGGCCGGCCTGGAGCGCATGGGTCCTGTGATGGATCGAATGGCCACCGGCCTGGAGCGCATGGGCGCCAACAACCTGGAGCGCATGGGCCTGGAGCGCATGGGAGCCAACAGTCTTGAGCGCATGGGCCTGGAGCGAATGGGCGCCAACAGCCTGGAACGTATGGGCCCTGCCATGGGCCCAGCATTGGGCGCTGGTATTGAGCGAATGGGCCTGGCCATGGGTGGAGCCGGCGGTGCTAGCTTTGACAGAGCCATTGAGATGGAACGGGGCAACTTTGGAGGAAGCTTCGCTGGTTCCTTTGGCGGAGCTGGAGGCCATGCACCTGGAGTAGCCAGGAAGGCTTGCCAGATATTTGTGAGAAATGTAAGTGGTTCTTTAGTGGAATTTCCTGTTTTGTTGTGAAGTGGGGAGATCAGTGGACTGAGTGATATAGACTGGAGAGAGAAGTTTGATGAAGAACTGGATACTATGGGTGGTAAAGCTTGCCCATCTCCAGAGTTGGGCTGGAGTTTGAGAGGTTACTGGAAGAGCAGTAGTCCCAGTGCCAGGCATGGTGGCCCACTCCTTTAATTTGAGCACTCTAGAGGCAGAGGTGAGGTGGCACTCTGTGAGATCCAGTCTAACAAGTGCTACCAGGTGAGACACTGTCTCCAAAATACAAAGAAACAAAAATACAGTAGTCTGCCATTTGCCTGTGATATGCCAAGTGAGGAATAGACTGAGCTCTAAAGGTCTGTGGTTTCTGATCCCTTGGCTTGAGGAGCACTTCAATCTTGGCACAGTGGTTCTGAGAAAGGTGGCTGTGCTTGAACTATGTTTTGTCACCAAATTGTGAATTGTGCCACTTAATAGCCTAATTCTAGATAGACTTGTTTTGTTCCCTGCTCATTGTCTTAAAGAGGTTAGGAAGTGAGGTTTTTTTTTTTTTTTTTTTTTTTTTTGGAGTTGGAGGGATTACTGGGGATTAAATCTAGGACTGTACACATACTAGGCAAATCACCATATACAACAAAAGCTGCACACCCAGCCCAAGTACCTTCAAGTCATATTCTCGTATCTATTATAATGTTTGTACATTAAGACTTTGTTGTATCACAGATTAGTCTGCCTCTTTTTTCCTCAGCTCCCATTTGATTTTACATGGAAGATGCTAAAGGACAAATTCAATGAATGTGGTAAGTGTTTAAAATAGGGTCTCTGTGCTTTCCTGTGTTGTGGCTTGTTGGTGATGTTGACTTGGAGCAGTGAAGCTTCTTTCCTAGTCTTAACAACCACTGTCCATGGGCTCTAGAACATCCATGGGCCTTGCCATTGTTCTACCTCTGCAGGTATACAGGCAGGTGTTGGGTGACCTGGTATGTGTCATGCCATGTGCTCATTTCATCCTTGCAGTTCTTTTCTAGTTAGTTTTTTGAAGCAGACTCTCTCACTTTATAACCTAGGCAAAACTCAAGTTTATGATTCTCTTGCCTTTGCCTTGCATTTGCTGGAACTATAGGTAAATGCTACCACTCCTGCTTTTTTAGAGTTTCTGAGAGGAGGCAGTATTGTCATCTTTTTTACATAAGAGTCAGCAAAGCAGTATTCCTAAGGTCACAGACTTGTAAGACATAAAAAGTAAATTCAAGAAAAATTGATTTCCTCCATTAAGCTCATAGCTGGCTTGGTTCGTCAGAGAAGTCATGCTCAGCAGTTGTAGATCCGAGCACACAGTGTGGGGTGAAAGTTTCTGGTTGTGGATTCTTCACACGAGGCATCCTTTCTGGAAAGCTTCCTTGATGACCAAGATGCAGTCTTCCCCTGCTCTCATTGCACCTTCTCAGCTAAACCAAGATATGTGTGGCTGCTTGGCCAAGACACCTGTTTCCTCTTTCCTCATGCAGAAATGGCTCACATTCCAACGTTCTTGGTGCTTTCCCTGATTCTTTGGGATAAGCTATAGAGTCAAAGCCAACTTTCTTTCCTGGTTCCATGATTCTCTGAATTGCAGTTTTCACAACAGTCAGTGTTGTAACTAGATATTCCAAAAACTGGGAATAGAATGTGTCACTCTCCCCACTTCAAAAGATTCTGGAAACTTAGTTCTATTCCTCTCCTGCCCTTGAACATGAGTTTTATGTTCTGCTGATATCCTCTGCTTTCCAGCCAGAAAATTCTCTCTGCCCCTTTACTTTTTCCTCCCCCTTTTTCTCTTATTGAGATAGGCTCCAAAGTCCTTATGTAGCCGAGAATGACCTTAAACTCTTAGTTGGTTTAGGGAGGAGGGGTGTAGATTGGGTCTCCTAAAACTCAGATGGGCCCTCACTGTATAGCTGAAAATAACCTTGAACTTGTAGCCTTCTTCTACCTCCTGAATGCTGGGATTACAGAGGTGTGCCACCCTGGTTTGTACAAATGCTGGGGCTCAACCCAGAGGTTTTTTTTGCATGCTAGGCAAAGCACTGTGCCCACTGAGCTGCATCCTTAGTGACCTTGAATTCTTGATTCTTCTACCTCCAACTTCCAAGGGCTGAGATTACAGGTGAGAGACACCTGTCCACTTTTCTTTCTGTCTTTCTTTTTTCTTCTGTCTTGTCATTCCCTTTTGAGCCTGGGCCTTACCAAGTAGCTCCAGACTGGCCTAGAACTCAAAATCTTGCTTTAGCTTCCCAAGTACTGGGATTGCAGGTGTGTAACATTGTGTCCTACTCTGGCAGGAATGTTTATTCTGATGAATTTCTACTTATTATCTTTCAGAACTTTATCATGAGAAGTCAATGGAATGTCATCTCTCCCCAAGCCATTAGTAGCACTAGAATTATGGGCCTTAACAACACGAATGTGTCTTTGTCTCTTACTTCATTATAGACCCATTTCTTTTGTGCTTGACACATACCTGGGTACATAATAATCATATAGGTCCATAAGCTACTCACTAAATATACCTGCCTTACATTGGGGCAGTACAGAATCATCATATTGTGTAATGGCCTTGTGACAATTTGGTTGTATTCAATAATCAACCTTCTAGAATTCTAAAGTTGGCTCCACAGTACCCTCTCTCTGTAACTTGCTGGAGCATAAGGACAAACATTTGAAGCCATTTGGCAGGTTCTTTACAGTAGGTTAGGCTGTTGTCATGCTTGGAGAACAATGGCAATGTAGTGGAGGGGGCTGTAGTTGCTGGCGCCGCCATACGTGGTGTTCTGAGCATTCACTTCATACGCAAGGGTCTCTCCTTTTTGACTCTGTCACCGAAATCCAACAGGTGATCTGGACTGAGTGGAGCCCAGACTGAGGCTGAGCTCTGGGTTTGCCTGATGCGTGTGGTCTCTTCTTCCCTCCCTGTGCCAGGCCACGTGCTGTACGCCGACATCAAGATGGAGAACGGAAAGTCCAAGGGGTGCGGTGTGGTTAAGTTTGAGTCTCCAGAGGTGGCTGAGAGAGCCTGCCGGATGATGAATGGCATGAAGCTGAGTGGCCGAGAGATTGATGTTCGAATTGATAGAAATGCTTAAGCAGTTGCCTTTTTTAAACATCAATACCAGACCTCTGAATTTGTATTTTTTCTTGTTAACCATTTTAATTTGTTGGCTGGATGTATAAAGATGTTTAAAAAATTCAGTTGCTTTTTGGGGTAATTTGAATTTTTTAATGATTGGGGTTCCATTTGACTGTTTGCATTGAGATTGCAATGTGCGCAATTTTTTTTGTAGTTGTGGCATCTTGTTGACATCAAATATGACTTTGATAATAAATACCAGTTCCTGAAAGTGGCTTGCCTTTTTTGTTTTTGTGTACTTTGTAGAGGTAGCCGTTTGAGGTTTGGAGAGCAGGGCAGCTTGCACTTCCTTCTTCCTCAAAGCTGTCAACACCAGGAATCTCATCCTCATTGTTGCTTGTCTGTGGGCCCCAGGGTTTGCAGAGAGGACCTAGTTATACTGGGAGCACTTATTAGTAAAGATTCTAGAGGGTTGTTATTTTCCTAGATGTGATAATAGCAATCCTGAAAGTAAATCCTGTAGCTTTATTCTGTGAGTCCCAGCTCACTTCACTTTGGCTTTTCTTTGTTCAACCCCACTGAGAATGTCACTGTTTGGGACATACTTCATAATGATGTCTTGTTACGCAAGAGCCCCACCAGTGATGGGTTATCATAGACTAACTCACTTAGCAACACAAATGTTTGCAGCCTGCAAGGGGCTTTCAGGCTTTTGGGTGCAGCTACTAGTCATCCAAGTTGTGAGTGGATGTATCCTCTCATTAGCTCCTTTCAATTAGGAGGGTAACTGAATTTTTTTCTTTTTCTTTTCACCTTTGGTGCCTGTGTTCTACTGTGTGCCAGTCAGGAGAGAAAAGACAAGAAACAAGGATATTTTAAAGAGAAGTTTTATATAAGCACATGCCTTTGGGTGTCTGTTTGCCAGGCTGGGATCCAGGGCTCCTAAGTGAGCAGTGGCTGGACTGTTGGTCCTGGAACCCACTTATCTGCCATACTGTCACTGAGGAAATGGTTACATGTCCAGAGGGTCTGCAGAGAAGGATGAATTTCAACTGACCCTGTGCCACAGAGTCATGATACAAAGCATCCCTATGGGGAATCACTGTACATACCCCCAAAGCTGACGTCATCATATACTTCTGTTTCCCTGGCAGGAGAGAGCATGGTATAGTCAACAGAGGCCAACCCTGGTGTTCCCCATTCCGCCCAGGCAGGACCAACACTTACAAGGGCAACAATGCAGTTCTGGGCACATAGCCATCTGCAGGAGAGAACGGGTAGAGTGGATTCTCAGCCCTAGCACCCCTCACTCCTTTCTCTGGATGTAGGCCAAGCACACTTACACTTGCCCTTGGGATCCCTGCAGAGCATCTCATCCTTGCTAGTGAACTCGATCACCTCTAGGATCTCTCCACGCCGGATGCCCAGGTGCTTGCCACCCCCACGCCGGGTCTTGGCATTGGGGTCAATCATCATCTTTGTGTGAATCACAATCTCACCTTCAAACTTGGAGAACATGTTAATAAGACTTAACTTCTGCTGTTAGCGTGGTTTCTTCCTCAGGATGGAAGTCCTGTGCCCTGGCACCAGTCCTCCCAGAATTCATTCTTTGCTCCATGTTCTCACCTTAAACTTCTTTCTAAACTCTCTCTCAGCCTTTTCTGCCTTCCTGATCTGTTTCAGCAGCTTGGGGTCTGTAGCTGGCAGCTGCTGTGGTTGAGTGGCCTTCTTCCTGAAAGATCCAGGTGTTGGAGTATTTATGAGCAAGAAGTAGCCCCATCAGAGTACCATAGCTCAGCCCAACACCATAACACCCCATTTGCCTTGTGTACCTGAGCTCTGGCTCCTGTTGAGGCCATCTGGTGCCTTGCTGGGTAGACTGCATTTCATCTGAGAGCATTGGACAGAGTCAGGACAAAGGCCCCCTGCTGGATACATCTATCCTAGTAACTTGAGAGATGATTCTGCCTGCTCTGGGTTTTCAGTTATTCCCTGAATCTCAACCAGTTTTCTCTACCTTTCTCATTAGTTCTTGTGGGTAAGGTTCACTTTGGTGAGGAAAATAAAGGCTGAGAAGTTGGTTAGCTATCTAAGGCTACCCAGCTAGTAAAATTGTAGAGGTAGGATGGATTTGTAGACCTTTTTGTTATTATGTAGACCAGGCTACCCTGGAATTCAGATCTATCCTCCTCCTCCCTGAGTGCTGGGATTAAAGGTGTGGCCACCATGATAAGCCTACAAGTTGTAGGCTTTTGGGAGCCATTTTGCTTCTGCCTCCCATACTATGCTGGAAGTTATAATAAGAGTTTGGATTCAGAACTAAAAACAGGCATTCTCTTATGGTATCCACTGCTTGCCTTTGAGAAGGAACAGCCTGAAGCTTCTGCTGCTGCTTCTGAATGACCCTTTTCCAAGGGGGGCTAACTTGTGGTACTTCCCAGCAGTAAGCCAGGCTTCCAGAGTGAGTCCAGCTGTTAGCAGAGAGTTTGAATGCCAACCTTGTGAAGCCTGGGTGAGTGAGGGCCTGAATCAAAAGCCTCATTTTTGTTAATGACCCAAATGTTACTATGGACATTTCAGACTAATGGTCTTTCCTGATGAGCAGCCCACAGAGGGGGTATCTGTATGCACCACTTGATCTCCACTCTTCAGCAGATATCTGGTTTCTACCTAGAACTGTACTACACCTACTCACATTATCTGCCCCAGCCTTATGTGGTCTCACAGAGGCAAACTTGACTATGATACTACTGGGTCCTGTGGTCCTGGGTTACCCTACAGCTTGTTCTGAGCAGGCCACTGGCAGTCTGCCTTTTCTTTTGGTCTGCACATATCCTGGAAAGGCTGAACCCTGCCTATACCTGCTGAAAAAAGAGGGGGGCTGCCATGTTTCAAAGGAACCCAAGTGGAGGAGGGAGAAGCTAGTGGTTTTGGGCCACTCTGTTACTAGAAAGATCGCTGAAATGCTCAAAACAGACTTTAAGAGGCTCTCTGACCGGAGGGAAGATTCACACCACATTCCACTGAAAGAAACTCAAAGAAGTCTGGTATTTGATCATGATCTTGAAGAAAGGTAGATAAAGACTGGGAGGATGTTACTAAAATCATTGGGATGTGGGGTGTGGTCTGTTTAGGAAAAGCAGGTCCTTAACCTTGAAAACAGTAGTCAGTCGGGGCTCCCACCAGTCTCTCTGAAAAGCTGCACCTATCAAAACACCAACACCCCCCTCCCCAATGAGTATCTTCTCAAGGGGGCAAGGTAAATTACCACCAGCTCTTAAGAGGCAGAGGTAGCCGGATCTCTGAGTTCAAGGGCAGCCTGGTCTGTAGAGTGAGCTCCAGGACAGCCAGGACTGTTACACAGAAACTCTATCTCTAAAAACCAATAAATAAGGAAGTACTAAAGGAGGTATTGCAAATATCGTCATGGTTATACCACGATAAGCAAACAAAAGAGAAGGAGCAAGGGCAGGAGAATTTGAAGGCACCTGGCTTTGTATGAGGACCTCCAGCTGGGATAGGGAAAGAAAGGGTATCTCAAAGCCTAGAGTCAACTCCTAGGAGGCCCAGTAAGACAGTCAGGGGAAGTGAAGCTCAGCTGGAATCCCAACAGCTGGAACCAACTGGTTGACCTAGTCTTAGATATTTGATAGAAACTCAGGTTGCCATGGAGGCACCAGTCCTGGAGCCCTTTGACTTACAAGAACCTTCTGCCACACTGCCTCCAGCTTAAACTCCTGATTTCAGGGATACATCTTGCTGGAGCATCCTCCTAGGATGGGCTGCAAGGAACCTGGTGGGTAGGATTTGCTTTGGTTTTGTTGCACGGTTTCATCTAATCCAGGTTGGTCTTGATTGCTAAGTAGCCAAGGTTGATCATCCTGCCCCCTTCTAAATGCTGAAGTTACAAGTGTGCATTATAATTAACTGTACCCAGCTTTGCAACCTAATGCCTTCCTCTGCCATGTCTCTTCTGCACATGAGTGCTAGACTTTATAAAGGGATATGCTATGCCATGATCTCACTCATTCCCTGCCTAAGACACTGCCTAGTCTTGTTTGCCAAGTTTGGTTTCTTTAACTCTCATTGCTGTTCATTCTCTTATCATCTCACTGGACCATGCCTCTACCTACAGCAAACCTGGCTGCTTGGGTACCTCTGGCCTTCTCCTTCCTCACCATCTGACCTGTCTGGATCACTTTCTGGTCTTAAACCTGGGGCATGAGAGAATGAATGCCTTTGCAATTAATGTTTCATGGGTGCCCAGGCCAACCACCAAGACCACCTACAAACCTCTGCCTCTCGGGTTGAGACAAGAATCATCTGTGGCCTCCACAGCATCATACATTTCATAGATCTCATCTGGGTTCCTGAAAGAATACTTGAAATGAGGGCTTTCTTTAGCCTCACACCCATGCCTGGCCCCTCTCTCCATACACTCACTGTGTAATATGTTGAGGTTGTTGGACTTGGAAGTGGGTTCCAGTAGAAGAGCCAGTCTTCAGTACAGCTGTGGAGGAAAGAGCAAGGAAGGGGAATGGCTATGCCCAGGTATTTAGCACCCTCCTCTGCCTGAGCCTAACTCACCTGTGGTTGGGGCTGGGGCTTTCCTGAAGCTTTGGATATTGATGGGGACAGGTGGCAGTGGGGGCTTGACTGGGGGGTGTCCCAGGCTGCTGGCTGAGGGCAGGGGCCGCCGTCGGGGTGGGCGCTTGACTTGGAAGTCTTCTGATCTCCAGCGGGGTATCCCAGGGCTGTGAGGGAACTGGGGGCCGGAGCCCACAATAGCAGAGGGCAGGGAGCATTCGGACACTGAACCAGGAAGCTTGGGCTTTCTAGGCAGACCCTTGGGGAACTCAGGCTGGAAGAACTTGCCTTGTTGAGGCTGCAGAAACTTCCCCGGGAGCGAGCTGAACTCAGGGTCTGAGGATGTTCTAGGGAGGTGACCCAATTCTGGCTGTGAGGGCTTCTTAGAAAGCACATTGGGGTCTGGCTGCTGAGTCCTTCTGGGAACCTTGCAGACTTCAGGCTCCGAGGATGTCCTGGTAAGGTCACTTGGCTGGAGCTGTGGATGCTTCTTGGGGAATGCATTGAAGTCTGGCAGCGGGGAGTGAGACTGGGGGTTACATGACTCAGGCTTCCAGGGGGGTGTCTGGGGGACCTCATAGGACATGGGCTGCTTTGGGGACTTGGGGCAACTAGTGGCTTGAGGATATGAAGGCTTCCTAAAGTTCTCATTGAACTCAGACTGCACGGTGTTCTTAGGAAAGGTACTGATGTCAGGCTGTGGGGAGTGGGAGTAAAACTCACTGGACCCACACTTAGATGGGGATGTCTGAGGAACTTCGATGGACTCTGGCTGTGTCATGCACTTCCTAGAGAAACCAACAGCCTCAGGCTGAAGTGGCTTCTTGGGAAAGGTGCTGGACTCAGATGGCAAGGGCCTCAGAGGGGCCTCATTGGACTCAAGAAGCCAAAACTTCTTGGGTTTGAGCTCTACTAGAGGCCTGGCAGGATTGTTGAGCTCAGGCTTCAGGAGCTTCTGGGCAGGCACACTACGATCCTGGGGTGTCTCAAGCTGTGAAGATCTCTTGGAGAGCTCTCCAAACTCAGGTTTGGGGGGCTTCTTGGGGAGATTAGGGAATTCAGGCTGTAGGGGCTTGGGGAGGCTGGCAAACTCGGGCTGTGGGGGCTTCTTGAGATCTTTGAACTCAGCCTGGGAAGGCTTTTTGAGACCCGTGAACTCTGGATGTAGAGGCTTCCTTGGGAGTTCAGCCTGTACAGGCTTCTTGGCTAGATCAATGAGCTCAGGCTGTGGTGACTTTTTAAGAACTCCGGGCTGCGGGGGCTTCCTGGGGAGGTCTGCAAACTGCTGCTGCAGTGGTTTCAAGGACACTGCACTGAGCTCAGACTGTGAGGCCTTCTTGGGCTGCTCACTTAACTCAGTCTGTGGAAACTTCTTCAGGAGTTTGTTGAACTCAGGCTTTGGGGGTTTTCTGAACAGTTCTCCAAGTTCTGGCTGAGAGGCCTGGAACTTAGCTTGGAGGTTTCGGAAGTCCTGATTGCTCCCCTAAAAGGACATTGGTCATTTTGGAAGGCTCTCATAACAAGCAGGCAGATGGAGAAACAGAGTTGGCCATAGGCACACAAACCACATCACCCTCCTCTTCCCTTAGGTTCCCATTCTAACACTGGTTCTTCCCCAGCCTCAGCTAGCTTCTCCTTTTGGGTAAGAACTACTCCTGTCCCCAGGTTCCTGGAACCCACACCCTCCAGACTCTTCCACCTAAGCTGTGTCTAACCTCTAACAGGGCCTAGCTACTTATGCCTCTCCATTAGCCCATGGTCCTCACTTCCTATCAACAGTACTTTCCCAGCATCTTCAACCTTTGTGCCACTGCTCCCCCTTGATCCTCTCTTTGCCCCCCTGCCTGACTACCAGGTTTTCCCCAGTCCTTTTTTTTTTTTTTCTGATTTCAAAATACATCCGGAATTCAACCACTTCTCACTGTCACCCCAGCTAGAGGAACTATCCACCACAGTCCAGATCACTGTAATGGTCTCCTCTCTGGTCTGCTGCCCTAGAGGAGGTCTGCTCCCAAACTCTCAGTGAGTTTTCATCTTTGAGGAAAGCAAACAGTCTCTGAATGACTCAGCAACATCCCTCTCCATCTCCTAGCCTCTGTCCTGTCTGTAATGCACACCATTCAATACATGGGTCTCTCCTCCTCCTCCTCCTCCCTGCCTTTATGATTATGTCCTTAAGGGTGACCTCTGAGAAACCCCATTTTAAATCAGTTTTCTCTCCTCAGTTGCCCACATTCACTAACATTTTCTACTTTGTCTCCCATTACCTATGGAGCTTTTTATATTCTGCTGTCTTTATGGGGTTGTTTTGAAGGTTTTTTGTGTTTGTTTTTGTTTTTTGTGGTGTTAGGGATAGAACCTACCTAAACAAGTTCTAGCAATGAACTATTTCTTCCCAGTGATGAGGGTTTTTTTTTTTTTTTTGGTTGATGTTTTGTATTTGTTTTTTGAAGCAGGGTCTCATATATCCTGGGCAGGCCTCAAACTTGCTTTATAGTTGAGGATAACCTTGAATTCCTGATCCTTCTGCCTTCACTTTCCATGTGGTGAGATTACAGGTGTGTGCCACCATTAGCTTTTTCTTTTCTTTCTTTCCTTGTTTGTTTTGAGTCAGTTTCTCACTATGTCGCCCAGGCTGGGATCAACAGTTCTACTGCTTCGGCCATCTGAGTGCTGGGATTACAGGTATATACCACCATACCCAGTTTGACTATAAACTGTTAAAATTTTATTTGGGGGGCTAGAGAGGTTTCTAAGTAGCGAAGTACTTGTCATGCAAGCCTGAGTTCTGTCTTCAGTATTCATACATAAAACAGGAACAGTACCTGCCATCCTAGCTCTGGAGAGGGCTAGGGCAGGAGCCTCCCCACCGCCCCCAGGGCTTGCTGGCCAGCCAGTGTTAACAATCTAAGTTAATCTAAGTTAACAATCTCCACATAACATCTATCTAAGATGTGGGTATAAAGTCTGTCTTATAGTCTCTGATATGACTCATGAAACCCCCCATGAGGGCCAGCAGGCAGGCTCCCCAAATGAGTACAGGCACCATTTGACATGTTCAGAACATCTCTAGTGCTCTTTGCCATAGGTCACAGGTGCTGGTAGATATACAGGTAGATACACCCAGGCTATCTTCACCAAGGGTAAAGAAGATTGGAAGACAGAGAGGACAGAGCCTTGTGAACTTATCTAGTGATAGACTCAGAAGGATCTCTGGGATGGAAGCAATTCTTGCCTGGGGTCAGACATGCCTTTGTTAAAGCCCCAGTCTAAGTGAGTTGATGACCACAGGGGTAGATAAGAAGGGTTTAGCAGAGCACAGCTTGAGTAACTGGCTGGAGATAAGGACTGGTGTAGCAGGTGCATGACCCATTTAATTACCCCACAGGAAGCCTCTGCTTATATCCCAGCTGCTGACCTGGACTGAGGGTCTATCATTCCAGGCAGACCCAACCAGCTCCATACTGCTTTGTAGTCACAGATACAAAGCTGGTCCACAAGAGGTCAAGCTATTATGCCTTGGTTGTTTCCTGTCTTTTCCTGGGCCATTTCATCCCCAAGACTGTTCTAGCTCTATTCTGCTAGGCTCCCCATGGGGGCATATTTACCAGTTCCCAAGTTTCTACTTGTGCCCCTTGTTACCTGGCCAGAATGAACTTCCAGTGGGGGCTTGAGGACTCACCATGGCTTCAGGGGGTGATGAACCACAGGATGAATGGGCTCTGAGCTCAGGCTTCTGCCTAGAGGAAGTAAGTGTGGTTTCTGCTCCACAGGCTGACACACCAAGTAGGAGCCGTTGGGGTGGGGAGGGCAGAGGAGGAAGAAGGCGGAGATGGCCTTTCTGTCCCCTCCTTGAGTTCCTGCCTGTCCATTACTGTCCCCAAGGTCAGGTCATTAGACCTAAGCACATCTCTAAAGAACACAGTTCCTAGCTGCCACTAGCCTCTTGATTCCCTATTGTCCCCCTTAGTTTTAACACTTTGGGGTCCTGACAAGCTTCGTCTCTGAAGAAGCGAGCTTAGGCCAAACTCAGGACAGCCACAGGAACAAAGCACCTCAGTGGGGATGTTATGGTTTTCTCTGGGTCCTAGGAAGTCTCTAAAGAGTTAGACCGAGTATATGGCTGGTGCAATGGTGAGGACATATCTGTCCTGCATTGCTTCATCTACCTTGTTTCACCATTTGTACTCTCAACAGGACTTCCCTGCTAAGGTGACAAATGCCCCATCAGCCAGGGCTGTGCACCCAAAGCATAGTCAACTGGGACAGCAGATTTATGGGTGGGTGGTATTAAATATGTCCTGGGGTGAGGGAATATCACTGTTGCTGTGAAGGTAGGAGGTTTTAGGACTTCTCAGGTTCATAGTGGTTAAAGGAAGCAGAGAGAGGAGAAACCAGAAAACTGGATTGCAGGAAAATGGAGCCCAAAGTGGAACAAAGGTAGATATAGGAAAAGGAGAGCCCTGAGCACAGGATTCAGTCCACAGGGACAAAAAACATTCAGTAGAGTACAGAGCTATGATTCTCAGTTTGGGAACAGAGTAGAATTCCTTGAGCTGTTAAAAAATATCTTCCTGCCGGGTGGTGGTGGCGCACACCTTTAATCCCAGCACTTGGGAGGCAGAGGCAGAGGCAGGTGGATTTCTGAGTT
>NW_022196910.1:5457651-5475804 GCF_008632895.1 Mastomys coucha | reverse complement strand
GCCAGCCTGGTCTACAGAATGAGTTCCAGGACAGCCAGGGCTATACAGAGAAACCCTGTCTTGAAAAATGAAAAAAAATTTTTTTCCAGAGATTCTGATGTCACCAGTCTGGGATGTGGTCCAAGCAGGAGGACTATTTACACCCTAGCAGGATGGTTCCAGTGCATAGGTGTGTATACATGTGTCTGTGTCTCTGGAGTCACAAAGTACATGGCTCTAAGCAACTGGCGTAGTGGTATGTACTTGTAATCCCAGCAGAGCAGGAAGTTCACTACATTTCCAAGGCTAGCCTAATCTACATTGCGAATTTCAGGCCAGCCAGCACTACATAATAAGACCCTGACTCAGAAACTTAAAGAAACTTAACCAAAAAAGTACATGTTCTGCCCAGGTATGGTGGCACACATCTGAAATCCTAGCATTTGGGGGACAAGGAGCAAGAGGATTTTAAGTACATGGCCATCTTCCTGCTAGAAAGTTGAGACCCTGTTAAAGGGCAGAGGCAGATGGATCTCTGAGTACTAGGCTAACTGGTCTACCTAGCAAGTTCCAGGACAGCCACCAGGGCTACATAATGAAAATCTGCCTTGGGAAAAAAAAGTTGAGACCCTGTGAAAGGAAGATAACATAAAAAAAATCTAAGGTTTGTAGCTATGTTGGTAGTGTACTTATTATAGCATGTACAGAGCCTTAAATCTGATTTCCAGAATCTCATAAAATAGCACTTGAGAGTTAAAAACAGGAGGATGGGAAAGCCCCATAGTTCATAGGCCATAGCTTCAGTGTAGCAAGGAACACACACAGCAAACCCAATCTTAGAAACAAAATAAATGCATGCTTTGACTTAGGTGATGAGTCTACTGCTGGGTATTATGAGACTGATGGAGTAGCAAGGACCTGTATAACTCTTGGAAATGAGCCAGGTAAGGTTTCATGAGCTTATTTAAATGGAAAGAAAGCAGCTTAGGTTGGGAGACACACCTCCTTTATTTTAGCACATAGCATCAAGATTCTGATGCTTCTGTTTTCCTGTCTTGGGTCATAGTTCCTAGAGATGAGTCTGCTTTTACAGGAGTCTCTTAAGTGGATAGTTTCCAGATTCTTGGTGAATGGAGTCAGAGGTAGAAATATGAAAGAAGCCACACCTATAATCCCAGCTACTGGCTGAGAGTGTGGCTGATGGATCACACATTCAATTCAGGTTTGGTAATTGAGTGGAGACCCAATTTCAAAACTGAAAACAATGGGCCAGTGAGGTTGTTAGGGGTTGTGGTTATGGTTAAAACATGTGCCAGACAAACTGGATGAACTTAGTTTGATTCCTGGAACCCACATAAGGTGGAGGGGAAAAACCAACCTCACAGCTGTCCTCTGATCTTTATGCTGGCCTGAAAGCACACAGTAGGCAGTCAAAGCCAGCACAAGCTAAAAGGGTTGAATGGCAGGTGACCCAACTGGAGTGTGCAGGGTGCTTGGTAAACTCCCAGCATGGCTGCCAGATGCCTCTCTACTCTGTATTTGGCCTGCATAAGCATGACCCAGTGGTTCTAAACTATGGAACTAGAAGCCTAAAACAATTGAGGGCCAAATAAATTATTGTGGTGTGCCTGGAAGATTTGGGAGTTCTTTGAAGGAGGGAGCAGGAGCATGGTCCAGATGCATGAGCTGGGATCCATCTGGGGTTGTTGCTGCTCTCTACCTCTCAGGATAAATATAAGCAATTTGGCATCCCTCAGGTGACAGAACTGATAGTGCATAACTGCCAAGAGGTAGCCTGAAACCTGACTCTGCAGACAAATCTCCAGGAATTGTTCCCTCTATTCAAGTCAGCCTTGTCTCTGAGCAGCTGCTTAAGTTCCTGCCAGCAGACGCTTTTCCCACACTGACACTCTTGGGCATTCTCTGCTGGGAAGATGGAGCACTAGGATGACCTTATTGCTTATGTGGGAGTTGGAGGTAGAACACTGTGGAGTTCCAGTTTAAAGGGGAGGAGGTTGGGGAGTATGGGGATTCAGAAGCAGGAAGTGGGGTGGCACAAGTGTGGGTAGGGGTAGGGATGGGGATCCACAAGGCTTCCAGAAGAGCAAAGATGGGCATGTGTAAATAAAGCAAGGTTAGACAGGTACTTTGAGCAGCAAATGGGATGCAGTGGAAATTCTGCATGTCTCTAGTATCTGACCCCCAGTATTAAGTTTCTGGGACAGGAAATCCCAGAATCTCCTAGTCTTCCCACTCAACCCCTTTCATCCAGAAGATCCCATTTTGTGTGGGTGCATGTTTGCAGAGGTTAATGGTTGCCATCAGTGTCTTCAACTTATTTTTTGAGGCAAGGTCTCAGAACTTGAAGCTAGCTTTTTGCTAGACTGGCTGGTCAAAAAGTCCTAGGTATCTACCTATCTCTTTCTTCCCTCCCCTTCCTTCCCTTTTCCTTTCCTACTAATCACTTGCTATTTAATCTTTTACTTTGGCTTAATAAACTCATTCAAAACCAAGTGTGGCTGCTGTAAATCATTCTCTGGATCCTACAAACAGTGTAGCTAAAGAAGATGGGGCTATGACAGGGCTGTAGGGCCTGGAAGACCTAGCTTAGCAGGTGACTACTGTCACCTTTAGGCTCTAGATACCAGGACAAAGAGGTGATAGTATGTAATTCTGATTTAAAGGTAGGATACAAGGAAGTTGTGAGTGAGACAAACGGGGGTGGTACCAAGGAAGGTTAGGGTTTTTCTTTTCCAGATTCTTACATTTCCCAGAAGAAGCAGGTATCAAGAGTATGGCCATGGAAGAAGATGGGGGAGGTTTAAGGAGCCTTGTGGGCTACTAGAACAGGATCTGTGTTTCTGTGTGTAGTGTACATGTGGGGTACAGGCAACCATGCCAGCACATATGGAAACCAGACAGAAGTTAATATTAGAATGCCTTCCTCAGTTACTTCACTTTGAGACAAGGTCTTTCAATGGAACCTTTAACTGTTTTGGCTAGACTGGCTGGCCATCAAACCCCAAGGATGACTGTCTTCCTCCATATCCCCAGTACTGGGTTACAGACATGTGCTACCATATCATTTTAAAATGGCTGCTGGGAATCTGAACTCAGATCCTGTTTGTACCTACTATGCCATCTCTCCAGCCCAAGGAGTCTTTATCCACAGAGCTATAGGGGCACTGAGGAACACTGGTGAAAGGCTGCTCCACAGGTGCTCTGACTGGGAAAGGAGGGGATGCCCTAGCCAGACAGAGAGGTTAAGACCAACGTCTAGGTAATGGCTGAACACCACACTGGACTTCTATTTCCCAGAGGCATGGCCAGTCTGCCACTGGACTTGAACAGAGGCAAGGCACCATATTTTCTTTGTGGATGTATATGAGGTGGGGATAAGTGTCCACATATCCATATCTAAATATAGACATATTCCATATCTAGCCAGAATGACCTTGAATTCCTAATCCTCCAGAGTCCACTCTCCCACCCCCTCCAAATTCAGGAGAAAATGTATGCACTTACTAGCATGCCTGGTTTATGTGGTGCTGGGGTAAGAGCCCAAGGCTTAGTGCATGCTAGGCAAATACTGTACTGAGCTACATCCCCATCCTTAGTACATTTTCAAATGGACCCCAGACTCTCCAGGATGGAGATTAGGGCAGAAGCCAGCAACAACAGGTTTGCTGACTGAAAGGAAGATGCAGATAAAGTTCAGTTGTCCATCTTGCCCTGCTCCAACTCCTCAACTACAGCCACCCAAGGCTTTTCCTCTCTCTGAACCCACTGACATCAGGAGGGGAGGAGGTTCTAATCAGAAGAGCTCAGAGTTTACTCAGACCTAGATTTCCACATTGCCTTCCTAATTCTTGATACTTTTTTGTTTTTTGAGACAGGGTTTCTCTGTATAGCCCTGGCTGTTCTGGAACTCACTCTGTAGACCAGGCTGGCCTCGAACTCAGAAATCCACCTGCCTCTGCCTCCTACATGCTGGGATTAAAGGCGTGTGCTACCACTGCCCGACTAATTCTTCATACTTAACAAAAATTCTTGAGACAATGTTATGTAGCCCAGGATGGTGTGAACTTAATAGTGATCATCCTCTGTTTTCCAAGAGCTTAGCTGTGCCACACCTTGGGGCTTCCCACACCCCACCCCCACCACCTTTTTGAGACAGTGTTCACTATGTATCCTGGCTGGACCTTTTCACTTAGATCATCAGGACTTGATTTTACAGAGATCTGCCTGCCAAGTGCTGGGATTAAAGGTGTGTGCCACAATGCTTTATCCTCGGAGCTTAATATATATCCAAAGGACAACTTTGGATACTTGATTTTCTTTTCCCACCCAACTCACACAGGCCATCAGGGTTGAACACAGTGAGCTATGAAAAAAAAAATTTTTTTTTCCCGAGACAGGGTTTCTCTGTATAGCCCTGGCTGTCCTGGAACTCACTCTATAGACCAGGCTGGCCTTGAACTCAGAAATCTGCCTGCCTCTGCCTCCCAAGTGCTGGAATTAAAAATAACACAGCTTGTTATTTTTCAAGGCAGAGTTTCTCTGTGTAGTCCTGACTATCCTAGATCTAGCTCTGTAGAACAGGCTGGCCATAAACTCAGAGATCCATTTACCTCTGCCTCCCAAGTGCTGGGATTAAGGGCATGTGCCACTATGCCTATTTTATTTTATTTTATTTTCAATAAAGGAAAATTACCTGGAGAAAAAAAGCAACCCTATTCTATCTAGTTTCTTTAAGTTGTGGAACAGAACAGTGGGCACTGACTACCCCTATCTACAGCTGGCTAGGGTGGGCACTGAGCTGGAGACCGATTCCATGGCTGAGGTACTAGGAAAACAGGAGTGCTGATGAGGGTCAGATTCTGTGAAGCCAATTCTAAGTCCCCTTCCCATGGTGTGTGAACACCTTAGTCCCATAGGTAGCAGCCTAGTGCTTATTTGGAGGAGTTGCCGGAGAGGACTGAGCAGTTAAAAGTTAACTCTAAAATAAAAAGATTAACTGTCACTCTAAAAAAGTTCACTCCCATTCTGCTCTTACAGAAGACCCAAGTTTGGTCCCCAGCACCCACCCTGGCAGCTCACAAGTGCTTTCAGATCCTATACCCTCTTTTGGTCTCCATGAGCATTATACTTGTGTACACACACACACACTCATGCTCTTTCAAAAAATAAAAACATTAAAAAAAATCTTATCTGGGGGATAAGGGTCCCAAGATACAACACACACTGGTTCAATGTGCCTCCTCTATTCTCTCCCTCCTCAAATGATAAAAACCTGTGTTCCCTCCCATTCAGCCCAAGAGTTCAAAGCTTCAATAAAACTAGATTCTTTCCCTCTGACAGTTTTGATACCCCAGGAGCAAACAGGGTTGTGTCTGTGTAGAGTTGAGGAGGGGCCAGCTGGGCCTGGGCTGAATCCCTTGCCTCTAGCTCTATGCCTGAACATTACTCAGCCTTACCAACTGGGTGTTGGCACCAAGGAACCCAGGTGTCAGGGCTGTGGGGTCACTAGGGAGGTGGACCTGGAGGTTGTGGAGGCGGGCCAAGAGGCCATGAAGAAGTCACACATTGTATACAGGCATAGTGGCCATCTGTGTGTTCCCACACAATGTGGCTGGGGGCCATTAGCCTGGCAGGCAGGCAGGCAGGCCTCAGTGAGTCCTCGGTCTCCCTCCAGAGAGCCTTTCAACCATGGATGATATACGTCAGCCAGAACAGATTAGACTATTCCCTGGGCCCATCCCCCTCAGCTTCCAGGATCCAGGCAAGCTGGATTCTTCTTCCTGGGCTTGACTGCTCATCACTGCAGGCACCACGTTTGCCTCCTATCCCTGGTCCCACCACAGGAGAAGACCACTCAGAGATTGGTGGACAAGATGCAAATGTTTACACAGGAACGCCAGCGCAGATGAAGGCAGAGGTACCAGTCTTTTTAAAGGTAAAAATCATGTATTTTTAAGGGACAGACACTTTCCAGCATTCACAAGGCATGTACAGGGCACAGGAATGAAGGCCCCATCCACCCTGCCCTGGTGGTCACCTGCACGCACCTGAGGGTGCATCGGAGCCGCCCTGAGGTCTTCTGGGACTACTAGTAGCACCTACAGGAAAGAAGCAGTTCAAGTTCAGAATAAGGGTGGACTCAGCCAGCTTTGCAGGCAACCTGCTCCTATACTCACCGTGACTCTTCTTCCAGATGGCAGGACTGGATGCTGGTGGCCCTGCAGTGGCAGCCAGGAATGGGCGCAGTCGAGGGGGACTTAGGCCAAAGGGTGCAGGGTTCAAATACGGAAGGAAGGGCCCAGCGGGGGCAGAGGTGAAAGGCTCAAGTAGTGGGAATGGTAGGCCGAGGGAAGATGAAGGGTCGGACTCTGGGGGACGCTCGGGTAAAGGTGGCTCTTTGTCCAGGGCAGGGGGTGGTGGCGGGGCTGGGTTCTGACCATGGTCTATACAAACATGCAGATGCTTGAAGAGCGAACGGTGAGTGCGGAAGCGCAGGAGGCAATTTTCACACCTGGGGGCAGGCACAGAACTCGAGTATCTCCCGGGCAACAGGAGGGGCCTATCCATTGCTATCCAGGGATCAAGGTGTGGGAAGGGTATATCAGAACCTGGGTAGGAGCTTGGCCTACATGCCCTCCTTTACTGCAGTCTTAATCCTTCTGAACCTTTCCGGCTCAGAATCTCAAGTTTGGTTTTACTGAGGTGTCAGTTTCCCACATAAGACACGAGGTGGAACTGGACAGAACCACAGCATGTATACCCTGCACCTCCAAACTGAGCCTGTAGCCAGAACGACTTACTCCTGATGCACATCAGTTTTCCATGCATGGTTGGGGCTGGCTTCCCAGGCCACGCTCAGACTTCAACCCCCCCTTCCTCCATACACAGTAGGAAGCACTAACGATCTGGGGGTCGACAGAGGGGATGGACAGGCTCTCACTTGAAGTAGCGATTGGGCTTGTAATGCAGCTTGCCGTGGGCTACCAGCTCCTGCATGCTGGGGAAACTCTCAGTGCAGCTCAGCGCTGAGCATCGGAAGAGTTTGCCTGGTAGGGATAAAGCGCAGATGTGGTGTGGGGTGGTTAAAACTAACTCTGGGGGCTCTGCCTATCCTTCACCCTAACCTGTCTCACTAGCAGCAACCCTCATCTTACCTTCCAGTGACTGTGTGGGTGGGCAGTGGGTACGGAGATGCTGCGCTAGATCACGAACACTGGGGAAACTGAGGCAGCAGCCAGGGCTAGAGCAGGGTATCTGTTTCCCTGCAGGATAAATGGGTGTCATGACTCTTTTCCTTACTGACCTCCTCCCACTTGAATACTCCCCACCCAGCCACTGCTAGAATAAACTGCCTGGAAGGGCTGGATTGGTTCAGTTCATCTCTGGAGCCACACCTGACATATCAATAAGATGCTCTGTAAATGGTGAAGACCACCCCCCAATGGGAATAAAAGGTGAATCCTCGTCCTGTACCATCTCAGTCCTATCAAAGGCACGTGATTCCCCAGAAAGCTCCACAGATAACCTGGTGGTGGACGTCGTCTGGGCAACCGAAGGTCCTCACTGGTCCCCACGCCTGTGTTGGTTGAGCCAGTCTGGCAGCTGTCTGAGGCTGGATAGGCAACTTGCTGCAGAGGTCCTCCACGGTCCCACACTGGTGGCGTGGCTGTTGGGTTAGGACCGGGTTCCTCCATGGAGGAAAAAGTGGTTGTAGCTGCTGCATCTGGAGATGCCACCACCTCCTTGTCTGGCTCACTGGAGCTGGATTCTACAGTGGTCAGTGTGTCCGAGCTGGGCCTGGATGGTTCCTCCTGGTGCAAGACGTGGCTAGAATCAGGCTGGGATCCCTAGGACAGACAGACGCCCTTCTACTACAAAGGCCCACAAGACTCTAGGTTTCTAACGTCCTCCACTCTCACCAGATATGACCCAGTCATTCCACTTTCTGAATCACCAGCAAGATAAGGGAGGTAAGGGCACACTGAGCTACTGTCTCCTAACTCCAGTTGCAGAAGGAGTTATCAGGAATTACGCAAAAAAGAGCATCATTAACATCCCTTCCTCGCCGGGTGGTGGTGGCGCACACCTTTAATCCCCAGCACTTGGGAGGCAGAGGCAGGCGGATTTCTGAGTTCGAGGACAGCCTAGTCTACAGAGTGAGTTCCAGGACAGCCAGGGCTACACAGAGAAACTCTGTCTCGAAAAACCAAAAAAAAAAAAAGCCATCCCTCCCCTAATCTTGGCAGGAGAGGCACCAAGGGGCGGAGGCGTGGCCTAGAGGAGCAACCAGGAAATGCTGGAGAGCCTAGAGTAGATTGTGTGATGATGGGGAATACTGGCTAAGCTAGAGCTGAGCAGACAGAAGCTCAGAGCCAGGATGTGTTAAATTTAGGGGCTGAACTCTAGGGGAGTGGGCGTGGCTCAAGCGAAGCCAGGCCTCACTGAAGGGCGGGACGCTCGCTAAGTGCCAGTCAGCGGCGGGCAAGGACCCGGATGTGGGGGCGGGGTCAGCTGGAGTGGGGCGCGCAGCAGGACGGTCCCCTGTCAGTCCCGCTGCTCTTCCGCGTCCGCGTGCGGGGTGCTGCGCTCACCATCCTCTACTCAGTTACACGTCTGGTTCCCGTGCCTTCGGGGGCTCTGGCTCCAGCAGGGGCGTCTTTCTCGGCGACACGGGCTCACGCTCACGACGGCGCCATTTTTCCGCTTCTCAGCTCTCGCGAGATATGGGGTGTGGCCTAAGTCTGGGCGCTTCTCTAGGAGGAGGGGCCTGGGACTAGACTGCGGCTCTTATGAGCCTCGCTACGCAGTCAGGGGGCAAGGTTCCAACACGAGAAAGTTTTTCAGGCTTTAGTGTCCTCGTCTGCTAAATGAGCACCTCCATCCCTTCCTTGCATGCCCCATAACCAACTCTAAAAAAGGAAATGAATAGCAATTTTCCTTCTTTTTGTGTACCAGGTCAGGTTAACCTGGAACTCTCAGCCCTCCCACCTTAGCTTGCAGAGTACATGGATGACAGACACGGTCTGCTTTTGATTGGACTTACATTTTAGAGAAAACTGACAAAAGCTCTCCCCCTCCTCCCTTTTATAGCCCAGGTTGGCCTTACACAGAAGTTGACCTTGAACTTGGATGCTAATACACTAAGTTTTAGGCAGTACTAGGTATCAAACCCAGAGTTTTCATCTATGCTAGGCAAACACTCTACAAGGCAAGCTACATCCTTAGCTCTGTATACATGCATATACAAATGAGTATGTATATGCACAGATGTGAACAAGTAAGTGTGGAGGTCCAGGGTAGACATTGTTTTGCTCTATTGCTCTCCACTTTATTCACGGAGGCAACATGTCTCACTGAAGTTGGAGCTCACCAGTTCCCACCTAGCGAGCTAGCTTACCTGTCAAAAGATTCCCGTGTTCACCTCTGAAGTGCCCTGCTATGCCTCACAGGAAGTGTTAAGAGATCCAAACTCTTCCTCATTTACATGAGTGTTGTGGGCCTGAACCCCATATCCCTTGTGTCTGCACAGAGCCATCTTCCTAGCAAGCACCATTAAATTTTCAGCACATCCAGTCTGCAGCAAGAACAGATCTGTTGTAATAGCCCAATGTGGGAACCACGCTAACTATGGATCTTCAGGTTAGGTGAACAGGCAAATTCCACAGGTAGAGAGGTGAGAACATGAATGCCAAGTGCACTGGTGCTGAGAGGTTCCCTGCCCACCCTACTTTCCTTGAGTGCATCCTATGTGCCAGGAAGGAACTTAGTACTGCTCTTGGGAGACTCCAGCCAACCACTGAAAATGGAGAGACAATAAATCAACAACAGCAGAAGAGTGGTCTTAGCTCTATCCTAGGAGATAAGAAAACAAACAAAACTGATGTGAAAAGAGGAGTCGGGGAAGCCTGTTTCAGGAGGTGACTTGAGCTGTGCCTTGATGCCTGGGGAAGCAGAGCACAGGTACCCCGAGTGGGCAAAGGGCAAGCTCCCCTTTGGTGAGCAATGGTGAGACCCCTGCACGATTGAAACAGAATAAAGATGTGGTATGGAGGTCAGAAAGAGAACCTGGGTGAGTCCTGGAGGCCTTGCAAGAGGTGGAAGAGAAACCATGGTTTCGGATGGAGTCACTGATGAATGCTTGTTTTTCCATTTTTGTGTACGTGGTTGCATGTATATATGCATACTTGTTTGTGGGGTATTTGTTTGTGGGTGCATGTTCACATGAGTACGTACATGTGCACTTTATTGCTTGTGCATGTGGAGGCTGGTGATTGCAGTGGGGAATAATCCTCCATGCCTCCTCCTCCTCATTCAATGAGACAAGACCTTAGAATCAAACCCAGAGCTCACTAATATGGCTATTCCTGCTCTGGGGATGTGCTGTGTCCACTGTCTGAGGCTGAAACTACAGGCAGGCCACAGTGCCCACCTGGCATTTACCTGGTATCTGGGGAATCTGAACTTAGGTCCTCATGTTTCTGTGGTAGTATCAGTTGTAGGATAAGACTTTTCCCAGGGAAACACAAACACTTCTACTCACCTTAGATAAAGAGCCCATGACAGAGCAAAGTATGAATAACACCAAAGTCCACTCTGGTGAGCCAAGGGTTTTCTTGAGTTACTACAGGAATATGGGCGAGGGGTTACCTACAGAGGGAGAAATGACTCAAAGACATTTGAACCTGCTTTACCAAATTCCACCCCTTAATGGGTGTCTTAACTAGGATTTTACTGCTGTGAACAGACACCATGACCAAGGCAACTCTTAAAAAGAACATTTAATTGGGGCTGGCTTACAGATTCAGAGAGAGGTTCAGTCAGTTATCATTAAGGCAGGAACTGTCTGGCTGGCAGTGTCCAGACAGACATGGTGAAGGAGGAGGAGCTAAGAGTTCTACATCTTCATCTGAAGGCCGCTAGCAGAATACTGACTTCCAGGCAGCTAGGATGAGGGTCTTAAAGCCCATACCCACAGTGACACACCTATTCCAACAGGGCCACACCCTCTAATAGTGTCACTCCCTAGGCTGAGCATATACACACCATCACAGTGGGTGACAGCTCACAAAAGCTGGGAACCTGGAGCACACTGAATAGCGACTCAGCAGGTTGGAGGGTATTCTTTCCAAGTGACTAAACCTCTTCCAGGTAGCTGGCCAGGTCTCAGAGTCTTATTTGCAGCTTTGCTTTTCTGAGAGTGACTCTGAGCAACCTGTGTGGTTTACTATGGCGAGGAGGGGCCTAGTGAACCTTGTCAGTTTCAGGGACTTCCTGAAGCTATTTTAAATGTTTGCCTTTTGGCTTAAGGAGCTTCCCTATGGGATGGAACAGCTACACAACCACTGAGCCATCTCCCCAACCACACAGATGTCTTTGGGGGAAGATCTAACATTTCTTTCTGGTGATCATTTGGAGTGTGGCCTTTGGGTTACATGGTAAAATAGAACTTAGATCTCAGATTTCTATACATTCAAGCATTCAAGAGATGTTTATTGAGTCATAAGCAACTGTAGACTTTATATGCAACCTATATTTAGGTAAACATATGTTTAGTCTGTATGTGCCACTATAGGCAAAGGAGATGGCTAGAAGACATTTAAAAACTGAGAAAAATGGGGGCTAGAAAGATGACCCAGTGGTAGAGCTCTTGTTGAGAATCCAGGTTCAGTGCCCAGCACCCACATGGTAGTTCACAACTATTCCTGGGAATTGGATATCCTCTGCTGGCACTTGTACTCACACAGATACACACAAACATACATATAAATAATAATATAAATCTCTTAAAAAGTAAAATTGAAACTGAAAAAAATGGAAAACCGTTGAATGCTCAGCTCTAAATGAGACCTATATATCACACCCTTCCCTCCAGGGATCATCTTCTCAGAAGAAGTATCAGAACATAAGAATCAGAGGAGGTCAATAACATCAAGGACACAATGACCCCTGGTAAACTGACCACACACCAAGGCAAACCCCACTTGCAAGAAAAAGGGGCAACACAAATTAGATCCAATAGGGAAATTTTTAGAAAGAAAGAAATTGTAAGGTTCATTTGGAATGGATGGGATGATGGAGAGAGCGTGGGGATGTCTACTCAGTAGACTGTGGTAGAGCCCTTGTCATCCCAGCACTGGCAAGATGGAGGCAAGAGGGTTAGGAGTTCAAAGTCATCTTCAGTTATATATAGAATTCAATACCAGCCTGCATAACATGAGGCCTTGCCTCAAAAAACTAAAACAAGCCAGGAATGTTAGCACATACCTTTAATTCCAATATTTGGTAGGCAGAAGCAGTCTGATCTCTACCAGTTAAAGACCAGCCTGCTCTACATGAAAGTTCTAGGCTAGACAGGGCTACATAGTGAAACCCTATCTCGAAAACAACTAACCCCTAAACCACATCCCCCACAAACAATGATACCAAGAACAAAGGAAGTAGCACAGTGTTGGGATTAAAAGTGTGTTACCATACCCAGGCTTCTTCAGTTTCTTTTGTACTGGAATCACAGGTGTGTCACCATGTGTAGCTAATAAGATCTTTTTCAAGAGAGGAGTCGGGGCCTGGAGAGATGGCTCAACACTCTCCAAAACACTCATCACATAAAATAAAATAAAAATACTTAATTTTTTTTAAGGGGGGAACCCAAATATACAGGGTTTCCCTAGTTGGTCAACATGCAGAGAATAAGAGACCGTTGAATGCTCAACTCTAAATGAGACCTGTATATCATACCCCTCCCTCCAGGGATCATCTTCTCAGAAGAAGTTTCAGAAAGAATGTAAGAATCAGAGACGGTCAACAACATCAAGAAAACAGTGACTCCTGATAGGTTGACCACATACCAAGGCAGGCCAAAACTAGATCCAATATGGAAATTTTAAAACAGAAAGAAAGAAATCTTCAGGTTCATTTGGAATGGATGGGAGGGTAGAAAGAGGGTGGTTATGAGAGAATCTAGGGGTGGTAGTGAATATGTTCAAAATATGCTGTATAAAATTCTCAAACATGTAGCCAAAGAACACTGCATTTTTCATCTTCCTGGCCTCCACATCCAGAGTGATTGGATTATAAGTATGTACCACATCTGTTGTATGCCATATTGGTGACCCAATTCAGGGTTTTGTGTATTTAGGAAAGCACTTGGACAGTTGGGCTTTTGCCTCAGCCGCTTTTTTTGTTGCAAGGTAGAGAGGTGCTTCTGTGCTGGAGAAGGAAGGACAGGGTGAGGCCAAAGTAAGAACAGGGCCATGAGGAAGGGAGAGGAGGGGCCGGATGTAAGAAATTTTGTGAAAGAGCCCACAGGATGTGGGGCTGAGGCCTGGGTAGAATGTAGGTGACAGTAGTTCACAGCGTGGAGTTGTCCTTAACCTAATTATTCAGAACTGTCTGATAGAATATATCAAGCCCACTTTTCTTCTCTCCAGTCCTTCCCAGTCAGGCATCCTCCCCAATACCTAGCTGTCCATCCTGCTCATAGTCTTACTTCCTGTGAATGGGGTATCCTTTGTGCCAGTGGAGTGAGGGACTGTTCCCTCAAAGTGCAGGGGGGGGAGAGCAATCTGCATAGTGAGTTTGAGGGGGGAAAGATGGAAACCCCTTTCTGCCCTTTCTTACTCCCCCTTCTTATCCTCCTCCTCCTCTCTCCTTTTGTGTAGCCCAGGCTGGCCTCTTGCTTTGTAGCTTGATGACCGCACTCCTGGGCCTTCTGCTTTCACCTCATGTATGCTGGGATGATGGGATGATGGTGTGTGGGGTGCTGGAGATGGAAGCAAGGACTTTCTTCATGCTAGGAAACCACTCTATCTCTTGAGCTCCATCCCTGCCTGACTTTGGCTTTTTTCTTCTCTTTTGTTCACTTTTCTTTCCTCTTTAACCTCCCTCTGTCTTCCATTTTGGTACTGGGTTAGAACATAGAGCTTCATGCACGATAAGCAACCACTACTAACTGAGCTATCTCCCTAGCTCCCCCTTTTTTTTTTGTAATGGAAATTTATTTATTTAAAATTACAATTGAATTCTTTTTTTTTTTTTTTTTTTTTTTTTGCTATATGTGTGTTAGGCTGTGTATGTTGAGGTCACAGGGCACCTAGGAGAATTGGTTCTCTTCTTCTATCATGTGGGTCCTAGGCATGGAACCAAGTTGTCAGACTTGGTAGGAAGCATCTCTACTTGCTCTAGTTGTCATCTCGCTGGCTCTAAACAATTTATATACTATCACTATTATTTTAAATATCTATCTATATCTATCTGTGTTTATTTCATGTATATATATGCTTTGTCTACACATGTGTATATGTACCGTGTGTGTACCTGGGCCCAGGAGGCCAGAAGAACATGTCTGATACCCTGAGACTGGAGTGATAGATGGTTGTGAGCTACCTTGTGGGTACTGGGAATCAAACTCTGGACTTCTAGGAGAGCAGTCAGTGCTCTTAACTTCTGAGCCATCTCTCTAGCACCCATATGGTTATTTTTGTTTGCTCTGTTTGTTTTTTTCTTTTGGTTTTTCAAGACAAGGTTTCTCTGTATAGCCCTGGCTGTCCTGGAACTCACTCTGTAGACCAGGCTGGCCTCAGACTCAGAAATCCTCCTGCCTCTGCCTCCCAAGTGCTGGGATTAAAGGTATGCATCACCACTGCCTGGCTTTTTTTTTTTTTTTTTTAGATTTATTTATTTATTATATGTGAGTACACTGTAGCTGTCTTCTGACACACCAGAAGAGGGCGTCAGATTTCCTTACGAATGGTTGTGAGTCGCCATGTGGTTGCTGAGATTTGAACTCAGGACCTTCAGAAGAGCAGGCAGTGCTCTTAACCATTGAGACATCTCTCCAGCCCCTGCACCCATATGTTATTACTGGGAGGGAACACACAAAAGAGGGTGCACAGTTGGTTCCATCCCTCCACCTTGATGTGGGTTCTGGGGATGAAATTCAGGTTCCCAGGAACCTTTGCTTGCTGTCTCTTACTCACTGACCTTCTTCTTTCAAAAAAGTCATGGACTCACATGGGGCCTGAATACTAGATAAAGAACTATAGGCAAATAAGGAATGTTGAGAAAGAGAGAAATAGTCTTCTCCAAAGAAGAACATGCCAATTCGTTATCCAATATCAAATGGCCAGCCCTGAAAACACACACATACAGATGATATTGTACAGACTGAACAAGTGTATTTATATACTCAGCATGGGTGAGCTGATTATTTTATAATCTCAAAAATAATTATTTTATAATGTAAAATAAATAAATCTTAATTTTTAACACCAGTTTGTGAAACCAGACAGAAGACACGTCTTTAGTTTGAGCATTTACAAGGCAAAGGAAGACACATAGACCTGTAGGAGTTCAAGGCTAACCTGGTCTACATAGTCAGTTTCTGTCTGTCTGTCTCTGTGGTCTCTCTGTTTCTCTTTCTTTCTTTCTTTCTTTCTTTCTTTCTTTCTTTCTTTCTTTCTTTCTTTATTTCTTTCAGAACTGGGTTTAACTTCATGCTAAGCAAGTATTCTGGATCTTAAACTAAAGTGTAAAAGAATTCAGAGATAGAGTTGTCCAACCACACTCAAGGACTGTTAAATTTTTTTGCAGAACAAACAAGAGGCCGGATGAGGCCCAGCTGCATCATTGTGCTTATTTTCCAGCCAAGGTTGGTTTCTTGAGGGGGAAAAGGAAAAAAGACCAGATGGATTTTTCTGGGCAGCCTTCCCCCAATCTCCTCAAAGGATTTTTTTTTAAAGATTTATTGTTATATGTAAGTACACTGTAGCTGTCTTCAGACACACCAGAAGAGGTCATAAGATCTCATTATGGATGGTTGTGAGCCACCATGTGGTTGCTGGGATTTGAACTCAGGACCTTCAGAAGAACAGTCAGTGCTCTTACCCACTGAGCCATCTCTCCAGCTCCCCTCAAAGGATCTTATAGTAGCCCAGGACATCCTCAAAATCAGCTATGTAGAGGCTGGTGAGATGATGTAGTGGTTTAAGGCCCTCACCATCAAACCTGATGACCTGAATTTGATTCAATTCCTGGAATCTACCTAGGGGAAGTAGAGAATTAAGTTCACAAGATTGTCCTCTGACCTACACACCCGCACACACACACACACACACACACACACACACACACACACACGCACACACACACTACACACCACACACACATTAAATGGTTTTTTAAAAAATCAGCTATATAGCCAAGGATGACATTGAACTCTTGATCTTCCAGCCTCTACCTCTTAAGTACTGAGATCGATCGCAGGCATGCGCCACCACACCCACTCTTATGCAGTCCTGATGAAACAGTGGGGATGATGCTTGAGAGGCAAGCACTTTACCAACCAAGTCACATTTCCAGCCCCAGAACTCAGTAATTCACTTCTTGCTTTTACCTGACACATGTTTATTGCCTCAGTGATGAGAGAAAGTGGAAAGGTTTAATTGTCAAGGTCTCCTAACTCTGGGCAGTGCATGGCACTTCGCTCACAGGGCAGGACGTGATTTGTTTCATACACACAAGGCAGCTGGGAGGTAGGTTCTGCAGCAAATACTATTAGACACATGATAACGTGGAGACTTAGATAGCAATTCAACCCATGGGAAGGTGGTGCCAGGCTTGGGGTGCTACAGTGGTGATCCTCCATACACAGGGCCTCCACTGGGCTCGAGGCCACAAGCCTGAGCATTCTGGCCAGTGCAGATAGGATAATCAAGGCTCCCACTGGCAGGGTTTGGCTCCCAGGCAGGCAAGCAGGCAGGCTGGTGGATGGACGATCAGATCTTCTCCACATAGTTTCCTGGAAAGAGACCTTCCTGGCCATGAAGCCGACCCTTCCACCAGCCGGAAGAATCTGTGGGAGAAAAGAGCTTCAAGTGTCCAGGGCACACTGGAGAAAGCCCACATGTCTATTCTGTATCTATCCTAGATTTTTATTTTAATTAATTAACTAGGTAATTAATTATGCTTTTGATATATGGCCACATGTAGCTCTGGCTGTTTTCAAACACACTATGTGTGGGACTAGAGAGATGGCTTAGTGGAGAAAGTACTTTTATACATGTGTGAGGACCCAAGTTTGGTTCTTTAGAGCTAACGGAAGCCTGATGCAGTGGTATGTGACACATCTGTTACTTCAGCTCAGTGGTGAGACAGGAGAATCCCCAGAAACTCTTGGGTGACCTAGCCTGGCATAGATGATGGCAAGCAACAAGAGACACCATCTCAAACAAGGTGGAAGGTAAGGACTGACCCTAGACTGCCCTCTGACCTCTGTATGTGCACCATGACATCTGTGCACCTTCAGTAAACAGAAATGCACATGTGTATGCGCACACACACACACACACACACACATGCCCATGTACACATGCTCACAGATATACACAAAGATGTGTGCATTGTGTGCTATGTTGCTAAGGTTGTCCTTGCATTCCTAAGCCTCCTCAGTCTGACCCCTGAGGACTGTGATTATAGGCATGAACAGTCACACTCGGTTTTGTTTTGATTGGAGACTAATCCTGTCTCCGTGACTGGCCCAGCTTGGCTATATATTCTACATCCTCCTGAAGTTCTAGGATTATATGTATGTGCCATCATGCATGGCCATCAGGAATGGGATCCGAAGTTGATTGGGATCAAGTCCAGGGCCTTGTACCTGCTAGGCATGTGTTCTACTGCGGAGTAGTTTACCCCGACTAAGCCTGTACCCAGACTTCCATCTCTTTCCCACCTTTCCATTCCCCCACCCCTCAAGAAGGATGGAATCAAGAACCTCATGCTCCTGAGGCAAGTGCTCTCCCGCTGGTCTGCACTCATAGTCTCTGTCATTCTCTAGGTGATCTACGTGTGCTCTTTGTATCACACCACCTTCTTCCATGGACCCTGTCCTTCAACCCTCAGGTGTAGTCAGGGAAAACCAGGTCCCTTTGACATCCAGGAGGCCCTGCAATACACTTTTGGAGTGTAAGGCACCTATCTGTGACTACCCCAGAGGATGGAGGTAGGAACTGGGCGGGGCCATCTAGACTCAGCTTCCTTCCTACTGTCAAGAATTTGTAAAGTCAGTTGTTACTGGCAAAAATAAAGGTTCCACTACCAGGAGGTGGTGGCACACACCTTTAATCCCAGCACTTGGGAGGCAGAGACAGGTGGATT
>NW_022196910.1:5403642-5457641 GCF_008632895.1 Mastomys coucha | reverse complement strand
AAAGGTTCCAGCCTGGCAATGTGGTGGTCACCTGTCATGCTGGTGACCAGAAGGTTGAAGTAGGAAGGATAATGAGTTCAAAACCATCCTAGGCATGTCCTTGTCTCTAAGTGAAATAATAAAGATGTTTAGGCACTAGGTATGAAGCCACAGCCCTTGTGCTTCAGATCAGTGTTCAGAGACAAGGATATTAAGACAATGCAGCTCTAGTGAGGCTGTGAGCTGAATACCTATGTTTATTCATTTATCCTTCTTTTTTTAAATGTGTGCACTACTTCACTCAACCTTAATTTTTAATACACTTTCTTTTTTTCAACAATGTATGTGTATGATATGCACCCGTGTTGCATGTGTTACATGCGTGTAGGAGCCCATGTATGTGGGAGCATGTCTGTATGGAGACCCTCTATGTTGCCATCCTCTTCTGCTTGTCTACCTTATTCACTGAGGTAGAGCCTTTCAGTCAGATCCACAGTTCAGCGATGTAGCTAGGCCTGCTATCCAGCTTGCTCTGAGGATCCTGTGTTTTTCTGTAGTCTGGAATTACAGATATGCTGCCATGCCCGCGCAGCATTTACTGCTGTCTGGGAATCGTATTTTCAAGGCAAGAGACTTAACCATGGAGACATCTCTCCAGCCCAGCCTCAGCGTGGTGTTGTGTGTGTGTGTCTGTGTGTGTGTGTTTAGGTCAAGGTCCAATCTTTTCCTTCCATCATGTGATTGTGTGGGTCCTGCAGATGAAACTGAGGGCAACAGTTATGGTGGAAATGGCCTATATCCACTGGGACATCTCATTAGCCCTTGCCCCTGTTCTTGCATGGATGGGAAGGCTATGCAGTAATGTGTGACTGCCTCACTGTCTCAGGGTTCGGATGACTCCCCACTCTCAACCCGTGTCCCAGAATACAAACCTTCCATGAGGATCTCAATTACTTCATTCACGTTAAAGCTCAGCTCATCCACATCTTGGCCTATGTATTGGTACAGTGCCCGGCACCTTGGGCCATGTGTCCGTGGTTGGGGCTTAGGCCGGCCCACTCCAGGCACAGGTCTCTGCCCTATGCTTCGCTTCCTTTGCATGCTGTAGGGGGAACAGCATGGGTCTCAACACAGCCCTAGATACTCCCCTAGCCCACGACTACCTCCTAGGGCTGTGCCCGCCATCTTTCCCCACCTACCCTGCCACACCCTGGTCAGGCACATTAAGGAATTCTGTATTGTGCTCCGAAGGTGGCCGTGCTCGAGGACGTCTGCTGGCTGCTAGGGTTGAGGATGGAGGGCCCCGTGGAGGCCTCTGGGAACTCCTGCCAGATGTGATCTCCAGGGGTAGGGACCTTACCTGGGAAGAGGGTGGTACCCCATTTCGATTCAGGCCTATGGTGGAAGCAAAGGTAGAGATATGTGTCATGAGTGGCTGTGAACATTTAAGGAGTTATCTCTAAGTTCTAAGCTTGACAGAAGATGCAGCCACTCTCAACCCAGTGTGGTCAGAAATGTGTCTAAGGACCAGGAGTGGTGATGCTTGCCTTTGGTCCCAGCACTTGGGGAGTCAGTGGCAGGTGGATCTCTGTAAGTTCTAGGCCAGCCAGGACCACATAGAGAAACCCTGTCTCCAAAACAAAAACATGGTGATGCACTTAATTCCAGTACTTGGGGAGGTAGAAGCAGATGGATCTCTTTAAGTGTCAGTACTACATACTGAGATCCTATTGAGTGCATGCGCGCGCGCACACACACACACACACACACACACACACACACACACACACACACACACAAAACACCAAAACTAAAAGAAAAGGACAGAATCTGAATGAGGGACTCTGGAGGTAGGAGGATGTAGAATGAGTGGCTTTAAAAATTATGAGCCAGGCCAGTTGTGGTGGCACACGCCTTTTATCCCAGCACAGAGGCAGGTGGATTTCTGAGTTTGAGGCCAGCCTGGTCTACAGAGTGAGTTCCAGGACAGCTAGGGCTACACAGAGAAAACCTGTCTTGGAAAAAAAGTTATGTATTATTGTATGTGTGTATGAAGTATGTGTGGGCTACATTGTACAGCACACACATGAGGGTCAGAGACCAACTCTATGGAGTTGGTTCCCTCTTTCCACATTTTCTTGGGTTCTGAGGACCATATTTAGGCCTCCAAGCTATATGCATCAAGAGCCTTTACTTGATGAGGAATTTGAAGGTTTCTTTCTTTCTCTTCTTTTTCTTCCTCCTCTTCCTTCTTCTCTTCCTCTTTCTCTCTCTCCCTATTCCCTTCCACCTCTCATTCCACCTTTGATTCAGGGTTTCACTATGTAGCCCTGCTGGCCTGGCACTGGCTATGTAGACCAAGCTGGCCTTGAACTTTCAAAGATCAACCTGCCTCTGCCTCCTGTGTCCTGGAATTAAGTGTTCACTACACCCAGCTCAGATGTGTGTGTGTGTATGTGTGTGTTTGAGACAGGGTGTCATGTAGCCCTGTTGCATCACATTCCCTGTGCAGTTGACACACCTAAATTTATATGGCTTTCTGCATGCTGAGCAAGCACTCTATGACTGGGCTAAAAGTGGTGCGGAAATTTAGATAGCAAATCCAAGCAGAGGTTTGGAGGCAAGAATAAATTTGATGAGTTGACTAAATAAAACATAATTTATGGGCTAGGGAGAGGTCAGTGACTAGCTAGGGTAGGTTCTTTTTTTTTTTAAAGATTTATTTATTTTATTTATACTAGTACACTACAGCTGTCTTCAGACACACCAGAGGAGGGCATCAGATCCCATTAGAGATGGTTGTGAGCTACCATGTGGTTGCTGGGATTTGAACTCAGGACCTCTTAACCACTGAGCCATTTCTCCAGCCCTAGGGTAGGTTCTTAAAGGTATTCCCAATTTTGTTTATCCCACATCTTGTAGTACGTAGGAGAGCTATGGTGAGGTGAGATACTACTCTTGTTAGCTTCTTAAGTTTACAGCAGGCAAAGGAAGTCACTAAGAGTTATATCTCCTTACCTCTGGGGGGCCCGGGGGCTGCACGAGTGGGAGCCTGCGCTGACCTTCGAGGTCTACCCTGGGCTAATCCCTTCCGTGTAGGCTCTGAAAGAAGAATAAATCAGAGATAGGTTTGAATTGTGGCTAGGCCACATTAGGTCCTTGGCCCAGGGCCTCCAACACTCCTCCACATTGGTTCAGCTTGAGACCACGCCCCTGCACACGCTCATCGGTTCTTCCACGTTAGTTGCAGGTGGGGATTTCACGCTTATTTTTTATTTTCACCCACTCCAGGACACGTACCACCATCTATTGACAGCTTAGTGTTGCTTCTATGGCCATGCCTCTCCACGTTTCTCTCCTTCTTATTGGCAATTTGTCTAAGGTGAGATGTCTTCCTCTATACCTTGACCCTAGAAGCCCCGACCTCTCTAAACTAGCCAAGCTAGCTGGCTCCGCCCTCACAAAGTTGATTGGTCTTCAGTGACCCGCCCCCACGATACCCAGTTCTGGTTCCTGCTGACTTACTGGTGCTCTTTGGCAATCCGTCCCCAATGCTGATAGTGAGAGCTCGACCCCCAGCCTTGAGCACAGCCAAGTCACCTGTCCCGCGAGAGAAGGTGACATTTCGGGTACTACCTCCACCCCAGCCTTCTTTCTTCACCCGGAACTGTAGTCTAGGGAAGAGAAAGGAATTTGGGAGCGCCAGTTGGGGTCCCACTTCCACACCCCACTGGTGCCCGGGACCCGCCCTAGGTAGGGGGCACCGCTCATAGGCCGGGCAGAGGGTGGTGCTCGAGCTGGCTATGGATTGAGGGGCGTACAGGTCGCTGAAGGTGAGGGGAAGAGGCCTTCGCGCTGCCTCTTCAAAACGCTTGCACAGAAGGCTGACAAACTCGGTTTTGAAGATACTTTCTAAGAAGCTGTCGGCAGCTTCTTCTTGAAGGATGAAGAAGTCATCCTGTCGGGTGCTGGGGAAAAGGGAAGAGTGCATTAAGTGAGGGTGCAGGAAGACATGATGTGTAGAGCCCAATCTATGAGGATCAAGTTGGGGGAAGGGAGGAGGAGGAGCCTGGGAAGGTGGTAATTGAGAATGACCAGAGGTCAGATAGGAAGAGGGACAGAAATTGTCTCCACACAAAGATCATGAAAATAGGGCTGGACCCAAAAGGCGAAATGCCTTTGCACAGACCTCCACTCATGTGCTGTGATGTGTGCCCCTCCCCCCAAATAAAAATGTAATTAAATAGTTTGTTGAAGAGCATGAAAGCAGAGGCAAGGGAAGGTGGCAGGTAGCAGCAAGACAGCTATAGGTATAATAGCACCTAAAATTACCATGGTAACAAGCAAGGAAGCAGCGCAGAAATACCGACAGGTGGATTACTACACGGCAGGTGGCTACTTGGCCTTACCTGAGGGACACCCCTCGGAGGGCCTGGATCTCCAATTTCTTCTTCAGGACTTCACGCACCAGACCCTTCTCTGGTCCCCTTTTCACCTTCTCTCTCCCGATCACATACACACACTTTGGGGTCAGGATCAAGTCCCGTTTGATAGGCTGCAGGAAGGCAAAGCCAGAAGCTGATGGGTGGTCCCCAGGGGATGGGCAGCCTGGCACCAGAGGATCAACTCTAGATGAGGGTGGAGCTTTCAGGGCAAGCAACTTGAGAAATCTCTTTGTGTGTGAGTTGCTAAGTCATGTAAGAAATAGAATAAAAGTGAGGTTACATTGTTTAGAAAATGTGTGTCAGGGCTAGTGGACAGGTAGAAGAGAAAAGAAACACCTAATAAATGTGGTTTGCCACTATGTGTGTGTGTGTGTGTGTGTGTGTGTGTGTGTGTGTGTGTGTGTGTGGTGGAATGCTGTCTTCTGGGTATGACATGGCTGTTGCCCTCTGCAGGCAAATTTACCCTCAAGAGACTTGTACAAGATTGGGCCTACTAACTTTTGATTGCAGGTGAGGGATTCGTGTGGCCCTGTCCTTCCTTGAAGATCTATAGGCAGTTAATGGTTTGTGAGGGAGAATGAGAATGGGAATACTTTCTCCAGTGGTCTAGCCAGTGCTTCTGTAAGTAGCCAATCTCTGATCCACGTTCCTGGAAATAACCCAAAATAAACTTATTGTGCCACTGAACTGTACTTTGATGGAATCATTCCTTTGGTCTATCATTAGTGCACTATTTGGAGTAAAGAGACATTTGTTAGTCTCTCTAGGAAAAGTTCATAAAACTGTATGTATGTGTATACATTCACGCTGGGAATGAAATCCTTGCATGCTGAGCATGAGAGGCCAAACCTACTCCATCTTGGGATCAGCCTCCATCTTAAAAGGAAAAAAAAAAGGGGGAGGGGGTGGCGAGATGGCTCAGCGGGTAAGAGCACTGACTGCTCTTTCAAAGGTCCTGAGTTTGAATCCCAGCAACCACATGGTGGCTCATAACCACCTGTAATGAGATCTGGCACCCTCTTCTGGTGTGTTTGAAGACAGCAACAGTGTACTTATCTATAATAATAAATAAATCTTAAAAAAAAAGAAAAAAAGAAAAAAAACCCTGAGAATTTGAACTACAGCTGAACCCAAGCTACACCCAAGTACCAGGAAGGACTCCTTGGCTTGTCCTTGGCCCATACCCTAGATTTACTCCCTAGCTACTTCCTAGCAACAGTTCATCAAAGATTAGTCTGATTGTTTCAGATGTAGTTTCAGACTGGTTGTGACTATATATGGTCTTGCTTTAGATCACCCGCCTGCTGGCTTATAGTCATTCTATTAGATGCTTGCCAGGCTAGACAATTCCATTGCTCCCATTCCCTATACTTGCTCCCATTTCCTATACTTGTCCTGCTGAGGGTTCGGGGCTGCTCCACCTTCCTATCCTGCTGTGTCAGGGTTGAGCTGGAGGAGAGCCCAAGCCTGAGCTTGTAATAAAGAGACCCTAATCTGATTGCATTAGAAACGGCTTCCTGGTGGTTTTGGGGGTTCACAATGCTTCCTGGAAGAACAAGCGCACACTGAGCCACATCCCTCAGCTCAGCTTTTGTAAAGGTTGGACTGAGGCCAGGCGGTGGTGGCATACACTTTTAATCTCAGTACCTGGGAGGCAGAGGCAGGTGGATTTCTGTGAGCTCAAGGCCAACCTAGCCTATAGAGCGAGTTCCAGAATAGCTAGGCCTACACAGTGAAACCCTATCTTGGGGGAAGAAAGTATTGATGGCTTGAGTGATTGAATACACATCACAGAGGCAGATAAGAGCATATTGCCTAGACAGTCTTTTTGTGGTGGCACATACTTGTAATCTCAGAGCTTGGGAAGTTAGGGCAGGAGGATTGTTCGTTTTAGGCCAGCCTTGGCTCAAAGGGATGAAAAAAAGAGAAGTCATGTTCACAAGTAAGGGGCTTATGTGTATATGAACCACATGAATCTATGAGTTGTATAGGGAGGTGGGGTATGATGGTTAGTTATGTTTTATTTTTACAGTTATTTAGTGTGTCTCTGTGTATGTGTAGACATGTACATGACATGGCATGGAGGTCAGAGGACAACCTGTGGGAGTCGGTTCTCTCCCTCTACCAACTGGGTTCTAGGGATTGAACTCAGGTCTTCAGGGTTGTCAGCAAGCACCTTTACCTGTTGTGCCATCTTGCCATCTCATCTCATATATACATCTATACACCTGCATGTCTATAAGGGATTTTCTATTTCAATTATGTTAATTGGTCATGATTATTAATCTGGTCATGATTTTTGGAACAGTTAGGCATGCACTTGTGATCAAGGCTCCCTTGACCTGGTGAGAGTGTTTATATAGACAGGGGTTTCAGAGTCAAGTGAAGGTACAATGGACATGCGCGTCTAAGCCAGGTGAGGGAAATGGTCCTGTGGGATAGGCTTCTGGGTCAAGTGAATATGTCATAGTAGACATATCTGGTAACATGAAGGTGTATCTGGTGGATAGATGTGTCTAGGTTACACAAGGACAGGCTTGAAAGACAACTCTATTACCAGCTGTGGGAGTGTGGATGGGTGTGACAGTGTGACATGAGATGTTTCCTCTTCCCCCCTGCCCCAGGGTTTCAGATAGCTCAGACTGACCTGGAACTCACTATATAGTAGAAGATGGCCATGAAATCCTGATCCCCTCTACCCTCCCCCAAGAGCTGGGATTGTAGAATAGCTACCATGCCTGGTTTATGTAGTACCGGGGATGGAACACGGGGTGCATGCTAAGCAAGCACTCTGCCAATTGTGCTACAGCCTCACGAGGTCATGTTTGATGGAGCGGAAGTTTTATTTGTGGACAGATGTGTCTGGGTTTGGTGGAGGCATGTCTGTGAGAAAAGATGTCTGGAGGCTAGGTGAACATATACCTGTGGACAGGTACATCTGGATCCCATGGGTGGTATGCTTCTGGTGTGGTTACACAGCAGAGGCACAACCTCAGATAGGAACACCCACTCAGGTCTCACCTTGAAGCGGCGGTCATACTTGGTGACTGAGTCGGGAAAGTCCACTCGTTCCCTTTTGGCCAGGAACTGGCGCAGCTCAGGCCGCTCCTCTAGCCCCAGATAGTCCCCAACGAAGTTCCGGTTGATGCTGTTTCGCCTTCGTTCCTTCTTGTTCAGTAAGATGTTAGAAGCTGAGAAGACATGTGTGTAGTTAAAAGTCATGGCCTCTCCTTAATCCTCTTGCCCCAAGACTGAGCCTCCGAATGAAGGCCCCTCACCTTCTTCCCGCATCTCTTCATACTTTCGGACTGCTACATGGCGCCGCCAGGCTTTCTGGATAGTGCGGGCGAAGCCGTCAAACTTCCTCTCTCGCATCTCTTCCAGGAGGAAAAGCTGGACAGGAGGGAGGGGTAGTGGGTCCTGGCATCTCCCAAGTCCCTGACTTCCCATAGACTCTCCTGGATAGCCTCACACTTGCTATGCAGTTGAGGATAACCTTGATCCTCCTGCCCCTACCTAAGTGCTTGGATGATAGGCATGCATCATTACATCTGGTTTATAGGCTGCTAAAAGGAACCCAGGGCTTTGTGTATACTAGGCAAGCACTCTATCAAATGAGCAACATTCTCAGCATCCAAAATAGTGTTTGTTTTCTCTTCATGACTACACCCAGAAGTCCTTCCCACTTAGGGGCTCATGCCCATCTGCATTAAATTAGAACAGGAGTGGTGTGCTGGAGATATGACTCAGCAGTTAGGAGTACCTTCGGTTCTTGTAGAAGACAGTTCCCAGTACTGTCAGGCAGCCTACAACCACCTGTAATTCCAGCTGCATGGGATCCAACACTCTCATTTGGCTTTGGTGGGCACCCTCTCACCCATAGCAAACTCACAATGTACACATAAATTAATTAAATCAGAACTGTGGGTTTGTCTTGTTAGCTTCAAATACAAGTTCAACTGCTTGTTTGCTCACTCGTTTGCTCTCTCTCTCTCTCTCTCTCTCTCTCTCTCTCTCTCTCTCTCTCTCTCTCTCTCTCTCTCTCTCTCCTCTGTGTGTGTGTGTGTGTGTGTGTGTGTGTTTCTGGGATGAACTCGTGGCAACTAGAGGACAACTTTCTGGAGTCAGTTCTTACTTTGCACTGTGTGGTACCAGGGATCAAATTCAGATGTCAAGATTGGCAAGAGCCTTTATCCTCTGAGATGGCTCAACAGCCTCCCCATTCTGATAAAAACTGACCACTAACTTCTCTTGTGTTAATTAATAGTTCTCACTTAGTAAATTTTCTCCAAATTCAAGCCTGCACACTAAAAATTTTGTCACAATTAAAATTTTTGAGACAGGGTCTCTCACTAAACTGGTCTGGAACGCACGATCCTAATGCCTCAGTCTCCTGAGTGATGGCATACAATGATGAGCTACTATACCCAACCTCAAATTTTAATTTTTCTTATATAGCTTTACCAGATGTACCTCAGCTGGCAGGGTGTTTGCCTAGTACTCACAAAGTCTGGGTTCCACCCCCAGAACTACCTTACCAAAACCAAAACCAAAACCTGTGGCTGTGATGCCCCAGGTATGAGGTGTTAATAGGAGGAACCAAAGTTTAAAGATGTGCAATGAGGTGGAGGCAGCCTGGGTTTCATAAGGAAAGAAGGCCTTGGCCTGGCTTGTTTTATGTTATGTATTTTTTTCTACTGTGGGTCAATTTTTGGAGGGTTAATTTCTTGTGGAAATTTTGCCTGCAATAATTAGGAAGTTGGGATTCTCTTTCCCATCCTCTCATTCTTTCTCCTTCCCCCATTTGTCCCTTCCTGTGTCCTGTCTTACATGTTACAACTAAATTTTCCTAGGCACAGTTTTAAACATTTGCATCCTTTGTTCTTTGATAAGCCTTTACTTCTCCCACCTCCTTCCCTTCCTCTGTGCCTCAGCCTCTCCTTTCCTTCCCAAGGTCTCACTTTGTAGCATAGTATGGTCTGGAACTCACAGGGATTCTCCTACTTCAGCTTCCTACTGCTTGTATTGTAGGTACAATTTCTTTTTTTTTATTGGATATTTTATTTATTTACATTTTAAATGTTATCCCCCTTCTCTGTTTTCCCCTCCACAAACCCCAAGCCCATCCCCCTACACTGGGTCATTGAGCCTTCACAGGATCAAGGGCTTCTCTTCCCATTGATGCCCAACAAGGCCATGCTCTGCTATATATGCAGCTGGAGCCATGGGTCCCTCCATGTGTCTTTGGTTGGTGGCTTAGTCCCTGGGAGCTCTGGGGGGTCTGGTTGGTTGATATTGTTAGGTATCAATTTCTAATAGTAATACTTTGAACTTTTTTTTTCTTTTTATGGTACTGGGGAATGGAGAGCAGGGAGTTTTAGGTTAGACAATGGCTCCATCATTGAACAATAATCTCATTCCCTCACTGGGAGATTCTAGGCAGGTGCTCGTCCATGAACTCACCCTCTCAGTCCCCTACTAGCAGATTCTAGGTGGGGATTCTAACTTTTGAGACATTCAGACCTCTCTCTCTTTTTCTCCCTCTCTCTAATATATAAATATATATCTATAGAATATATCTAATATATACGTGTATATCTGTATATATATTGGGAGGGGGAGAAGCAGAATTGGGAAGAGGAGCAGAAGGAATGAACAAAAGAATAAAGAAGGACAAGGGGAAAGGAATCTCTGCATAAATGGGGGCTCTTTAGTCTACCTAAGGGGCACCACCACACTATACCTTGTATTCGTCTCCGAGAACTGGCCAAAAACAGGGCCTTTTCAGAGTACATACTTAATGTCTCAGACACTATGCAGGTGACTTCCTGTTTTGTCTAATCCTCATTCTAGTCCTAGAGGGTGGCTCTTACTTTGCCCCATTTCCATATGGGGAAACTGAGGCTTGGAGAGGTGACGAAGTCTGATCAAGTGTGACCACGACACATGGTGGTGTCATGAGGTAACCAAAGTCTTCCCTCCACCCCGTCAGGGTCTCGCTATGTACCTGTACTCTAGCTTTGAACTTACGGCCTCCTGCCTCAGCCTCTGGCAGGCTGGGATTACAGGTGTTGTATCCTAGCATACCAGCACATGCACTCTGTCTGTCTCTGTCTCTCTCTGGTGCAGAGGATGGAACCTAGGGCCTCAAACATGCTAGGCAAATGCTCCGTCACTGAGTTGTATCTCCAACATCAACCTCAACTCTCCCTTCCCCCTATCCCCGTCATCTTCTCTCTTCATTTTCTTATATTTTTTATATTTTTTTACCCTTTAAAAATATGTGTGTACATCAGTGTGTTTGTCTGTGTGTGTCTGTGAGTGTCTCTTTGTGTAAATGTGTTTGTGTGAATGTGTGTGTATGTGTGAGTGTGTGAGAGACAGAGACAAAGAGACAGAGAAACAGAGACAGTATGGTGCAGGAGTCCCACAGTGTGTATGTGTAGGTCAGAGGAGAACAAGTTTGTAGAGTTGGTTCTCTACATCCACCTTTTTTTTTTTTGAGACAGGGTTTCTCTGTGTAGCCCTGGCTATCCTGGAACTCACTCTGTAGACCAGGATGGCCTCAAACTCAGAAATCCACCTGTCTCTGCCTCCCAAGTGCTGGGATTAAAGGTGTATGCCACAACTGGCCGGCTTACATCCACCTTTATGTGAGTTCTTGAGATCAATCTGCAGAACTCAGTTTGCTGGGTTTGTTTGTTATGCAATTTTACCCACTAGTCCCCATCCCTCTCTCTCTCATACACACACTCACCGACTCAGGATTCTTAACAAAGACCTTGGTACTCCCCATCTGGTACTGGTCTGGCTCCATGTTGACAGCACGAAGCAGGTGCTGGACACCCTGGCGTTCATCTCCACGCCACCGTGGCCATGTCTCAGGGGTCAGAATGGCATACCTAGAGGTAGAGGTCATGACAGAGGGTGTGGGGACATTTGGAGCAGACTTGCTGGTTGGCCATTTCAATAGGAGAGGCAGTCAAAGCAGGAGAGATAAGTGCATTACCTTTGCAGGAACTTGGAGAACTGCCGACGGTAGGCGAATCCTGCCCTTCGAACTCGGATGTTTTCCCTCAGGCCCAGGTATTCCACCTGGTGCTTCACTCTGTGGGAGTGAGGTTTCCTGAGATCCAGAAAGTGGGAGATGCCCAGGGAAAACTAGGGGCATGAGGCCCGGATTTGTGCTGGGGGTATCTCATGGGTCTGTCTATCTATCTATCTATCTATCTATCTATCTATCTATCTATCTATCTATCTATCTATCTATCTGTCTATCTGTCTATCTATCATTTATTTATGATTCTATCATCATATACCTATGTATTATCTATCTATTTATCTATCAATCATCTAATCTATCTAATTTGTCATCTATCTACATATTGCCTATCTAATTACTGTCTACATAATCTGTCTGTCTATCTGTCTATGGCTAGTGTCTCTCTCTGAAGCCTAAGTTTCCCTTGAATCTATGATCCTCCAGCCTCTACCTCCCAAGGCTGAGAACAAACATGAAAGCCACCATGCCTAGTTTGGGAGTGGTTTAGATGGTGAGTTTTGAGTCCCAAGGAGTTTCTCAGCTCAGTCTGGGACCAAATCTTGGACTGAGACCTGAGAGGAGGGTTCTGGGCTCACCCTGGAGGTTAGCTCAAGGATTAGTTCTGGAGTTTAGGTTTGAGAAATTGTGTTTTGATTATTTCACAGTAAGTCTGGGTTTACGTGGGGATTGGCTCTGTGTATGGGGTGCCTCTGTCAGTTCAATGTAAGCTCTGGGGCCACAGATGTCTTATACTTTTAAGTTATATGTTTATGTGTATGCACATGCATGTCACTGCATGCATGTCATGGTTGCAATACAATTTGCAGGTTTCAGCTCTTGCCTGCCACTGTGTGGAGCCCAGCAATTGAACTCAGATCATTAGGTTAGGCACCTTTAAATGCAGGAGTATTTCTCTGACCCCCTACAGGATTCTAAGGTGAACTTCGAGTCCAGTCTGGAGTGGTCTTAAAGTTGGTGCTTTGTCTGTGAATCAGATGTAAGTGGCTGGTCCATCAGGTTCCTAGATCTTGTGGGAGATGTAAAGGGGATGGTCAGTTCACCTGCTTTCCTCCCAGTCCCGGGGCCGCTTGGTCTCGTTAGGTTTGATGCAGCGGATGTAGTGGGGCGTGCACTTCTTCAGCGTGGACACCAGGTCATTGGCTTGTTTCTGAGGCAGAGGGAAAATCAGGAGTGAGGAAGGCTTGAGGATGGCTCTACTGGCTCTAATGGCTCTCCCCATTCAAGAGACATTCATTAAAGAGGGGATAGGGGAAGCTGACTGGGCAAACCTCCGGTGTGCATAATTCCCTCAGCTCTCATCATGAGGGCTGATACTGTGCATCTACTCAACTCTTTTTTGTTTGTTTGTTTGTTTTGAGATAGGATTTCTCTGTATTACAGTCCTGGCTGTTCTGGAACTTACTTTGTAGATAGGACTGGCCTTGAACTGACAAAGATCCACCTTCTTCTGCCTCCCAAGTGCTGGGATTAAAGGTGATCTACCCATCTCTTAAATCCCAAACTTGGAGTTCTAGTGTCTGTCACATTTACCACATAGCTTAACACATAATAGGTACTTAGGAAATGTTTGATGACTGAGTAATAGAAAAACCACAACAACTTAGTTAAGATGCTTAGACTTCCATCTGTCTTCAAGGGGACAGTGACTTTGTAAATAAGAAAGGTGTGTGTTTGTGTGTGTGTGTGAGAGAGAGAGAGAGAGAAAGAGAGAGAGAGAGAGAGAGGGAGAGAGAGACAGACAGACAGAGAGAGATAGAGAGACAGAGAGAGAAAGAGAGAAAGAGAGAAAGAGACAGAGAAGGAGATATGAGAGAGAGATATGAGATGGTCAGGCTTGGGTTCTTGGGTTATGCATTTTAGTCTTCTAGGCAAAAGTTGTGGAGCCAAGTGGGAAGACTAGGGAAGTGACATGAAACATTCAGGTTTAAATTCTGTTTGTGATCCGTGTCAGTGGGTGCCTGTTTCTGATCATTAACTTCTTCATCTGCCAAGTGGGACTGAGCTAATTCCTTGTATGTATGAGAATCAGCTATCATCACAAAGTCCTCAACAAGCAACTATGAATGTGACCTTCGGTTGGGACCCTTTGTTCCCTGCAGCATTATTCACCCTCAACAGAAGGTGGACACAACCCAGCACACTGAATGAAAAATCAATGTAACACAGTATACCCACACAGTAGGATATTATTCGGCCTTCAGAAGGAAGGATAAGCTTATAACAAGCTCCAACATGGACAGACTCTGAGGACATTTTGTGACTGACATTAGCCAGATATGTTCTGGGTGATGCCACTGAAAAGAGGTCCTTAAGGTCACCAGATCTACATGGACAGAATCTATGTCCATATGATGGGAATCAGGAGCCGTGGAGTTAGTTTTGAATAGGGACATATTCTGAATTTGAAAAGATGGTAAAGTTAGGAGATGGCTGGTGGGGATGGCTGCACAACACTGTGAACACAGCCCATGTGTCACTGAACTGCACATTTAACATGAGTAAGACAGCCTGTTCTATAATATGTGTAGGATTTTCACTTTTAAAAATAAGTGATCTGGGGCTGGTGAGATGACTTAACGGTTAAGAGCACTGATTGTTCTTCTGAAGGTCCTGAGTTCAAATCTCAGCAACCACATGGTGGCTCACAACTACCCGTAATGATATCTGGCGCCCTCTTCTGGTGTGTCTGAAGTCAGCTACAGTGTACTTATGTATAATAATAAATAAATCTTTGGGCCTGAGCAAGCAGAGTTGACTGAAGCAGGTGGGGCCAACCAGAGTGAGCAGAGGTCCTACAAATTCAATTCCCAACAACCACATGAAGGCTCACAACCATCTGTACAGCTACAGTGTACTCACATAAATAAATAAATAAATAAATAAATAAATAAATAAATAAATAAATAAATCTTTAAAAAAAATAAGTGGTCTGGAAAGTGTAGCCCAATAATAATGTGCATATCCAGCATGCACAAGACCTTGGGCTCCATCTGAAAGTACAGGAAGGAAGGATGGATGGAAGAGAAGATGGAAAGCAGGGGGAAAGGAAGTAAGACAGGGTAGGGAGGGAAAGGAGAGGTGAAAGAACGAGAAGAGGAAGGGAGAGGGGAACAGAGGGGGAAAAGGAAAAGGGGAGGGAAGAGAGAAAATGAGAGAAGGGAAAGGAAGAAGAGATGTAAGAAAGAAGAGAATGGAAATGAAGGAAGGAAGGAGAGGAGCGATAAAAAGACAGGGAGGGAAAAGAGGAGAGAAGAAAGAAAAGGAAGGAAAATCAGATGGACCAAACTTAGGCTCATGTTCCCAAACCAAGAGCCGAAGGAAGACCTGCTAGGCCAAAGGGTGCCATAGACAACGAGAACCCAAGGGATATGGAACAGACAGACACTGGAACATGGAGAAAAAGAGTCTGGACAGGTACAACTTGCTTCTCCTGTCCCCTTCCTGCCTCTAGGCCCACCTTGATCTTGGAGCCAGCAGTACTGGGGCGGCCCTTCTTGTCTATATCCAGCTTCTCAGGAAAGAGCATTCGTAGGAAGGACCTAGGAGAGAGGGATGGATCAGAATGAAGACAGCCCTTTGGGCATCCTTCCTCAGCCCTCAGAGTTGTAGGGGCTGCCTTAGTGCTAAGATGCAAAGTAGGTTCCCTCGAAATGTAGGTAGGGGCTGCGAGGATGGCATTGTATTTTTAGTCTCTTGATTTATCTGCACATTTTAGTTTTACTCCATGATAATAGCAATTCACACAGTACAGTGTTAAACTAAACAGAAACATGTGTAAACTGTGTGTGTAGGGTACACACTTATTATTCCAGCACTCAGGGTGCGGAGGTAGGATAATTAAAAATTCAAGTTTGGGGCTGATGAGATGGCTCAGCGGGTAAGAGCACTGATTGCTCTTCTGAAGGTCATGAGTTCAAATCCCAGCAACCACATGGTGGCTCACAACCACCCGTAATGAGATCTGATGCCCTCTTCTGGTGCATCTGAAGACAGCTACAGTGTACTTATAATAAATACATAATAAATAAATCTCTTAAAAATATTTATAAAAAAAAATTCAAGTTCATCTTCAGCTACACTGTGAGTTCAAGGCTAGCCTGGGCTATATGAAACTTTTTTCTTTAAATATAAGGTCTTTCTAGATAGCCTTGGCTATCCTGGAGCTCACAGAGTATAGATCAAGCTGGCCTCGAACTCACAGAGATATGCTTGCCTTTGCCTTCCGAGTGCTGGGATTAAAAGCATGCATCTCCATGGATGGCATGAGAGAGTTCCTGATTTAAAACAACAATAAACAAGAGGCTAGGGTACAACTTAGTTGCTAGGTGGTTGCCTTGCATGAACACAGCCCTGGGTTCCATCTTCAACACTGCATATACCAAACACAGCCATACATGCCAATAGTCTGAGAGCTGCAAGGTACAGACCTAATGATCAGAAGTTCAAGATCATCCTTGTTATGTAGTGAGCTGGAGGTCAGCCTAGGCTGCACAAGACTCTATCTCAAAACAACCTGTACTGGCTGGTTTTGTGTCAACTTGACACAGGCTGGAGTTATCACAGAGAAAGGAGCTTCAGTTGGGGAAGTGCCTCCATGAGATCCAGCCATGGGGCATTTTCTCAATTAGTGATCAAGTGGGGGAGGGCCCCTTGTGGTTGTTGCCATCTCTGGACTGGAAGTCTTGGGTTCTATAAGAGAGCAGGCTAAGCAAGCCAGGGGAAGCAAGCCAGTAAGGAACATCTCTCCATGGCCTCTGCATCAGCTCCTGCTTCCTGACCTGCCTGAGTTCCAGTCCTGACTTCCTTTGGTAATGAACAGCAGTGTGGAAGTGTAAGCTGAATAAACCCTTTCCTCTCTAACTTGTTTCTTGGTCATGATGTTTGTGCAGGAATAGAAACCCTGACTAAGACACAACCCAACCCAAATAAATGGGAAAATGTATCAATTAGAAAAGTATCGTGGCAACAGAGTCATGTCTCCTGCAGGCAGCCGTCCTACATGTACATTTCTGCAAGGAAATGTGTACAGCATTCAGGAGTAGTGCTGTATACTTTTAATCCCAGCCTCCTGAGGCAGGTGGATCTCTGTGAGTTTGAGAACAACCTGGTTTATATAGCAAGTTCCAGGCCATCCAGAGATACATAGCAAGACTTTGTCTCAAAAAAAACCATAAACACAAACAATAACAAATCCCCGCAGAGAGGCTGGGGAGCTGGTTCAGTTGGCAAAGTATTTGCCATGTAAACATATAGACCTGAGTTCAAGCTCCAGAACCCATTTCTTGTTTTGTTTCTAAGGCTAGTACATTCTGATTCAAGAACCTTATCCGTATGCCTCCCTTTTTGCTGATGTATTCACACAAGGTCTTTGTGTGAGTGTAGGTGCATTCAGGTCAAAGGCCAACCTTTGAATGTTCCCTGCCTTTTCAACTCGAGACTGAATCTCTTCACAAGACAGGCAGAGGTTCTGGGGTCTTCGCCTACCATTTTGCCACAGGTCTATGACTTGTCAGTACTTACACCAGTCCAAACCCAAGGCTGAACTGTTCATTATGCTTGTGCAACAACTGCTTTACCTACTGAACTACCTACCCTGTCCTGTTTATATGCTTTAAGAGACAGAGGTACATATAGCTCAAGCCCAAACTCCAAGTCCTAAGGAGGCTTTTGAGCTCCCAATCCTCTTGTTCTGTTTTCTAAGTAATATGATGACAGGCGTGTGGTATCCCACCTGCTTTTATGTGGTACTGGGAATGGAATCAAGGACTTCCTGCAATAGTGGGCAAGAAATCTACCAACTGAACTACACCAAAGCCTCTCTCCTTTTGAGGCAGGGTTTCATGGAGCCTAGGATGGTCCTGATTCATTGTATGGTTGAAAGTGACCTCCACGTCCACTTCCTGAGTGCACAACCATGTCTAGTTTATACAGTACTAGGGAGGGAACCCAGAGCTTGCCTAGCATACCAACTGAGACAGCTCCCCAGCCCTGTGATGTGTTTCCTCTTCGCTTAAAGGGTGGCTATTCGGTCACTGGACTGTTGGGATTGTGGGAGGCACTATGGATGAGACATAAAAGGAACTGAACTCAGGGGCGTCCCCTGGAAAGGGAACCAGAGGCAGACCAGGGTTTGCTTCTCTTCAGTGTACTGGGAGTTGTTTTTCTTCCCTTCCCTTCCCTTCCCTTCCCTTCCCTTCCCTTCCCTTCCCTTCCCTTCCCTTCCCTTTCTGTCCTAGAACTGGAATTCAAACCCTCACATTCTAGGGAAACACTCATCACTGAGTTACACCCTCGGACTTCAGAGTTTTAGACTAGAGCCGTGTCTTGGCCACACAACCACAGCCACAAAGTCCATAGGATGACCAGGTTCTGGAGAGATATAGTAGTTCCCAAGCCCCCATTCCTCTGGGCGTTGTGCCCAAAGACCATGCTGCTACTCACTGGTCACTGGACTGCATCAGTTCTATAAGATCAGAGAACAGCACGTCTCGATTCCTCTCACAGAAGCCGCTGACATCGTAGGAGACCTGGAGGGAGACAGCATCGAGGGTTGGTGAGGAACAAAGAATTTCATGTGTGAGTGTCCAGGCAGGTGGTCAGGGATCCTGTGGGACTTGCTCAGGGCTAAGAGGACTTAGGGTTATGTCCAGTTAGAAGAAATCTGTGATTCAGAATAGTAGGTTGTGATCTGTTGTTTGGGGCCTGGCTTTCAGATGTCTGATGTTCAATTGAAGCTGGAAGATAAAGGTTGGAGTTGGAGTTAAGGGGAAATGCCCAGGCTGGGGGTCAGGGCTGAAGTTTTAAGCAGCAGGGAGAGGTGAGAAGTTGTAGGCCAAACTTGAGGGTAGAGGACTACTGAGGGTAGGGGGGACTGGCTAGGACAGGTCCCTGGGTACTGCTGGGCATCTGTTCTAGCGTGTGTAGCATCCTGAAGTGGGTGTCTTCCTCAATGACAATCCACCTTTTTGAGAGAGAGAGAGAGAGAGAGAGAGAGAGAGAGAGAGAGAGAGAGGGAAGGGGGTTTCTCTCACGGGAACCTAAAGCTTGCTGATTAGCTAAACTGGCTGCCCTAAAGTCCCAGGGGTCCCCTTGTCTCCAGGCTGCCAGTGTACTGGGTCTGGGTCTGGGTCTGGGTTTTTTATGTGGGTCCTGGCGTCTGGATTCAGATCCTCATGCTTGTACTATCTCCTTAACTCCCAGAATAATTTTGTTTATTTGCTTTGAGACAGGGTCTGACTGTGTAGCCCTGACTGGCCTGCAATTCTACTTGTAGACCAGGCTGGCCTTGAATCCACAGCGATCTGTCTGCCTTTTCCTCTGGAAGGTTGGAATTAGAGGCGGGCCTCAAAATCTCTATATAGCCAAGGATGGTCTGCTCTTTCTGGAGAGTATATGTGAGTGGCTATCAGGGGGCCAGGGGGTGATTTGGAATTTTGGTGACAGATTTTTTTTTTTTCTGGAATGGAGCTTCAGTCCGGAAGGTTGCCTGTGATTGCTAATTTTTTTTTTTTTTTTAAGATTTATTTACTATATCTACATACACTGTAGCTGTCTTCAGACACACCAGAAGAGGGTGTCAGATCTCATTACAGATGATTGTTGTAAGCCACCATGTGGTTGCTGGGATTTGAACTCAGGACCTTCAGAAGAGCAGTCAGTGCTCTTAACTGCTGAGCCATCTCTCCAGCCCCCTGGGGTTGCTATTTTAAGTGGGATCTTTTAGAGGTCTTGCTCCTGGTTTTGGCAGCCCTGGCTGAGGAACACAGACAATACCTCCGAGGACATTTGGGAATATTTGCTACCCCTGCTGAGGTGGTGGCAACAGCCAGGAATCTCTTGGGAAGGTGGCTATAGCTTGGGTCAGAAACTAAGAGATTCCGGTAGCCTCTGGTAGGGGTGAGGCGGATAGGCTCCAGCCCATTTTGTTTGTTTTTAATGGGTTTAGGGAACTGGGGGTCAGGTTTTTTGTCAGAGGGTTACAGCTAACATTGAACACTGGGGTGGGGGGTGAGGTGCCAGCATAGAAGAACCATCTTATCTATTAGGAACTTGCCTTGCTAATTGAGTAACTGTAACTGTAATTAGAGGCCAGTATGCGTCTGTAGCTCTGGCAGAGGGGACATGAGGCAGGTGTCCAGGTGATTTCCGGAGGAGTCTTTGGGCCACTGGGATAATCCCTGATTCTGGTCAGCAGGGACCCCTCTGGAAGTGGAACTTGGTCAGAGGAGTAGGAAGTTTGCAACCTGGACTGGGATTTGTGAGGGGGCGCCCACTTAGAAGGGAGTTCCACTCACTTTGCCTGCATAGTGATGGATGACGAAACCCGAGCTCCAGCTGTTGAAGTGCTCGTGGGTGCCCACTGCTGCCTGCAGCTTTTGTAGCAGTGTCTGGTCCGCACCGCCACCGGTAGCGTGCATTGTGGCGCACACATCGTCTAGCACGCTCATGATGCCTGGTGGGTTCTGAGGGGAGCAGAGGTCCGGCTCAGCCTGGCTGGGGTCCTCCCTGATTGAGCTGGTAGCTGGGAGGGAACTCCTAAATACAAACTCGAAACTTGTCCGCCCCCCCTTTTTTTTAAAATTAGATATTTTCTTTATTTACATTTCAAATGATATCTGCTTTCCCGGTTTCCCCTCCAAAAAAAAAAAAAAAAAAAAAAAAAAACCCTATTCCCTTCCCCCTCCCCCTGCTCACCAACCCACCCTCTCCCACTTCCTGGCCCTGGCATTCCCCTACACTGGGGCATAGAGCCTTCACAGGACCAAGAGTCTTTCCTCCCACTGATGACCAACTAGGCCATCCTCTGCTACATATGCAGCTGGAGCCATGATAGCTTTCTTTTCTCTTTCTCTTCCCTTTCCTTCTTTCCCCACACTCCCATCTTCGTCTTTCCTCTCCTCTCCCAAATATTCCCAAATGTCCTCCTGGCGTGCAGGGAATCCACGCCTCTTTTCCTTCCCCAAGTTGATACTGCTTGGAGGATATTACCATGACTACCAATGGGAATGTTGAGTAAATAAAAGAAAGGTGGGCAGAAGAATCAATGGATGGGGTGGCTGGAAGATATTTCAAATATGGGTTCTCCCCTCCCCTGAGGATATCATAAACCCTTTCCAGGTACACTGGTTAGCTCTGGAGTAGGGTGAGATGCCCTCTCCTCAAGTCCTCACCAGCTTGTTTTCAATGAGGTCACACACGACTTTGTTGTTGAAGTATTCAATGGGGGTCCAGCGGATGCCCTCTTGCACATACTCCTCCTGGGGGTGGGGAGCAGTAAGACAGTGTGGAGTCTGATTCTCCATCTCATCGCTCTTTCTTGGGAGGATATCCCTGCCTCTGGTCCTGCTGACATACAGCCAGCAGGAGTTGTAAATACATGCCCTTATTTGAGCTTTGGACTATTTTTTTCCTCTAATAATTTTTTTTTAATTCACTTTACATCCCAAACACAGTCGCCCTCTTTCCTCTCTTCCCAGCCCCACCCTTACAAATCCCTCCCACCATTCTCTTCTCAGAGAATTGGGAGCCTCTCTTGGGTACCACTCCACCCTGGCATATGTAATCCCAGCAGGATTAGGCATACCTATCCCATTATTATTATTATTATTATTATTAGGCATACCTATCCCTTTATTATTATTATTATTATTATTATTATTATTATTATTATTATTATTTTGCTTTTTTTTTGAGACAGGGTTTTTCTGTGTAGCCCTGGCTGTCCTGGTACTCACTCTATAGACCAGGCTGGCCGTATTTTATTTTTTGAGGTAGGTCTCATGTAGCTCAGGCTACCCCTGAACTCAATATGTAGCCAAGGATGACCTTGGACTCCTCTTGCACCTACCTCCTGAGTGCTGGGATGGCAAATGTGCACCACCACCCCTGGTTTATATGGTTCCGGGGCGGAATCCAGGATTTTGCATGTAGGAGGCAAGCTACATGGATGTACCCATTGAGCTACATCCCTAGCCTGGGCTCTTCTAATATTTATTTTAAATCACTTTTTCATTGTCTTTGCTTTGTATGAACACCTCCAAATTTGCCCTGAATCCTTGCCTTAGGCGCTGCATTTAAGACAGGGGAAAAAAAAATCAAAGCAGATTTATTTTCTTTTTCAGATGCTGGGGTTGGAATCCAGCGAGCCAGGCTACTCTACTGCTGAGTTGTACACTCGAGAGTTCTTGGCAGAGACTTCTGTGTTGTCCCCAGCTTTCTCACGTGTCGAATATTATTTGACACAAAGCAGTTGCTCAAACAACTGTATTTTTTTCTACCTTTCTTTTTCGTTCTTTGTTTTTTTCTGTAGTTCTTCCTTTCTCTTTCTTTCTTTCCTTCTCTTCCTCCTCTTCCCCTCTTTCTTCTTCTCTCCCTCACCTCTCCTCCTCCTCCTCCTTCTTTGAGATAGTCTCTCTATGTAGCCCTGGCTGTTCTAGAACTATCTATGTAGATCAGACTGGCCTCAAACTCACAGAGATCCTGCCTACCCCTGTCTTCTGAGTGAGTGCTGGGATTAAAGGGATTCACTACTATACCCAGCTCCATTTTTCTTTTTTTAAATTGGATTCCCACTAGACGTTTCTGCTTCAGTAGCAACCCCTGTGTAGTGACTACAGGCATGCACTACATGTCCCTCCTGCTCTCTCCCCACTCCTATCCCAGGTTGGCCAGAAACTCACTATGTAGTCAAGGATGATCTTGAACTCCTGAGTGCTGGGGTGACAGGCATGCATCATCACACCCAGTTTATGCAGCGGGTGATGGAACTCACGCCTTCGTGCATGCTAGGCAAGTGCGCGCTACCAACTGAATGGCATTCCTAGCTTTCCTTTTCTCTTTATAAATTATGTGTGATATTTTGTTACAGTAACGGCAAATTGAATCTAATACAGCGAGCAGAGAGAGGTGGGAATAAATTTGTATGTGGGGTCCTCACACCCTTAGGCGCGAAGGCATAGTCTTGTGCCATTTGGCTACCCTGCCTACCTGCTCTGCCTTCAGGGTGAGCTCAATAAAAATCTGTTGCAGCTTTTCATTGACGAAGTTGATGCAGAACTGTTCAAAGCCATTTTTCTGTGGAGGAAAGGAAAAGGCCTTCCTGTTAGTAGGCTATGCAATGTCTCTGGCAAATACCGGGTGAGCCTAGGTGACAGACAGAACAAGGTTGAGCTGAGGGTGAGGGGGAGCCAGGGCCAAACCTGGAAGATCTCAAAGCCATAGATGTCAAGCACACCGATGCTGTATTCTTCCTGAGGCTTCTGCATAGCCCGGTTGATGGCCTATGGGAAGGTAAAAATGGGGCCAGGAGACACGTGGTCAAACCCATGCCAATGGTCACTGCCCCCTTGTTATGTTTTAAAAACTCCCTTTTCCTAATTTGTGTGTGTATGTGTGTGTGTGTGTACTCAAGTATACACTTGCATGCCATAATGTGCATGGGGAGGTCAGAAGACAATTTAAAGGAGTCTCTTCTCTCTTTTCAACATTTGGAGTCAGGTCATCAGCCTTGGCGAAACACTCCTTTATCCAGATTCATGCCTGGCTTTTAAAAATGTAGGTACTGGGATGGCAGGATGGCTTAGTGGATAAAGATGCTTGATGATAAGCTAAATGATGTTGAGTTTGATCTTAGGGATCCCTGTGGCAGAAGGAGAGAGCCAAGTCCCTCAAGTTGACCTCTGGCATCCACACACGTTGCGGCATTCATACACACATACACACAAAGTAAATAAATAAGTGTAATAAAAAATTTAAATATGGGTTCTGTTGACAGAACTCACATACTCATGTTTGAAAAACAAGCACTTTATCAACTGAGGTCTGGCCTCAGACCCTACTTATATCAGGCATAGTAGTACTTTTATTCCCAGCAATCAGGAGGCAGAGGTGAGTTTGAGGCCAACCTGACCTACATAGAAAACTCCAGGTTGGGCTACAAAGTGAGATCCTATCTCAAAATAATAAATAAATAAGTAAACGAAAAACCATAGGGTCATTCTATGCAGCTTAAACGGGCCTTCAACTCATAATCTTCCTGCCTCAGGCTCCTGAGTGCTGGGATTACAGGTGTGTATTACCATGTCTTGCTCCACTAAGTGCTATATGTTTGTTAGCACTATGACTATCACTGGCCCTGACATACAATGTTCCCTTCAACTCACTCCATCCAACCCCATATCTATCCCTATGTCTCCTTGACAGCCATCGTAGCTCTCAAATGCACCCATCAGGCTCTAATCTCTATTGCCACAATTGGACTGGGAGGGCTTCAATAGTCTCTCCACTTGTAGGTTGTCCAAGCTGAAGGCAGCACGTCACCTCCTCAGGAATTGGTGAGATGGGCAAATAAAGCCTATCTTTCCACTTGGGGGTTCAAATTCCATGGGCTTGTTAAGCACCAGGCATCTAGCAGACTTCCCAGTACTGGTCCCACTCACCTCCACCAGGAAGTCGAAGAGGCGGGCATAGAGTCCCTTGGCCAGTGCGTCACGAGTGTAGGCTGCCTGTTCCACATTGAGGGTCACGTTAATGGACTCACTGCGTCCACCCCATTTGCTGTCCATCTTACGGCTGGTCAGCTTCTCTTGCAGCCGCCCACTGTCTATGCCCAGCAGGTAGGCTGGGAAAGCTAAGACTGCCAGGCCAGAGCAAAAGGAAGCAGCTGGTCAGGCTCTCAGGACATAGGAGCTTCCCCAGTGACACCAACATGGTTCTCTTGGGATTTGAAGTGGGAAGAGCAGTCCTTATACAAGAGCCTGATGCCCGCCCGACATCACCCACACTCACGGTCTACGCTCTCCACACGGGCATAATTCCCTTCTTCACAGAAGCTGATGTTCCCCAGGTGCAAGATCCCTGCCACGAGCTGCAAGACAAGCTGCTGCACACTGGTCGGAATCCCAATGACTTGCATGGCGTTCTGTGGGCAAGACAAGGACAGCTTATGCTACCAACTTTGGTCTCCACCATGAATCCAGGATTAGATTCCTGGGCCCAGGGCATGGACTCAGGGAGACAAGGTGTTTGGAAGCCTGATCTTACTTTGTGTATACTGGGCATCTGTGTTCATGTATGTGTATGGCAGGCAGAGGTCAACCTTAGGTGTCATTCCTCAGGTACCATCTACCTTGTTTTTCTCATTGCACTGGAACTTGATTAAGTAGGCTAGGCTACCTGGCTAGCGAACCCCAGTAATCTTGTCTTTGCCTTGCCAGTACTAGTACTGGGGTTACAAGCGGGTACTATCTTCTTTGGATTTTTAATTTTTAAAATAAGTGCTGAGGATTGAACTTGCATGGCAAGTATTTTACTGACTGACTGACACATCTCCTCAACTGCCCGATTTTCCTTGTGCATGGATGTGTGTGTGTGTGTGTGTGTGGTATATGCATTGAAATGTTTGTGTATGCATGCATGTTTTTGAGTACACATGTGTATGTGAATTCAAGTTTACTTGGAGGCTAGAGATTGACATTGGGTGTATTCTATCGTTCTCCAAGTTAAAAAAAAAATTGGGTGTGAGAAAGACGTGTGTGTATGTGTGCGTGCCACTGCATGTGACTGGAGGTCAGAGAACAATCTGCAGTTGTCTGTCTTCATTTTTCCACTTAGTTTGGAATAAACTCTCTCTGCTACTGCATGAGTTAGTCTAGCTGGTTCGTGAGCTACTGGACATTCTCCTAACTCACTGTCTCATTCTCCATGGAAGCACCAGGATTACACACACCTGGGCTGCCACCTCCGCTTTTATGTGGATTCAGGAAATCTGAACTCAGGTTACTAGGCTTGCACTCCAAGTATAGTTTTACCTTCTGAATCTTTGCCCCAGAGCTCCACCTTATTTTGACCTTATTTCAGTTAGTTTCTTACTAGTCCTGAAGCTAACTGATTTGACCAGACCAGATGATCAGGGAATCCTGGGGTTTGCTGCCTGTCTCTGCTGCCCCAGTGCTGGGATATAGGCATATGCTGCCATACCCACCTTCTTTATGTGGCCTTTGGGGATTGAATTCAGGTCTTTATGCTTGTACAGCAGTCACTTTACCCACTGAGCCATTCCTTGGCTCCATGATCTGCCTCTTTCATCAATTTGCTGTATAACCTTGGATAAGTGCCTGAGTCTTTCTGTGCCCCAGTTTCCTTACTTGTAACATGAAAAGGTTCCCTGGGGGCTGGACCGGTGGTTGGTGCTCACCAGGGTCTCACTGAAGTCACTTCGGTCATCAGTGCCTTCCACCTTGTAGGTGTCTGATTGGTTGAGGTAGTAATAGTAGTCTGGCGTCATGAGTCCTAAGTTCTGCTGCTGCTCCTGGGAGGCCCCCTCCAGAAGCTAGAGGGTGTCAGAAGGTCATGCATCTGGCCCAACCTGATGCAACCATTGTGATTGCCTTACCTTCCCACACATTGCCCTTCCCATGTTCTCTTTCCCCCATTCCTGGGATACAGATGGTCTCCCTCTGCCTCCAGCCCCACAGACCTCCCCCATGCACCTGGTAGTAGATGTGGAAATTCCTCTCACTCTCATTCTGCATGACCACACGAGACTTTTCCAGCAGGAAGTTGGAGATCTTGCCTCCATCTGGTTCTCCACCTCGGCTGAACTGGATCTCAAAGTACTTGCCCTGAATTCCAGAGAACCACATTAGCATATCCCTGACAAGGATTGCAATCTCATGAGCCTCTTCCCTCCTCCTCTTATGATCTGGACTTGTCTTTCTCTTGCCTCCACTCACTTACTTTTAAATTACATTGATTGATTGATTGATTGATTTGTGTGTCCTGTGCTGCTAGGGTAGACATGTGGTCATCTGAGGACAACTTGTGGGAGTTAGTTCTTTATCATGTAAGTCCTAGGATTTAGGTCCTCAGGCTTGGTGGCAAGCATCTGCTGAGCCATCTTGCTGACCTTCCACTTACATATTAACTAAGCTTGCTCTTTTCACCAGCGTCTTTTCTCTAGATTTCACAGATTGTATGGGGGCCACGATCCCTAACATAGTCATCTCCTTGATGCTCTAAGCCCCTGCTAATTGCACTTACCTTTGTGCTCACCTCACGTGCCCCCAATACATTTCAGAAGTTTCTATGTCTCTTTTGTGTGTGTGTGCATGGATGTGTGCATGAAAGGGTGCATGCTTGTGTAGGTGAATGTGAATACCTGTGGGTATGGAGGCCAGAGGTTAACACCATGTGTCTTCCTCAACTGTTCTCACCATACACATCAAGGAAAGAACTCTTGAATCCGAAGCTTGATGATTTGTCTAGTTTTAGCTAACCACTTTGCTCCAGGAATCTCCTGCCTCTACTTCTCCCATGATGGGGATCAGAACTCAGGTCACACTCTTAAATGCTGAGCCTTCACTCCAGCCCCTCTACTTTATTTCTTGAGACAAGATCTCTCAGTGAATCTAGAGCTCACTGACTGGCTAGACTGAATGGCTAAAGTGTTTCTCTGGATCCTTCTGTCTGTAGTTCCTAGTGTCATAGGTGTGTACTATCATATCCAGCTTTTACATGGACGCTGGGGATTAAATGGGATCTTTCTTGAGTGGCTCCAGATTCAGCAAGAAACCTTGTCTCAAAAAATAGAACAGAAGAGGGCTGTAGCTATAGTTCAGGAGTAAACAACACTGCTCTTTCAGAGGACTGGGTTCTATGTACAGCATCCCCATGTCTGTTCACAACCCTCTGTTACTCTAGTTCCAGGAGTTCTAGTGCCATCTTCTGGTCTCCAAGGGCACCATGCACTCACATGGTGCTCAGACATACATTCAAAACACTCATATGTACAAAATAAATATTAATAAAACAAAAAAAAATAGTAAGGTGATGAGCTATTGAGGAAAACACCCAGTGTCGACCTTTGGCACCCACATGTTTTCATGTTAAATGTTCATGTGCACATATTAAGTGTGCATCCACACATTGCATGCACCCACACACAAAAAGAAACATGGATGCTAGGGAGAAGGTTCAGTGAGTGAAGTACTTGCCATACAAGTATGTGTGTGTGCATGCATGTATGTTTGTACCTATGTGTATATACTTGTTTGTATGGATGTGTGCCCATGTGTGTGGAGAGATAGCAAGTGCTCATTTGAGGTTATAATGACTCACAAAGCGGCTGGAATTGTTGTTGCGCACAGTCTTGGCATTGCCGAAAGCCTCAAGCAGTGGGTTTGACTGTAGAATTATGTCTTTGACGTGCTAGGGGTAGAGCCAGGTAGAAAGAGATCAGTCTGGGTCAGATGAGTGTAACTGGGGACTCACATTCCCTTCCATTCTTGTCTTACCTGGACCTTGTCTCCTCCACCAGACACCTTGGAGATGTAGCCCATGATGTATTTAGCAGCCACTGTCTTCCCAGCTCCGCTCTCCCCACTGCAGAGCGTGGGAGGAAGGGAGGGTTAGTGGCCAGTGATATTGAAAAGACCTTTTCTAATGCCTAGTTATTCATTAATTCATGCATTTATTCATTCTTTTACTAAGCACCCACAGTGTTCCAGCCCCTACTCTAGGTTCCGGAGATTCAAAAGTGATCAAGAAAGATTGAAAAAAATAAGTCCCTGCCCCAGGGGATGGAGAGATGACTTAGTGATTAAGAGGCCTTGTTAACCCTTGCAAGAGACCTGCAAGGGTTTGCTTCCCAACACTTACATGGTGGTAATAACCACCTGTAATTCCAGTTCCAAGTGATTCAATACCCTCCTCTGGCCCCTGAGAGCACCAGGCATGGATATGGTGCTCGAATATGCATGTGGGCAAAACATGCCCACATTTAAAATTCAAATAGTAAATTTTTAAAAATAAAAAATGCCTTCCACCTCTCAAAAAGGAGGGACTAGTGAGATGGCTCAGTGGGTAAAGGTGCTTGCTACCATGCTGAGTTTGGTGGAAGCAGAGACCTGATTCCTAAAAGTTGTCCTCTGATGTTCACACTTGTACTGTGGCATGTGGCACCCCTAATAAATATAAATAAGTAAGTAGATATAATTTTGAAGTCCCTTGGGCTGGGAAAATGGCTCAGTACCTGTTGCCAAGCCTGAATACCTGAGTTCAATTCCTGAGATGGTGGGAGGAGAAAAATGACTCTTGGAAATTGTCTTTGGACTTCTACATGCATACCTTGGCATACATGCATCCATACACATCCACAAAATAATAAAAAAATATAATGTAAAATGTCATACTCTCACATTATTTTACATGTGTGTACATGTTATGAGGGTGGCATATGTGTTGGTGGTGCATGTACATGTGTGTATGTACACATGTGCCTATATGCAGGGGCTGGAGGAGGACATCTGGTGTGATGTTCCATCACTCTCTGCCTTATTCCCTTGAGACAGGGTTTCTCACTGAATCTGGAGCTAGGGTTGTGGCCAGCAAGTCCCAGTAACGTGCCTCTCTCAGTTTTCCCCAATTCTAGAGTTAAAGGTTTGTGTGTTCATAATCTAGCTTTTTAATCTAAGTTCTGGGAATTTTGAACTCAGGTTCTCATTCCTGAACAGCAATCACTCTTATCTGCTGAGTTATCTCCTCCATCCTGGAGCTTATATTTAGGAGGAGCCAAATGGGAAATAATAAAATGAACAAATACACTGTATCAGGAGCCAAGAGATACAAGGAAAGTAGAGCAGAGCAATAGGGACAGAGGGACGGCACTGCATGGTTACAAGTTCATGACAGACTACCCTTGGTGGTCATGTTTGAGGACATGCCTAGATAGAATGTTCCAGAATCCCTCACCCTCCTGTACCTGATAATGACACACTGGTTCTCACAGTCGATCAGCATATTCCGGTACATGTTGTCGGTGAGGGCATAGATGTGCGGGGGATTCTCATATTGAGCCTGGTGTGGGAGGTCAGGACTCAGCCCAGAGCTTTGGGGCTTTCGGGGTAGGTATGGAGATACTTCCACCCATCCAACCCTGGACTCACCGCGCCCTGATAGAGGTCAATTTCTCGGTCAGTGAAGTAGGGCATCTGCTTGAAGGGGTTTACAGAGATTAGTACTGAGCCAATATATGTCTTAAGAGGTGGTTAAGGAGCATACAGTATCTTGTTTTGCTTTCCAAACACTTCTTACCCTTCACTATCCCGACAAGACCACCTTTTGCTTGGAGAGAGAGATGAGATGCCTGAATGCACCTTGAGTCTCTTACAAAATGATGGCTGGATCCAGAAACAGGGGAAGGGGTAGTGTAGTGGTTTAGCTCTCCCAAGGTAGGGGTGCTGTGGTAGCCACAGAATCTCAAACCATAGCACTATTGCTACTTGATGTATCCTTCAATCTGTCCATCCTTCCTCCATTTATTCATCTTCCCCTCCACCCCCAGGCTGGACTTTCATTGGCCCCTCTGCACTGCCATTCCTTTGGCATCCTTCCCTGTCCCAGTACTTCATCCTAACTACTACTGCAAAGCCATCCTCCTGTGCTCTTGCATTGCTTGGGATACGAAAATGTAGTCATCCATGAAGCGTTTGCGGAGGTTGCTCACAATGGCGTCCTCGGTGATCTGGGGCAGCAGCACCATGTCATCCACACCACTCTGCTTCACATTGTGACTCTGCCAGTGAAAGCGCTCCTTGCTGCCCTGGGGATGGGGGTGGTGGAATACGGATGAGCCCTTGAAGGGGAGCATGGTTGGGCATCTCAGTTACCTTCACCCCCCAGCTTCTGAATCACTCTTTCTCAGGTACCCCAGTAATAGCTAGGATTTTTGTTTGGTTGGTTTTGTTTTTTTGTTTTTGTTTTTGTTTTTGTTTTTTGAGACAGGGCTTCTCTGTATATCTTTGGCTGTCCTGGAACTATCTCTGTAAACCAGTCTGGCCTCGAATTCAGAGATCCACCTGCCTCTGCCTCCTGAGTGCTGAGATTAAAGGCTTGTGCCACCACTGTTTGGCAGTAATAGCTAAAGTTTTTTTTTTGTTTTGTTTTGTTTTGTTTTTTGTTTTTTTTTTGTTTTGTTTTGTTGTTTTGTTTTATTTTGGTTTTTCGAGACAGGGTTTTTCTGTGCAGCCCTGGCTGTCCTGGAACTCACTCTGTAGACCAGGCTGGCCTCAAACTCAGAAATCCGCCTGCCTCTGCCTCCCAAGTGCTGGGATTAAAGGCATGCGCCACCACCACCCGGCTGTAATAGCTAGTTTTGTCAACTTGACATGATTTAGAATCACCTGGGAAGAGGCTCAGTAATGGACTCTCTAGGTCAGTTTGGCCTGTGGCATGTCTGTGCTCATTGTCCCCAGCCATATGCCAGCCCTTCACTGGGGAATTCTAGGCTAGCATTATACCAGTTCTTGTAGAAAGAGGGTTGGGTACAAGTAAGCATGCATATTAGTCAGTCTTTGTCTCCATCTCCGTTCCCCACCCCATCTCCCCTCTTATCTCACTAGGTAGCCCTGACTAGCCAGGCTCTCACAATGTAGACCAGATTAGCCTCTAACTCAACATCGATTAGCCTGCTTCTGCCTCCCAAGTACTGGGATTAAAGGTGTGTCCTACCACATTAGGCTCTCTCTCTCTCTCTCTCTCTCTCTCTCTCTCTCTCTCTCTCTCTCTCTCTGCTCTTGACTATGGATCTGATCTAACTGGCTGCTTCAATTCCCTGTTTTGAATTCCCCACAATGATGGACTGTAACCTGAACTGTGCACCAAATAAACTCTTTGTCCTTTAAAGTTGTTTTAGTCAGGATATTTTATCACAATAACAAAAAAAGAAACCGGTTTCTCCCCCCTCTCCTGGGAACCTAAGGAGGTGAATAAGGCCCCTATTGGTTTCCTGTCCAAAGCAACATGCATTCCTGAAACTTCTCTTTTGGTTCATCTTTCCATCCATACCTTCACCTTGTACCTGCTTGCCACAGAGGATGGCACCATCCTATTGCCATGGCTTCATTGCTAATGAAATCTCCCTGAAGCTCTGTTCCAAAATAAGTCTCTCTACATTTGCACTGTTTCTGTTAGGAGGGTGTGTCATGGTGATGTAAAGGTAGCTCTCATATGACTGATCTGATCCTATCTTTCTGTTTCAGAAAACCTGTTCATGGCTTCCTGTTACACCTCTATTCTTCAAGTCTACAAATAACTGATTTGTTTTGAGACAGAGATTCATGTAGACCACACCGGGCTTGAACTCATTATGTAGTATGATCCTGCTTCTCTCTGCTCCTCACTGTGGATATGATGTGACTTTCTGAGTGTTTGAATGACAGGTGTGTGCTGTTGGGAGCACAGCACAAAGGTCCTGTGCCCACAGATGTTCAGGGAGACCAGGAATGTTAAACACACAGGATTATCATTCCAATGGAAAAGATGAAATACCCATTCTTCCACCCAGAAAGCAGGGAATTGGTAGTGATTAACAGCCTGGTGATTTGTGTTGGGCCAGACCATCCTACAAACAGGACTGGAGGTGGCTAGTAATCTCAATGACCTTTTCAGCTAGGGGCTCTCCTAAGCTCCCATAACCAGGACCAGAGGTGGCTAACAGCCCAAATGACTTCTGTGCTATCTGTATAATGGAGACCAGGCTAGAGACTTCCTTTAAGCTAGCACAGGTAGCCTATCTCTAGAACCCATCTTTTTGAAAAAACTGACATGTACCCTGAGTCAAGTCTCAATGTAATTATAGTCTTTGTGTACTGGAACTGTATTAAACCAAGACACTTTCCCCCAAATTGTACTGTGTTTTAAATATGCTAACAATGAACCACTTGTCATTAGACTCTTTAGAAGTCTCTGTTTTTGTTTTAGTTTTTCAAGACTGTGTTTCTCTGTGTAGCTTTGACTGTCCTTGAACTATCTCTATAGCCTAGGCTGGCTTCAAACTCACAGAGATCCATCTGCCTCTGCCTCTGGAGTGCTGGGATCAAAGGTGTGCCCTACTACTGCCCAGCTAGAAGTCTTGATTCATGTTGATGAAGTCGATCTGAACCAAGTTTTCCTTCTCATCTCTTTGCAATTCACTTCTCTGCCTGAGACATTCTCAGTGTGCCACCAGGTCTAGTTTATAAAGTGCTGGAGATCAAGCCAAGGACTTTGGGCATGCAGGCAAGAACTCTTCTACCTGAGATATATCTTCAGCTCCTTGAGGGATCTTTCTTCATGTGACATGCCTGTAATCCCAGCACTTAGGAAGTTAGAGTTGGGAGGACTTCTATGAGTTTGAGGCCAACTTGTCCTACATAGTGAGTTTCAGTCCAGCTGAGGATATATAGTGAGATTCTGTCTCTAAAAAGAGCTGACAGTATGGCTCAGTGGGTAAAGGTGATTGCTGCTGAGTTTGATGATCTGAGTTCAACTCCTGGACCCACAGAATGGGAAAGGGAGAACCAACTCCTGGTTCTCTGTCCTCTACATGTGTACAATAGCATGTACACATTCTCTCAATCAATCAATCAATCAATCAATCAATCAATCAATGTAATTAAAATTGCATATATATATATAAACTATAGTGAATTCTTTGCTTTGACATACATCCCGGATGTGTTCCTGTCTATACTTACCTCCATTCGTTCATTTAGTCCCCTTTTCCTTCCTTCCTTCCTTCCTTCCTTCCTTCAAATGAGCCCTCACAGCTTGTAGACCAGTTTGGCCTGAATCTCACTATGAAGCAAAGGGTGGTTTGGAGCTTCAGCTTTCTGCCTTTACATCAAGTGTTGGCATAGCAAGAGTGCACAACCATATGTGGTATATGCAGTGCTGGGGATGTGACCCAGGGCTTTGAGCATGCTCAGCACGCACTTTACCAGCTCCTTTCCTGCCTCCCATTCACTCCTTCCTGACCACCATACAATGAGCAGCCTCTACAGCAAGCTCCCAGTGCTATGATATGCTGATTTTCCTCAGGTCCAAAGGAATGGATCCTGATGAAACCAGGAATCATTCTTTCCCCTATTGTCTGTGTCTGGTATTTTGTCACAGTGAAGAAAAAGCCAGTGAAAGAAGGACATTTAGGGGTGGGGAGACAAAGGAGCCATGATGGCTTGAATGAGATGTCCCCAACGGTCTCAGTCTTTTCAATCCTTTGGCCACTACTCTGATGGTGGTAGCATTATGCGGGCAACTTGGCAGATGTGGCCTTTATTCAGGAATTATATTTCTGGGGGAGGCTTTGAGAGTTCACAGACACATGCCATTTCCAGTTAGGTCTCTCTGCTTCCTGCTTGAGGTTTGAGATGTGAGTTCTCATATTCTAAGTCCAGTTACCATGCCTTCCTGCTCCTACAATTCCCCATGCTGATGGTGATGGACTCTTATCCCTCTGGAACCATAAGTCCCAAATAAACCTGCTTAGTTACTTTTCTATTGCTGTGATGAAACACTGTGACCAAGTCTTTTTAAAAAAGTGAAATTCTACTTACAGCTCCAGAGGGTTAGAGTTCAGGGTGGCCGAGCAAAGTCATTGTGGCAGGAACAGCTGAGAGCTTACTCCTGATCCATAATTAGTAGGCAGAGAGGGCACATTGGGAATGGTATGAGTTTTGAAACCTCAAAGCCTGCCCCCCAGTGACATACTCCTCCAAGCTGGCCACACCTCCCAACTGCCCAAACCGTGCCATACGCTGAGACTAACATCTCAAACTAACATATTCAAACATAAGAGCTGATGGGACTATGCTTATTCAAACCTTCACAGACCACTTCCTTCTATAGGTTACCTTGATCATGGTGTCTTATCACAGCAATAGAAGAGTAACTTATACAGAAGATATGCTATGGTAAGAGAGGTGGGCATGGATGGACACTGGACTGAAAAAAAGAGATACTTTAAAGTCTGAAGGTCTGGGGATTCTTTGTGTACAAAGGATGATTATGTGCTCAGGGGGCAAAAAGGCTGGGACATACAAGTAAATAGGGATAAACACCTTCAGGAGTTCTGAACCAGGGCATGGTGTCCCTAGTAGAACTTTGAGGAAGCAGAGTTTGGAATACAGAGCCTTGTGCATGTGAGGAAAGTGATCTACTACTGAGCTATACCCATAGCCAGTGTGACTATTTCTGGTTCTTAGAGATGGGGATGTAGCTGACATTTTTAGTGGGTAGGTGCCTGCACACAATGAATTAGAGCTGGAAGAGGGGAGACTGACTCACTATGTAGACAAGTCTCCTTTTAACTCACAGATATCTCCTGGATCTACCTCTGAGTTAAGGATTAACATCATCATCAACACTCTTGGTTCAACAAAAATATTTTATGTATAAAGCGAAAATCAATACCAGCTGAGTATCTTTAATCAAAATGTTAGAAATCTGAAGTGCTTCAAGTTTCTTATTTTTAAACAACAAACCAATCAACCAATGAGCAAAACCAAAACCAAAACCAAAACCAAACCAAATCAAACCAATGTAAAACAAAACTCAAAACCCACCACCACTACCAAAAACACCAAGCAGCAAACCCATTTTGGAATCCCAAGAATGGTGGTTCCCCATGCTTGGGAGACTAAGGTAAGATTGCCAGGGGCTTAGGGACAGCCTGGGCTGCAGAATGAGACTCTGTCTCAAACAAGACAAAACAAATTTTAAAAAAAGGCTGCAGAGATGGGTTGGAATGCAAGAGCACTTGCTCCAAAATCATGAGAGATTTACTGTGTAGTAAGCTGGGCATCTCTGAAAAAATGACTGTAATCCCAGCTCTGGGTGCAAGACTGTTTGGAGACAGAAGGATTGCTGGAGTTTGGGGCTTCAGCCTAGCAAGAAGTTCAGGAAGAGACTCTGCCTCAGAAGACTGAATGGAGCGTGATGGAGGAGGACCCTGCCACTCTCTTCTATCTAGTGCAAGCATGCACAGAGGTTTCTATGTGTGGGCACACCTACACATACATTTACACAGACAAAATAAATAAATATACACATTTTTTACTACCCTCCCCCAATGTCTGGAATGTGATTCATTTAGTAGAGCAGTTGCCTAGCATGCACAAAGCTCTGGGCTCCATCCCCAGCACTGCATAACACCTGACACTGTTGGTGTATACCACTCCTTCCAGCACTCAGGAGGCAGAGGCAGGAGAATTAGTTCAAGTGCATCCTCAGCTATAATAGGTTAAATTGGAGGTTAGCCAGGGATAAATGAGACCCTGTCTCAAAAAATATTTTACTTTGGAATATTTGTACATATATCATGAGATATTTGGGGACCAGGACCCAAGTTTCATCAGGAAATTCACTGATGTTTCCTTTAGAGCTATACATAGCAGAAATGTCATTTTACTGGCTGGTTTTGTGTGTCAACTTGACACAAGCTGGAGTTATCACAGAGAAAGGAGCTTCAGGTGAGGAAATGCTTCCATGAGATCCAGCTGTAAGGCATTTTCTCAAATTAGTGATCAAGTGGGGGAGGGCCCCCTGTGGGTGGTGCCATCTCTGGGATGGTAGTCTTGGGTTCTATAAGAAAGCAAGCTGAGTAAGACAGGGGAAGCAAGCCAGTAAGTAACATCCCTCCATGGCCTCTGCATCAGCTCCTGCTTCCTGACCTGCGTGATTTCCAGTCCTGACTTCCTTTGGTGATGAACAGCAATGTGGAAGTGTAAGCTGAATAAACAAAACCTCTCCAACTTGCTTCTTAGTCATGATGTTTTGCGCAGGAATAGAAACCCTGACTAAGGCAGTCATTTTAGTTACTTAATTGCTTTAAGCCTAGGACTGGCCATTTATTCATTATGATGTGCATCTGGAGACCATACAAGATACTTGGAGAGCAAACACAACCTTCATCAGTCAGCAGTGAAACCTCCCAGTGCCAGTGGGTGCTGTCTTCACTGCTCACAGGACTTTGCCACAGAGGGAATACTGGCTCACGTGTTAGGGTATCTAGCTTTTTGAGATGGTTTTTCTGTATAGCCCTGGCTGTCCTTGGAACTCACTCCTCTGTAGACCAGGCTGGCCTCAAACTCAGAAATCCACCTGCCTCTGCCTCCCAAGTGCTGGGATTAAAGGCGTGCACCACCACTGCCCAGCCTGAAGGTCATTTTATACATCCTATTTAGTGTACCTGAGTTTCTCTAGGGCTTCCACATGAGGTCAGGTGTGGAATTTTTCACCTGTGTATTTTATTGATACTCAAGTTTGAACCGGGTGCAGTGACACATACATGCCTGTAATTCCATAACGCTGGAGCCTGCTTGGAAGTCAGAGAACCTGGCTGTAGTCTTGTGTTGTAAACCTCCATCCTCAGAAAGGGATGGCTGACACTATTACTTGTGCCACCGGACCCTGATTTACTCTCTTCAGAGTCCCTGCCATGTTGTCCCCCTCTAGTGTTGGTGCCTGAACTCTCCTCAGAGCTTGGGGTATATACTTTTGCAATTCAGTCTGTCTGTCCATGGTGTTAATAACTTTTAACAAAATCCCTACTCCCAATAATCCGTCTCAGTGTTCCTCTTGAGCCTTCATCTGAGCCCTTGCACAGGTGGGCACAGCTGGTGGCTTCACTGCGATTTTAGACCACTAGTGTGATCACTTTTAGATTTGCAGATACATATTTTAGCACTCATAACTTTCTCCACTGCATTGCAGGGGATTACATGAATTTATTTTCCTTTCTTCCATACTGTTCTTTTTCCTTTCTTTCATTCTTGTTGAAACAGGGGATAGAACCCAGGGCCTCACACTTGAACGCTAAGCAGGCATTCTACTCCTGAGCCAACCCCAGCCTCTCACTTGAAGTTTCTAGGTGTGGCTTCACCCCTGGACCCCACTCCCAGCCTCTCACTGGGAAATTCTAGGCAGAGCCTCCACCCCTGAGCTGTACCCCCAGCACCTCACTGGGAGATTTTAGCCAAGAGTTCCACCCCCGAGCCACGCCCTAGCCTGTCACTGCGGGATTCTAGGCAGGGACTCTACTCCTGAGCCATTCCCTAGTCCCTCACTGGGTAAGTCTAGGTCGGGGTTTCACTCTTGAGCTATATCATCCTTTACTAGAGGGACTATAGGGGGTTCATTGCTTCATGGCCCACCTTGGTGGGTTCTATACTTGCCTTTATACCTTTACATGCACAGGATCCTGGGTTCTCCCCTGGCATTGCAAGAAAAAAAAAGTACTGGGTATGATGCAACAAGATCTTTCTCTACATGAAGGAGACAGGGCAAGGGGAGAAGTTCATGGAATGCAACAGTGTGCATCCATTAAAGGTGACATATACCTGGAGATGCTAAGGAAGAGCTGCCTGGGAAGTCAGAAGTCTCTAGGTCAGAGGAGGCTGTGTTGGGAGCCGCAAGCTATCCGAACTACTAAAAATCGACTGCACTCTGAGAATGACCCCAGGGAGGTTGTTGGCAAGATCCTGGTCTGATATCATAGTGGGAAGTGTAGGACTCTGAGGACTCACCATCAGCCAGTCTGGCTGAGAAGAGGAAGGGCAGAGGCTGGGGAGGAAGGTCAGGTCATAGCAGTGGGAGCTTCCTGTTTGCAAGACAGGAAGACCAGACAGTGCTGGTGAGGCCAGACCATGAAAATTAGGGTGGAGTCATTCATGAGTTTGGTATGATATGAAAAGGTGAATCTGCCATTCTCTGAGTTAATGTCTGAAGTGTGGAGAACAGCTGGGTTATGGACAAGCAGGCTGTGTAAGTGGCTGATGGGGCGGAAGGGGAGTATAGGTCTGTAGAGTGCCAGGGAAGGGCTCTTGTTTGGTGATCACAGTAAATAACAATAGCAACCATGGCTAGCTTCCTAACATTCATTTACTGCATAGGATAAACTTCTTGTTTGGGCTTAAGGTCTTCCTCAGAAGTTTGAACTGGCCTGAGATTACTATGAATCCCAGGCTGGTCTTAAACTACTGATCCTTCTGCTTCAACATCCTGAGTGCCATAATGTTTGACTAACTTTTCAGTGCCAGAACTGGAATCCTGAGACTTACAGATACTAGTTATTCTACCATTATGTTTCACTTCCAGTCCTTACTAAGCTTTTTTGTTTTGTGTTTTTCATTTTTTACAATTTTTATTTATTACTATTGTATGTGTATGTGCATGGTATGAATGGGTGTGCGTGTGTAAAGGCCAGAGGACAACACTGTGAAGTCATTTCTCTTCATCCACTTTTATGGGTTCTGGGGATTGAGCTTAGATAACTAGGGTTGCTCAAAAGTGCCATTTCCCACTGAGCCATCCTGCTTGCCATCATTTTTTTTTTTTTTTTTTAGATTAAGGGCACTACCATGCACTTAATCCTAGCACTCCGAAGGCAGAGGCAAGTGGATTGCTGTTGGTTTAAGGACAGCCTGGACTACATAGTGAGTTCTAGGTCAGCAAAGACTATTATAGAAAGAATATATATGTATAATATACATATATAATGGATATATGCATATTATATATGTATATTACACATATATGTATATATGTGTACATATATATGTATGTATATTACATACACATATATGTAAAGGCAAGCATAGAACCCACTAAGGTAGGCTTTGGGGCAAGGATCATAATATCTATAATTCTCTAGTAAAGGGTGGTGAGGCAGAGTCATATAGTCCAGGCCAGCCTCAAACCTGTTATGTTGCCAAGGATGACCTTGAGATTCTGATCGATTGCCTTGGCTTCCCCAATGTGAGAGGACATATGTGCACTATCACACCCATTACTTGTGTTTTGTGGAGTGCTAGGTATCAAACCCAGGACTTCATGCATACTATGCAAGCTCTCTACCAACTGACCTACACACTATGACTAAGTCATGATCTACATGGCTAAGCTTAAAAAAATATGTATACATGTATGTATGTATGTATATACAAATATGTGTGTCTGTGTGGGCATGGATACTGGCACCTGTGTTTATGTGAAAGACAGAAGAGTTGGATCTTTAGGACCTGGAGGTAATAGACAGGATGTAGATGCAGATCCCTTAACTTTTATTCTTACAATAGAGCATCAGTACTGTTTACTACTGAGCCATTGCTCCAGTCTTGTGACCAGGATTTTTAAGTGGATTACTTCAACTCTTCCTTTCAACATACAGAGGGTAGTACTGGTACTATTATTAGGCCCATTTTCAAAAGAGAAAACTATGGTGCCTCAAGGTCAGAGGCTTGGCCCTTCTAGCCTTTAAAGTTGGGTTCCTCTTTCTGTTTTTTTCCCCCTCTTCCCTCCAGTTGCTCAGTGGCTTCTGTCTCCTCAATCTCATGACATTCACTCACTGTCTGTCCTGCCTTCAACATCCAAGCTCCTCCAGCTGCTCTGAGCTCTTCTGTGTCATAAAATCATCAGTGATTTCCTATGTGTACTCCTTGCTACTTGTGAGATAGAGGCAGGGTTTTGGGGATGTTGCTTGGTTAGCAGAGTGTTTATCTAGCTTGCATGAAGCCCTGGATTCTATCTCCAACACAACATATACTGAGTATAGTGGTATACATCTTAAATCTCATTATTCAGTGGGTGGAGGCAAGAAAATACAGGAGTTCAAGAATGCACTCAATTGGATACTAGCCTACATGAGACCTTGTCTCAAACTAGCTATGGGGATGTGTTGGTGCAGCCAGTGCTCAGCAGTTAAGAGCACTGACTGCTCTTGCAGAAGACCTGGCTTGGTTCCCAGCACCCAGTCAATGGCTTACAACTGACTCTAGTTCCAGGGAATCTGACGTCCTCTTTTGGCCTCCTAGGGCCCTGCGTGCACGTGGTACAGACATGCATGCAGACAAAACACACATAAAATAAAAATAAATCTTTTAAAACTTAGCTAAATAATCAAATAAGGGAATGGATGAAGTACCCTGGGGTTAAGACAGTCTCTTGTCCCCTCTCAAAACTACTCATTTGTCTCCCTGGTTCAAGTTGAAACTATATGTTCCTGAGTTCCTTCCTTGAACTGTGGGTGGGAGCAGTTGCAACAAACAGGTTTGTGGTCTCAGTTGACCACAGCTAAATATGACTCAATCTGCTGTCTCTTGTGAAAGACACTGGGGTGGTGGGTGGCTATGGTGAGAAGTGGAAGGCAGATTCTTCCTCTATCTCTTTAGTCAGCTCTGCCTACATGGGGGTGGGGTGGAGTGGGGTTGGAGGTGGGTGAAAGATGTCAAGACCTTCTTCATGCTATTAAAGGGAGGGACTGTTTGTGGTCAAGGTGGTGGCTCTTGTAGGGGCTCAGGCTTGCAAAGCTTTGTAGTGCAGTGAACACACTTCCTGATACCTATCAGTGCTTGGAGCAGGTACAAGCCTGGCCTAGGCAGAAGGAGTCTAATCTCCACTCATGGAGTCTAATCTTCACTCTTGAAGCTCTGAATGGTCGAGGAAGACAGTGTCTCAAGGAGAGGCCATGTTGGAAGGTGCAAAGGCTAAGTGGGTATATGATCCAAAGCTAAACTTGCAACTTGACCCTAAGAGCCAAGAAGGCCTTGTGGTACGAGTGAAACTCCAGGATCTTGGCTTCTTTGGAGTGGAGAGCCCAGGTTCATGAGGCTGGGAGGATGCTCAGAGGCTAGTTAACAGCAATGGGCTACTCACAGCAAACCCTAGCTGGACTTTCATTTTCTACAGAATGGAAGGGGAAGCCACAGTCAAAAAGACTACTAAGAGAAGTGGCCTCTTGAAAGGATCAAGCCAAAATCTTCTTCCACTTTTTGTTTATCTAGCAGCTTGCTAGGCCCCCTGCCTCAGTTTCCTCGTTGAAAAATAAGAACTCCAAGCGCAGTAGACCTCATGGGAGCAGCTGCACAGATTCAACAAGGCAAAGGTTATCATAAGAAAATACTAACATCCCCATTATCACTATGGGTGTCTGTCTTGAACTTGGTCACCCCTATGAGTCCAAAGTGAGAGGACGAGCCAAACGATGGAACTTTCTAATTCACCCCAGATACATTCACTTTAAGTAGGTTGGCCGGGTGAACATGTTCTACAAAGACACTCGTGCGCCTCACTTTGGCTATTAGACTACTGAAACCCAAAGAAACTGGAATTTCTCCCAGGAATATCATGCAGGGAGAGGAGAAAAAAGGATCAGTCAGAGGAGCCTGACTTGTTAGACCACCTAACAGAAGAGACATTGCTGCGTCGGTGGTGGACAGGAAACACTAGGGAGTACATAGATAAGCATAACTCTGGCTTCTAATTAAACTTAACCTCATTTCAGGGCCATGAAGATGGATTTGGTGTGTATAAGAGTGTCACTGTATTTGCTTATCCCTCTTCCCAATGTGGCCACATTGAATGAATCTCCCTTTTCCTCTTTTTGCTTTTTTTTTTTTTTGTTTTTTGTTTTTTGTTTTTTTCGAGACAGGGTTTCTCTGTATAGACCTGGCTGTCCTGGAACTCACTCTGTAGACCAGGCTGGCCTCGAACTCAGCAATCTGCCTACCTCTGCCTCCCAAGTGCTGGGATTAAAGGCGTGCGCCACCACCGCCCGGCTTTCTTTTTGCTCTTAATTTGACTAATTTAATTGGCTTATGGAGGTCTAGTGGCTGAACCTGGCTTGTGGGATCAAAGGCCGTGACTCCAAGTCTTGTAGCAAAGCTCTCTGAGGATTGGGTGGTGATGAGCAAGAGCTTCAGACTAGAGAGAAAAGAATAGCTACTTCCTTTCTCACCAGGGTCCTGAGAGCTGTGGAGATATGAACCTGACGCTGTAGCTGCCACTAGCCTGGGATGTGGGCCCTTCCCTTGGCTCTCAGGGGGTGGCCCTAGAACCCTGGAGCTGTATTCCACCAGCCAGGGGGTTGTTGATCTGTGCAAACAGCATCCTAACCTCCCAAGGTTCTGAGTGTCTCCCTTTCCCTCCATAGGGCTAGGGTTGGGGTATGTATCTGATGGGATCAGAGGGCTTATTTCCATCTGGCTTAGCTGGAGGCCGAGAAGTAGGGACCTTTGTCTTTCTAGCGGTAGACCTCATGAAATTCTCCACACAGAGGCTAGAGTTGGAGTGACTCAAGTCTTAGTCTTTTGGAGAAGCCTAGTGGCTCCCATGCCCAAAGCTTTGAGCCCCTCCTATCTTCCTTGTCCAATGAGTTGTGGGTCCTTTTATTGTTCCATATTTTTTTAAAATACCATATGGGTTTCTAAAATCAAACCCATATAGATAAAGGCCTGACACATTTAATACAGTTTGTTACCTCTGTATACTTTTTTAAAAAATTAAAATTATATTTATTAATTTATGTGTTGGGGGTTTGACAGCTCACCTGCAGTTGGAGGACAACTTGAAGAAATGAGTCTCAGGTCATCAAGCTTGGAAGCACATACCCTCTGAGCCATCTCTGTTTTTTCTTTTTCTATTTTTTGAGATTGTATTCATCATCCAGGCTACTCTTTACCTCCTAATCCCCCTGTCAACATCTCCCACATTCTGAAATTCCTGGTGTGTTATACCACTTCAGTCTCAGTTGTGGGTACTTTTAAAAACAATGCGGTGTTAGTGAGATGGCTCAGTGGGTAAGGAGACTTGCTGCTAAGCCTTATAACTCAAGTTTGATTCCCTGGATCCACACGAAGGAACAAACTCTTCCAAGTAGCTCTCTGACCCCCATAAGTATGCCATGGCTCATAAGCAAGTTCACTCCCCTCATAGTAGATAAATACTGTTAAAGAAATTTAACATTGCTTTAGTTTATTTGTGACCAGGCCTCATATAACCCAGGCTGGCTTCAAAGTTGGCATATAGCAATTTCTGAGCGTCTTGCCCAAGTGCTGAGAGGTGAACCCTGCCATACTTGTTTATGTAGTGTTATGGATGGAACATAGAGCTTCATGCAAGGCAAATACTTCACCAAGTAAACTTTATCTTCAGCCCCACGATTGTGGGTTTTAAGTTTCTATTCTAAAAACCTCCTTTTCTATACATCTCCCTGACCACTCCCTGGCCACTGGCCTCTTGATCTTTCTAGTTTTTTTTTAAATGAAGAATTGATTTATTTTTATTCATGTGTCTATGTTGTGTGTGTGTGCATTCATGCTGATGGGTACCCATGGATCTCTAAGAACTGGAGTTACAGGCGGTACTAAGGCACCTGATGTGGGTTCTGGAAACTGAACTCTGGACCTCAGCATGAACACTGAGTACTTTCCTTTCCTCCTTTCCTTCCTTCCTCCCTCCCCTCCTCTTCCTCCCTCCCTCCCTTCCTCCCTTCCTTCCTTCCTCCCTTTTTTCCTTATTTCCTTCCTCCCCCCTCCCTTCCTTCCTTTACTTTACAATCCAATTACAGTCCCCTGCCTCCTCTCCTCCCAGTCCTACTCTCCCACTTCCCTTCTCCTAAGAGAATGGGAGCCCCTTCTCCCCCCAGGTACCAACCCACCTAGAGGTATCCTTCTTACCCTTCTTATCCACTTAGGACAGACAAGGCAGCCCGGCAGACTCTGTTGCCCACTGAGTACTCTTAACCATTGATCCATCTCTCTAGATTCCCTTTATTCCTTTTGTTTGTTTGTTTTTCTCATATTTGGAATGGAACCAGGGCCCTGAATATGCTAGGCAAGTGCTCTGCCACTGAACTACATCTCTAGCCCCATCTCTTTCACATTGTAACTAAGCCTAAAAAGCAACCACCTTTACTCTCAAGTAACCACTGTTATGAAACAAAGAATGCCCCACCCCCTCACACCTACCCACAAAGTCAAACAGACTGATAAAATCTTCCGTCTCAGTGTAGCAAACAGAAACAACAAACAATCCCACTATTAATATTCCTTAAAACTACCGCCACTTCACCTTCACCACCAACTACAATCAAGTAACTACCGCCCACAATAACAAACAGACACAGTGTTAATACAGGCCAAGTAATCCCAGCAATTTGGACGCTGAGGCAGGAGGATCATGATTTCCAGGCTAGGCTGGGCAACAATAAGTAAGGAATGAAAGAAAGGGAGAAGGAAGGAAGGAAAGAAAGAAAAAAAGAAAGTATTCAAATGATGGCAACAATAACAACCACAAAACACCTCACAAACACAAAATAACCATCATCAAAAACTCCAGGGGCTAGCAAGATAGCTGAGAGGGTAAAGGTGCTTGCTGTTGAATCTGAGTATCCAAGTTCAATTTCTAGTACCCAAACGGAAGGAGAGAATCTGCCCCTGGGAGTTGTTCTCTGACCTTTATATATAACTCCAACCCAAAACAAATCAAGTAAAAAACAAACTCACACCGAAAGGGTGGGGAACGGCTTAGTAAGAGTGCTCACTACAAAAGTACGAGGGCCTAAATTTGCTTTCTTAGCATCCCTATACAAAGTCAGCCATGGTCACAGATTCACCTAGAACTCCAGTGCTATGGGAGGTGGATACAAAAGCATCTACAGGTTTTACTGGCTGTCAGCTTAACTCGAAATTCAATGAGAGATCCTGACTTAAGGGAAGAGGGTGGAGAGCAACAGAGTAGGACACCTGATGTTCTCCTCTGGTCTTTACATGTGGGCCATAAGCACATGCAACTCATATATACATTGCATACACTGACACACAGATATTCACAACCACATACAACTATCTCCCATCCAAAAATCTAATAGTAAATTGCTAGATCACCATTACTAGAAACCAACAATGAACAACAAACAGCAAGTGAGTTATTAACCATTCATGCTCCAAATAATTAGCACAGGCAGTTTCCTTCTGAAAACAACCAACAATTAATGATTAATATTAAACAATTAATGATTAATATTAAACAATTAATGATTAATATTAAACACCAGCTGTCCCAGCATGGTGGCACACGACTTTAACTCCAGCACTCAGGAGGTGGAGACAAAAGAATCAGGAGTTATCTTGGCTACATTGTGAGTTCAAGGATAGTTTATGTCATGTGAGACTCTGTATCAAAATCAATAGACTGCGGATGTAGCTCAGTTGGTGGAGTGCTTGCCTAGCAATGGTGAAGCCCTGGATTCCATCCATCTCCAGCACTAGATGGAAAACAACGCCAGGCATCCTATCACTTGGGAGGCAGAGGCAGGAGGATCAGATTTCCAGGGCCATCCTTATCTATATCATGGGGTTGAGGCTACCTTGGGATACAAAAACTTCCACTCAAAGCATTATGAAACCAAACATGGAGCTAGAGGTTAACATGGAGAGCTCAGTGGTTAAAAACACTTGTTGCTTTTGCAGAGGATGAAAGTTGAGTTCCCAGCAACTCCTTGTGCTCATAATCAGCAGTAAATCCAGCTCAAAGGGGTGTGATATCCTTGCCTGGCCTCCAGAGGCACTTGCATGCCGATGGCATACAATTATACTGATGCATATACGTAAATTAAAACAGAAATAAATCTTTAAAAAAATAACGTCACAGATTACCATCACCTTCAACCTACCAATGAGAACCATTGTTAACACTTACCTTCACCAACCAACAGCAACCATCACCGTTGCAACGACAACAGTACCAATCTAACAAGGAAAAGCCAGTGACCTGTCCACAGTGCCAAGAATCTCAGCATCTCCAGACACTGCTATAGTTATCAAAGACCTCATCTGTCTTTTTCTTTCTCTTCTACTGTCTTCTTTTACCCCCTTTTCCTTCCCTCCTGCCTGCCTGTGTGTCTGTCTTTTGTCACGAAGTCTAGACTCAAGTTCACTATGTAGCAGAGGATGACAAACTACTGACTCTGTCATCTGCAATTTCAGAGCTCTGGGCTGACAAATCTGGTTTTATGCAGTGTTGGGGGTAGAACCCAGGCTTCCTGCATGCTAGGAAACACTCCAGCTGAGCTCCAGCTTGCTTCTATTTTGGTTTTATTGAGACAAGGTCTTGCTAGGTAGCTCATGCTGGCCTCCAACTCATGATTCTCTGCCTCTGCCTCCAGGTGTGTGCTACTGTATCTGGCTTCAGTGTTTGTCATTGTTCACTTGATGCATTTCTCCCCTCTCACATCTGTCTGCTGGGCAGTCTGTTGACTAAGCATTTCAGTGTTGGCAGCCCAGGAGGGGTTTTCCTTCCTTTCAAGTAGCAAATCTCTTCCTGTTTTTCTCTTTTCCTCCCCCCTTCTCTCTCTCTCTCTCTCTCTCTCTCTCTCTCTCTCTCTCTCTTTCCTTCCCTCCCTCCCTCCCTCTCTCTCTCTCTCTTTCTTTCTTGAAAGGGCCTCATGTAGCACAGGCTGGCCTTAAACTTCCTATAGTCGTGGAGGACTTCGAACTCCTGCCTCTACCTCCCAACTTCTGGGACAGCAGATGTGCAGTGCAGTACCATGCCTGGTTTATGGGATGCTCAGCATGGAACCCAAGGCTATGTGTACAGCAGTAAGCATTCTGCCCACAGAGCCCAGACTTAGCCCCAGCCCTCACTGGCTTTCTAAAAGATGTTGTCTCTCATCTCGCCTCCCTGCCTCTACTCCAGTCGGTTTGCTACAACCTCCAAGAACCCCAACAACTATCCCTTCCCTAAGAACATGACCTGTTCTCTCACTGACAGAATGACAAAAATTGAAAGCTGAAGTGAATTGTGGGCTTGTGGAGCCATGGGGTGATTTGTGTGATCATTACTGGCTTTTATTGTATGTGCCATGATGCTGCTAAGTCTAGACCTGTGCATGATGCTGACCATCCTCCAGCCTTCTCACCATCAACAGACTTCAATTTGAACTTGTAGTGGCATCTCTGCCTGCAGTGTCTCCATGCCATCCTTGGGAGAACGGTCTCTCCTTTGTATCCCTCTATCCTTTCTCCACCTAGTCTTCCATCTCCTCCTCTTTCTATTCCTCATTTCCATTTTTCTTTTTCTTCTCCTAGCTCTCTCTTCTTCCTCCTTTTCATCCTTTGCTACCTTCCACCCCACCCCCACATCTCCAACTCCTCCTCTTTAATAATATTAACAGGCACTGGAAGTTAAATGAGGATGATGATGGCTTATTTTCAGTGCTAGAGAAGACACCGAGCACCTTGAGCATACTAGCCAAGCACCCCCACTGAGCTACCATCTGCCTCTGTGACTTAGTCAAAATACCTACTATCACTTGCACTGTTCTTCTACCCCACAGCCCTCATATGAGACACAATTGGCCCCGTCACTGGTAGACTGAGAGTGGCCAAACCCACAGGTCCCTCTGTTGAATGTCCCCAGGAAAAGCCCTACACCCCTCAAACACTCCTGTCTCTAGACCAACTTCTGAATAAGAGTTCTGGAAACAGAGGCTAAGAGAGGGAAGAGCTTGTTTCAAACTGCAGGGGAAGACTAGTTCTGAGATGAGTTGACAACCTAGTTCTCTAAGCCCCTGAAAAGGGGCATGTCCTCTTTCTGACAACTGTGTAATTCCTTCAGGGACACTTTCTTTCCTATTTCTGCTTCAATATTGGCCCCCACACCCAGCCTGGCATCCTCAGATTGGAGCTTGATTCTTGGTGAGGGACATGGGGTGCTCTGTGCTGTCCTGTGGGACTCTGTTTCTGAAGGCTCTACGGTTTTCATAACCATTGCCCCAATTTCTGAGGGTGCTACCAGGCTACCACACCCAGATCCCACCCATGAACAACTTACCATGGTGAGGGGTGGTGTCTAGGCTCCTGTGGGTAATGACAGAGGTTCAGGCTCAGAGGGTTCTAGGGGGTGGCTCTGGCATGGCTCCCCTCCTTCACCTACTCCTTCTTCACAGGCTCCTGGCCCTAGTTCCTCTTGCAACAGCCCCTCTTTTACTTCCTTTGCGGGAGGGGCCATGGCCACAGGGGAGGGAAGCTGAGGGCGGGGACAATGCTCTGAGCCCTAACAGCAATGACAGGGCTGAGGGAACTGTTTGGAGCATAGACCCTGAAAGGATAGGTCAAAGATGGTTGGTAGTCACTGCCAGACTAGAGAAAAGTCCTTTCTCCATCATTTACCTCAAGAAAGGAGATTACAGCAAAAAGCACCCAGGTCAGCTGACTGCAGGACTGGCCACTTAGTTCTTCTCTTCAGAATCAGGGAAAGGAAGTACCATTTCAGATGTGTGCCTGCGCAGGGAGTTCTCATGTAAACCCTTTACGGTCCTCCCTGTAGAATGTTCCTCCACAGCCAGGTCTGTTAGTAAGGGAAGTGCAACGGGAGTAGAAGACGCCACAAGACTTATGCCCCTTTAATGCTTCTAATTTTGAATATCAGATCTGTATTTCTCTTTGTGTGCGCTCATTTGTGTGAGTTTCTATATGGGTGCGTATGAATGTGTAGAGGGAGGTCAGAAGACAACCTTAGGGTGAGTGCCAGTTCTCACCGTTCACCTTGAGATAGGCACCTCTGTTGTTTCAGGGTAGCTAGTCTGCAAGCTTCTGGGAATCTCCTCTCCACCTCCCATCTCAGTGTGGGAGGGAGTTCTAGCTTTCCAGGTATTTGTTACCTTTATGTGGGGTATAGGGGTTCAAAGTCGTGTCCTGATGCTTGCTGTGAAAAGTGAGTTAATGGCTTAAGCCCAGATTGGCCTTAAAAAAAAGATTGAGAGGGAGGGAGGGAGGGAGGGAAGGAAGGAGGGGAGGGAGGGAGGGAGGAAGGGAGAGAGAGGAGGAGGGAGGAAGGAAGGGAGAGAGGGAGGGAGGGAGGGAGAACACCTTTGGAAACCAGGAAGCACTGTATCTCTGGGATCTGGAGTTACATCTCTTAACCACCTGATAAGGGTGCTTGGAATTGAACTGAGGTCCTCTGAAACAACAGGAAATAGTCTTCTATCCAGCAAGCACCTCCCTCCCACCTTCACCCCATCCCAAATCTGGATATTTTTTGAGATAGGATCTCACTGTATAATTTTGACTGGTCTGGAGTTTGCAATGCAGACTCCAAATAGCAAATTTGGCCTCAAACTTAAGAGATCCTACTGCCTCTGGAGCATGGGGTCCAAAGATGTGCACACCATTCCCGGTCCAATCTTGGTTTTCACACCTGCAGCGTTGCTGTTTTCATGACTTGGCTCTATGAGCAGCACCTAGCACATGTAGGGACTACTATACGTTAGCCTAGTCCTTGATCTTTGGAAGACCAGATCACACACGAGTCTTCTGTTGACACGGAGGAAATGACAGTTCCAAGAGGTTGTCATCTCCTCATGCTACCCACTGGGGAAGTGGCTAAGACCAAACCAGACCGGTGAGAGCCTAACAGGGACCTGTGTTCTAGTCCATCTTTGGTCCACGCCTGAGGACTGGGATGTTTGTGTCCTGTGCTCTTTCCATGACACATGCCCCCTCCTGACTATAGGTGAGAAGCCTATATTCTTCTCCAATATTCAGGGTCAACAGCAAAACTCCACATGCAGGAGGGAGGCAGAGGATCATATTTAGCTGAGAGTACAAAAGGACTGGACCTTTGTTAGCCTCAGTAAGAAACTGTGCTTTCGTCTTAAAGTGATAGGTTTTTATCTGTAGTGGCCAAAGTCCTTTCTCCCTGCCGAGGATGACCCATTAGGAAGTGTGGACTACTTCCCCTGTGCATTAAAAAAAAATAGCTTCTAGTTGTTCATTCATTTATGTGTGTATTGTGTAGGCACACATGCCACAATAGGCTTGTGGAGGGCAGAGTACAACTTATAGGAGTTGGTTCTCTTCTTCCACCATGTGGTTCCCATGGATTAAATTTAGGCTTGGCAGCCTAAATTTACCCACCGAGACATCTTGCTAACCCTGGCTGTGGTCCTTTGGATCCTAGGGGACATCCTGGATGGAATGCCTACACAGAGACACACACCCAGTCATGAGCAGAAATCTACAGAAGACAGAACTTTATTAACGTAAGGCTTCTTGGTGAGGAGTGTGTGGGCCCCAGGGCAGGGCTTGTAGCACCATGATGGGGAATGGCCTGGATGTTGGGACTCCCCCCTGGGGCAGGAAGGGCAGAGGTTGGGGTGGATCTTCCCCTTGGTCAGTCTGGGAGAGGGTTACAGGGAGGTGGTATCAAGCCCACTCCCGCCCCCCCCCATAGCAGATATTAAATTTCCCCAGCTCAGAGTGTAGGGATAGAACAGTGCGGGGGGCAGGGCACCAGCATACCCCTCCCCACCCCTACTCTTCACAGTACATATTCTGATCAAAGGGTGGGGGGAGTGTTAGGGACTGAAAAATGTGTGCAACAAGGGGCAGTCCTCTCCCTTCACTATCAACTGGGTAAGATACTGAAGAGGGTCCCTGGGTAGCCAGCTCTTCTCCACCCCCTAGCCAGGAGCTCTATAGGAGTTACCCAATAAATAACTTTCAATTGCATCTCACCCTTCAATTCCAGCCCCCCCCTCCCTTCATGCCCTCTCCAGTGGGATTTCCCCTGCCTCAGCCTGTGCTCCAGGTTGGTTCCAGGTACCCTAGCGGCCTTGGCAGGTTTTGCAGCACATCTGGCGGAAGTAGGCTCGGCTACAGAACTGAAATTTGAGCACCAGGGGGCAGTAAGCCACCTTGTTCACATCCTTGCATTCTGCAGTGGTAGGGGAAAGCGAAAGGGGAGTGGGGGGGGGGGGGGAGAAAGATATCAGAGTCCAGCACTCTTCCCAGGAGCTGTGAGCTCTACCCGGCCACTTTGCTTTCCTGGACATCAGCTTCCTCGCCCTTCAAAGAGGGTTTATGACCATGCTTCTATCAGCAGCCTTTATTTATTTATTTGGTGTATGATGTGTATATGCACAGGTTTGCATGTCACAGCACATGTGTAGGTCAGAGGTCAACTTTGTGGATTTGATTCTCTCTTTCCATCTTTATGTGGGTTTCCAGAGATTGAACTCTGAGCTTGTTAGGCTAATGAGCATGTTAGGCCAGCTCTCTGAGTTCTATTTCCTAGCCCTCCTTCGACTTTTAACTTTGACAGTGTCTGGATACGTTATTCAGGCAGGTCTTATGCTCACTCTGGAATACAGGCTAGTCTTGAATATGCAATCCTTCTACCCTAGCCAAGACAGAGTACCTGTTTAAAGCCACCACAGTAGGTTCATTTTCAATAAACCAAAGACCTTGAGCTCAGCTCAAAGAATCTGTATATTTTAAAGATCAGATAATAGCTCAGTGAGAGAGCATTCACCTAGCACACATGCAGCGCGCGCCATTTAACAGCCTCTGTTGGGGACAATGGATATAAGTTTCTACTTAGCAGTGGCCTGTGGTTGCTGAAGGGCTCTATATTTTTCATGTAGCACGTCTTTCAGAATGAATGTGTTATTTGCACTCTTCACAGAGGAGGTGAATGACACAATGTTGGAAGGTCCACCACTGGGAGGAGTGCTTGAGCCCAGAATTTGAGCAAGGCCTGATCTAATAAAGAGAACCAGCAGTGTGTGGTGGCGCATGATTATAATCCCAGCACTTGGGACAAGAAGTTCAAGGTCAAACAGGCTGGGCTCCATGAGGTCTTGTCTCAAAGTGATAAAACAAACCAAAATAAATGAAAATGAAAAATAAAGAAAAGAAAAAACCCAATTAGATTAAAAAAGCAGGTATAGTGTAAAAGCACTGAATTTTTCCTCTTTCCAAACTGGGCACATAGTGTCTGGAGATATGGAGAGATTTATATAAAACATGAATGTGGTAGGGACTACCACTGGGTAGAGACCAGAAATGTTGTAAACATCTCACAAATCACATTGTAGGTTTATGTGGCCCAAAACATGAACAATGCCTGCACAGGGCTGGGGGATGAAGTGGTAGAGCCTTAGCCTGGGGTGGGGGGCAAGTCCTGGCTACCATCCCCGCCATTGCAAGAACTGGGTATGGTGGTGAAGACCTGTAACTCTAGCATTTGGGAGCTAGAGGCTAAAAGGTCAGGAGATCAAAGTCATCCTTGGTTGTACATTGAGGTGGCAGCCAACCCAGGCTATATGAGATCTGAGTCCCATATGATGGAAGGACAGAATCAATTGCCTGCAAGTTGCCCTCTGATCTTCACAGGGACTCCAAGGCAGATTAGCCCCCATCTCACCCATGAACTATGCAAAACAATAAGTAAAATTTTAATAGAATCTTAAAGACTAAGAATCAGGAAACCTGACCCATGCTTACTTGTGGCTTCTCAAAGCCTGGTGCCCTTTGTCCCATTGGTTCACATACCTTCTGGGCCATCTCCAGGCGGCACTATACTGTCACACTTGGCCTCACACTGCTGCATGGTGGATGGCCGCAGGGCCTCAGTGCACTCTCGAGATGGCTGGCCAGTGTGGCTGGTGCAGCGCACTGTGCGCTGCTGCTGGCCGAGGCCACACTGCGTGGAACACTGAAGACAGGAGTCACTGAGTCATCTCTCTATGACCACTGTCCTCACCCTTATCCCAGAGGGCAGAGCCTACCTACCTCACCCCACTCACTGGCCACCCAGCGGGCAGGAGGGCAGCGGCGTAAGTTACATCGCATAGTAGATGGTGGCTTGGCTGCAGGAGGGCAGTGCCCAGGGGGCAGAGTGGATCGTTGATCTGCACTCTTACAAAGAACCACTCGGTGGCGGAGACCAGGCCCACAGCTTGGGGTACACTGCAGTTGGAGGGGGTGTTTTATATTCAATGGATGGTCAGGGTATTAGGACAGTATGACACAAGGAGTGGACAGGTGGGCCCTGTGCTATCTTCCAGCCCAGTCTCTGCTAATTTGTCACCCACAAAGTTCCACCTGCCCCAGGTTTGTACTATCTTTCATATGCTAAAGGCCAGACCAAGCAAGCCTGCAGTTCAGAAGCCTTGGGACCCATAATGCACCCCTCTTGAGTATAACAGTAGGGCTTGGGGCAAGGTTGCCTTAACAACCTTGGACAGCTCAGTTCCTGTGCGCTTTCTGTGCTGAGTGGGTGGGTGGGAAAAAAGGTGGAAGCTGACCTCAGACCAGTCCAGGGCTGCCCACTCAGGAGGGCACATTGGGCCTTGGCAAGCCTCCAGCACAGGTGGGCGTGGCTGTGGACAGGCACTGTCGTCTAAGGCTTTCTCCTCTGCAGCAGACACCCGGCGCTGGCACACCACTGAGCGGCTGCGCACACCAGCATCACAGCTACGGCTGCAGCGTGACCAATTTCCTACAACCCAACTGTGGTGGTGGAGGGAGGGGTCTGAGCACTGTGCAGGGCAGGCCATTACAACCAGAAAGTATTCCAATTTGACTACTCCAGTCTTCCGAAGCTGACACTGGTCAGGCAAGAGATCTCCCTCACTGTTACTCTATATCCAGATTTAAGACAGGAAGTGGGGATTTCAGATAGGAAGTAACCCATGTCTTGGGCTACTAGCTTGATTACAGAGGATAATCACCCAGCCTGTACAATAATTAATTTTGTTTTGTTTTGTTTTTGGTGCATGTGTATACGTGAAAATGTGTGACCTTGAGTGTCTTCCTGTATTTATGTTTATCCATGTGTTTAACTGTGTGTATGTCTATGTGAGTATGAGCACACTTGTGTATGTGGATACCTGTGGGGGCACAGGCACAGAAGTGCCCTTGGAGCTGAAGTAGCAGATATTTGTGATCTACCTAATAATAGACACTGGGGTCTGAACTCCTCATAATTAAAAAGAGCAAGTGCTCCTAACTACTGAGCCCTCTCTCAGATTCCTGCTTATTCGTTTTTGAGACAAGATATTATATAGCTCAGGGTGGCCTCTAATTCACTTGGAAATCTTGGTTGGCCCTGAACTCTTTTTTTTTTTTTTTTTTTTT
>NW_022196910.1:5360847-5403377 GCF_008632895.1 Mastomys coucha | reverse complement strand
CAAATCCCAGCAACCACATGGTGGCTCACAACCATCCGTAATGAGATCTGATGGCCTCTTCTGGTGTGCCTGAAGACAGCTACAGTGTACTTACACATAACAATAAATAAATCTTTAAAAAAAACAAAACAAAACAAAACAAAAACCCTTCTGTCTCAGCCTCCCAAGTGCTGGGATAACAAGCATGTACATTCAGCTAACAATCTGACTTTGCCCCTCATCCTGAGCACTGACCCCTTGACCCTACGAGCTCCTTAACTCCAGTACTCATCCTATTGTCACTCCAGTCCTTCAGTGTCCCAGTCACTTTCCACCCTCCTATGAACACTCATCCTGACTGCACAGAACACTCTCACCCAACCCTGGCCCTCTTGCCCCCACAGAGGACACTTACTCTGGTGGGCATGGTTCTGTGTTGCAGGCACGCTGCCTCTTGGGCAGTTTACTGTGGGCACTGCAGTAGTGTGGGGCTACCGCTGAGCTGTCCAGCTGATTTCGGCACTCCACCACTTGGACCTGGCTGCCTGGGGGAAGGGAGAAGCAGTCTTAGCCCTGGCTAGTTCAGAGAAGCTCAGGTTGGCTGCAGTGCTCATCCCTGGCCCGCACCCGGGCCTCACCGCCTGCACACTGGGCTGAGCATTTGGTCCAAGGGGCATAGTGCCAGGAGTAAGGAGGCAGCGCATCCCGGGCAATGGGTGCATTGAAGCGGTAGCGGAGAGCAGGCAATTCTGCCTGGGCCAGCACCTAGAAGTACAGGACTCAGTAGTTGGAGGTGTCGTGGAATCCCCATCCCCATAGGATATTCAGCTCCTTCTGTACTTGGCCCCCAGCCTCTTTGTTACCATGATGATGAGAGATGCATTAATGGGTCCCAGGGCTTCTAGGCTCTGTGCCTGGTCTGGCCCCTGCCGTAGATGAAATGTGGTCCCAGCCAAGGGAAGGCGGTGAGGTTGCGGGGTCCCAGGTAGCCCCTCCAGTAGCAGAGACTCTTGGTCTCCCTTTAGGGCTAGGTTAAAACACAGGGATCAGAACTGAAGTCATTCTGTCTGTTCCCCAACTCCCATGGAATCACAATCGTTATCCCTCTGTCTTTGCTTACCCAGGTGACTAAGGGACAGGTTCAGATCTTGGATGAAAATGTGGACTGAGCCTTTGGGGATCCAGACGACGTCCTCATACCCTGGGTGGTGAAATTCAGCTGTCACCCTCGACATTCTCCTGTGTCCCTCATCCTTCATACCTGATGACTGCAGCTAGCTATTCCATGCTACATGCTTAGAGGGATGTATCACTACAAGCTCATTTGGACCTTATAAAGTAAATGGACCATTGTTCTCATTCTCTGTCTCTGTGTTTCTGTCTGTCTGTCAGTCACACACGCACATACACACACACACACACACACACACACACACACACACACACAGAGGAGACAGAGAGAGAGAGAGAGAGAGAGTATAGGTAGAGGACAATTTTCAGGATTCTGTTTTCTCCTTCCACCGGTGGGTCCTGGAGATCAAACAAGTTCTTAAGCTTCCACTTTACTGACTGTGGTGGTTTGAATATGCTTGGCCCAGGGAGTGGCCTTGCTGGAGGAAGTGTATCACTGTGGGCGTGGGCTTAAAGACCCCTCATCCTAACTGTCTGGAAGGTAGTCTTCTGTTTGCCTTTGGAACAAGTTGTAGAACTCTCAGCTCTTCCATCGCCATACCTGCCTAGATGCTGCCACACTCCTACCTTGACAATAATGGACTGAACCTCTGAATCTGTAAGTCAGCCCCGATTAAATGTTGTTCTTTATAAGAGTTGCCTTGGTCATGGTGTCTGTTCACAGCAGTAAAACCCTAAGACACTGACTGGACTATCTACTTATCTCACTGTGTTCATCTCACAGATTGTAAAACCAAGGCCCAGAAAAGCTAGGCAGCTCACCAGGGGTTTACAGGTAAGAAATAGCTGGATACAACTTGAACCCAAAGTTGGCTGCCTCTTAGAATAGATGGATCTAATTCCTCATGTCTTACTGAGCAGTGAGATTGGGCTAAGGCTGAGGGAAAAGGTTACCATGGAAGTCAAAATCCTTACAGGTGACATTTTGTGATTTGAGTGTCAGACTGGGTCTTCCATGGGGTACCACTATTGACTGCTTAGCTGTGACCACTACATCTTTGCTCACCCATGCTCTCAAAAGTCTTAGCTTCTATGTCTGGACTCTCATATTGTCCTCTGTGTGGGACTCTGCAGTCTCATTCCCTTTGGGCTGTATCTCTGCTTCCTAATCTAGTCAATATCTTACCACCAGGGTGCTGCGGACACTCCAGGGGTTGGGATCAGTCAGGTACTTTTAGGCCTAAGAATGCCTCAGTCTTTCATCTCTCTTTCCTTGTTCTCTTATCACTCCAATGTTCTTTGACATCTTTACCCCATCTCCCAACCCAATGTTTTTTTGGTTCTCCCAACATTTCTCTTTACAGACTATCCTATCCCAGTCACTTGGATGTCTACACAGACTCTTCCCTGGTGCACATCCCAGAATCATGAATGGCAGACACCCTATCCTCTAACTTCTAAATCTAACTTTTTTCTATCTTTTATCTTTGTTTGTATGTGTTATGGGTTATTTTTAAGTATATATATATATATATATCTGTGCATGTGGAGCTTAGAGCTCAGTCTCGGGAACTGTTCCCCAGGAGCCATATTTTTTTTTCTTTTAAGCTTAAAATTTAAAAATTACTTATTAGTTATGTAAAAAAAAAAAATGAAATCCTAGACTTAACTCTTGCTTTTAATTTTTTTTCCTGGGGTAATGGCAGATGTCTTTACTATCAGCACTCAGGAAGCTAAGGCAGGTGAGTCTCTATGAGTTCTAGGTCAGTTTGGTCTATACGAGTTCCAGGACAGTGAGAGCTACACAATGAGACCCTATTTGTGTGTGTGTGTGTAGACCAGAAGACAGCACCAGATCCTCTGGAGCTGGATTTACAGGTGGTTATGAGACACCTAATATGGGTGCTGGGGACAAAACTTGATCCACTGTAAAAATGCTCCATGCTCTTAGCCGCTGAGCCACTTGTCCAGCCCCGACCTTGATTTTTGAGGCATTACTCACTGGGACATAGTACTTTTAGATCAGCCTAGACTGGCTGGTTAGTAAGTCTCAGGGATCCTTCTGACTCTGCCTCCCCAGAGCTATGGTTACAAGCATCTGCCATTGTGATTAGGTGTTTGTATAGGCATTGGGGATCAAACTCACAGTCCTCACTCTCCTTTGTCAAGCATATGTCATTGACCAAGTCACCTCCCCAGCACTTTTCGCACTTTGTTCCTAGGCTCTCCTTGATCTCTCAAGAGAGGTTTATAGCGTCCCTCTCACCTTTTGCACCCTTATTCCCCAAACCTGAATCTAGGCTATAATGTAATCTAGGTTTTGTGTGTGTGTGTGTGTGTGTGTGTGTGTGTGTGTGTGTGTGTATCAGGAACACACACACACCAAGAGCTAGTTCTTTCCTTCCATCTTAGGTTCTGGAAAATGTCAGGCTTGAGGTAAGTATTTTTACGCATTGAGCTGCCTGGTCCATGCCCCGATATTTTTTTTTAAATGTAGGCTCTGCAGATCAAAATGAGGCCTTCACATTTGCATAACAAACCCTTTACTGATTGAGCATTTCCTCAGGCTAGAAGTTTTAGTCCTTTTTTCCTTTCTTTTTCTCCCTCTCTCTCTCTTTTTTTTCTTTCTTTCCTACCCTTTTTGTTTTCTTTTTTCTCTTCAAGTTATGGTTTCTCTATGTAGCCCTGGTTGACCTGGAACTCACTCTGTAGACCAGACTGACCTCCTCTAATTCAATGATTCATTTGCCTCTGCATCCCTAATGTTGAGATTAAAGTTGTGTGCCACCACTGCCCAGGGCAGATGTTCTAGTCTTAAACCAACCAAGCAACCAAGCAAACCATCCCTAATCTAACCCTGCCTGGAGAATAACACAGGTACTCTGTTACTCATTCTTTGTGGTTTCTGCCAACCATATATTATCTAGGCACAATCCCACTGGCAATGCTTTCAGCTTCATCGTTCTAGAACCCTCTCCCATCCCGTTCCCTGGGTGCTCTCTTTCTCAACCCAAGCTGAAAAGGGTGTCCTGAATGTCTTCTTAGTTCCCTGATAGTAAGACCTCTACTAGTACAGAGAGTTCCCCAACTCCTTAGACTCACAGGATAGAAAATGACCTTGTACCCATCCTGAAACCTCAAGGATGATACAGGAGAGATCTACAATCCCAACTCATGTATTTCTATATGCTAGATCCCAAGTCAGTAGCTAAGGCCCTTCCTAATTATGATGGTGACTGGACAACATTGATTGTCACCTTCACAGGATCTAGAATCACCTTGGAGACAAGTCTCTGGGTAGTTATGTATGCTTTTTAAAATAAGGTTAACTGAAGTGAGAAGATCCACCCTAAATGATGTAGAGAACCAGACTGCACAAAAGAGGGACAAAGCTAAGTACTATAATGTACTGTCTCCTCAAACTGCAAGATAAACTCTCCCCCTTCTCTCTCTCTCTTTCTCTCTCTTTCTCTTTCTTCCTCTCTCTCTCTCTCTCTCTTTTTCTCTCTCTCTCCCTCCCTCCCTCTCTCCCTCCCTCCTCCTCTCTTTCCTGGTGAGGTATTTTGTCTCAACAAGAAAATTAAGAGCAGTTCTGTACTCCCAGGACATTTGGGGCTCCCCAAGACCCTTACTATACCTCAGATCCCACAGGATCCCCACATCTAAAGAATTACTGGTTTGGGCTACTATAATGAGACTAACCCTGATCCAAGTCACACGAGGGATGCAGAGGGAAGGATTCTTACCAGTTCCCGGCAAAGCTGGGTTAAAGACCCCTTCAATGGTCTCACAGGCACTGCCATCACCCCCACACACTCGGCATTTGTCCTCTCGGAGATCAGAACCCAGGACCCTGTCACAGCCCACATGCTGCATGGGGAGATAATGGTTGTATTGTTGGTGTCATGGAGATGTCTTCTTCCCCTAATCTTCTCCCCAACCTTATTTTCTTCCTCCCTGGGAGTCTCCTCTACCTTGCACTCGCCACTGACACAAATGTCCACCGTATCAGGGCGGCAGGGTGTTCCATCCACCACAGCTGCTGCTCTCTCCGTATAAAAGTTGAAGCCTTCTGCTAGGCAAGTCAGCGAACAGGCCTTCACGCCCCCTGAGGGGCATGGCCCCATCAGACTTGGAGCCAGGTCGCCCTGGAACTCCCTGCCTGAGGGGACAAGAGCAACAGACCCCAGACTCCATGGACAGAGGGAACAGGGAAGTTTCCCTACATATAAAGTACCATTGAGTTGTATCAAGGACAACTGTCTCCTTGAGCAGAGAATGAGGGCTCCATGAGTCTATAAGCCAATTGCTATTGTACTCAATGGTCCCACAGCCTCTGGGAGGTTCACTCACCTCCTCGGTATGTCTTCCATGTGTAGAATTTTCCACGGAAAGGGACACTGTCAAATTCAGAGCACTGCATTTCTCTGAAGTCCTGGGAGCCAGGTGGACAGTCCTGGGGCAGGTATGAAGACATTAGGGCAGAGAACTGTTGTCTTGGGTGGCAGGAGTGGAGTGAGACTAGAGGCAGGAGTCCAGGTGAGGGTGAATGGTGTCCACTCTAGCTATGAAGGTGCATATGAGATGTTTTGTGTGTGAATATTTGTGTTTGTGTTGTTGTTTGGGTATTGGCATTGAAGCACTTTAAAACCATTTTCCCAGCTCCTGTGTATTTATTTTTGAGACAGGCTCTTATCGTACTGCTCTTATTTGTATTGCTCTTAAGTTGGCCTCAAACTTGTAATCCTCCTGCCTCAGCTAAGCGCTCATAGGTGTGTACCACCATACCTGGCTTATTATATGTGAACTGGGTGATATTAAGTTAAGACTGAGCTGGAAGTAGATACCTGTGTCCTGAGTTCAAACTTTTCTTAAGAGAGGAGGTTTAAGATAGAGAGAGCTGGTTTGGGGGAAGAGACTGAGAGTTCTTTTTTAATGTGAGGGCCAGAGAAATGCTCTGATAATCCCTACATAGGGGACCTCAAAGGCCACCGCTCATTCCCAGAGCAGCTTTTCCTGGCTTCTGAACATCCCTTCCTCCGGCTTGTTGGCCTGCACACCTAAACATCTTCATGATGGAGCCATCCTCAGCCAAAGGGAACTCCAACATTTAAGGAGGAAGCAGTAGGAAGCTCCAGAGGGCAATGCACTCAAAATGGACTTCAAAAGGATGGTAGAGAGACCCTGGGTGAGATGCTGGTTTGGCGAGAGCAAGCTCAATCAGGCCTTGATGGGTAGCAATGATTAGGGGCTGGATTCTGAGGGCAATTGAGCTGTGAAGAGTGAAGACACTCAACTGTATTGGGAGTGGGGTAGGGGGAGTGAGGGCAATTATTTCTATAGTGAAACAGTTTGAAGGCTAGATGATAAGGGAAGTGCTGGGGTGGAGGGAGGGTGATATATAGACAGGGAGGGCAAAGAAGGGTGGCTGGGACAGGACCATGGAGAGTCTGGAGAAAGGTTGCTTGGAAAGCTCACATGGGTGTTGCAGGACCGATGCCTCCGTCTCTCGCCCAGACAGTACTTGCCCCCGATGGTTGGCCTGGAAGGAGCAGGGGACAATAGAGAGATGAGACAGTGGTGATGGGGTTGAGAGTCGCCTCACTACTGGGAAAGGGTCTCAAGGGCTGACCTGGGGCTGTCGCAGTGACGGCTGGAAGATGACACACCACCACCACATGACCTGCTGCAGTCACCCCATGGAGTCCACGGGCCCCAGGCCCCGTCTACACCCTCTGGCCGAGACCCAAAGGGGACACAGACTCGTTTGTAGCACCACTGAGTGAGGGATGAGAGAGGGAAAGGGGAAGGGGAGGAAAGGGATGAGTGTGACTTTACAGAGCTCTGGGTTCAATGTTTCTTTTGTGTCTACCATCCCCCAAATTACAGGTGCAGTAATGAGGAAAGGCTGGATCCTGAGGCGGGGAGTCTGATACACTGCATCACAGCTTGAATCCAGATGCATGGCTAAGGAGTTAACACTGTTCAGTAACAGAAACAGTACCACGGCCTTTTAAACCAACGTGAGGGATGTGACTTGAGATGCCACGGGCTGTAGGCTCAGGCAGAAAAGTCAGGGCTCAGGGGAAAGTTCTTGGTGGGTGCTTACCCCTTTGTCGATAGTGTGTGTTTGGCACAGTGTTCCCTCAGCAGCTGGGATGCTGTTAGTGATGCACCGATTGCTCTTGCTCAGACACCAGAGTTCACTGCAGACCTCCTGCAGAACGGAAGAGACCTCTCAGGCTCATTGTCATCCACAGACTTGCCTTGGGGGACCCAGCACTTTCCTGGGTCCTAACGATTTCCCCTTTGGGATCATGGCCTGATACTTCTCTTTTATCAGTACATATGCAACATTTATACTTGCTATAAAAACTCCTTTGAGCATTGTGACACTTATTTTGGTGCAAGAAAACCATGATGTAGAAAGATAACGTGCTGGGCAGTGGTAGCGCATGCCTTTAATCCCAGCACTTGGGAGGCAGGGCAGAGGCAGGTGGATTTCTGAGTTCGAGGCCAGCCTGGTCTACAGAGTGAGTTCCAGGACAGCCAGGGCTATACAGAGAAACCCTGTCTCGAAAAACTGAAAAAAAAAAACAAAAACAAAAACAAACAAACAAACAAACAAACAAAAAACCCATCCTTCCAGGACATAAAGATGGCTCATCAAGTAAAGGCACTTACTGCCAAGCCTGAAGACTTGAATTCAAGCCCTAGAAACTACATGGTGAAAGGAGGGAATGGCTCGTGAAATTATCCTTTGACCTCAATACATGTTGGGGAATAAACATGCCCAAAATAAATAAGTGTAATTTTACAGAAAACAACAAAACAGCAAAAACCAGTCACTAGTTAGGTGTCGCACCACTCACAGCCAAGTCTAACCCAGATCTTTGAAATGGGTGTTGAATTTTACTAACTTCAGGTTCTTCTCAAATCTGGGACCTATTATGAAAGACAGTAAGGATTTTCACTTTTAGGGGTGGGGGAGTGAAACAATACAGGAGAGAACAATTTGAAAAGTCAGATCTGACTCAGGACAAGCATTTCATTTGTAGTTTTTTTTCAAGCTGTGAGAATGTGTGGCAGGCTCAAGACTAGGTAGGATCTGACTGAATTTGTAGGGTTGTTCCTCTGTTTCCTCTGAATTCTGCTTGGGCTGGCTCAGGTCATTTATTTGTTGCACAAAACTGGAGCAGTCCCAGAAAGCTGTTTTTTTTTTTTTTTTGAGACAGGGTTTCTCTGTATAGCCCTGGCTGTCCTGGAACTCACGCTGTAGACCAGGCTGGCCTCAAACTCAGAAATCCACCTGCCTCTGCCTTCCAAGTGCTGGGATTAAAGGCGTGCGCCACCATTGCCCAGTCAGAAAGCTGTTTTGATTGTTTAGCTCAAGGTTAGTATCCCTGGAGAAAAGCCTCACCAGGTTTAGGCATGGCAAAATTTCACACTCTAGCCTACCTCCTCCCCCACCTTCTCAGAATTGTTCTATCCAAGAATTCATCTGTATTCATCCTTTTTGAACAAAACCCTTCCAAGCCAATCTCTGAGTTCCAGGCTGATGAGAGACTTGGATTTGAAGATCTGGGTTTGGACCAAGCAATGGCTATAGGAAGGTACCCTTCTAGGGTCAGCTCAAGTGATACCTGCACACACATTTCAAAAACATTCCTTAAACAACAGCTCTCTCTAGAGAGCATCTGATTTCTGCCCCTCACAGGGACATGCCATGTTTTCTGTCTTCACCTGACTTATATTTTCATGGTCACTTATAAATATATGAAACCACTTCAGCTTCAACCCCACTCCTTAAGATGTACTTATTCTAGCCTTGCTTTTGACCTTGTTTCACAAGGAAACACTGTCATATATGCAATAATTCCTAGGCTACTCTAGATTTCAACTTTGTACTGACTTGGAATTCACAGCCTTTATCTAGGCCTGTTTTTCCATTTATAAGTCAGCCAGTTCAACACCTGTTTTCTGACAATGTCAATGAGACAGCTTACATAAATGTTCTCTCATTGGATAACAATGAAGACAGATAATGCTAGACCAGGAATTAGGCTCACCGTATATTAACCAAGTATTCTTATTTTTTAGCAAGGATCTTCTGTATCCCAGGCTAGCCGCCATCAGACTGTGTAGTAAAGGATGACCTGGAACTTCTGACCTTTCATCTTAAAAGTACTTAGATAGAACCCAGACTTTATATATGCTAGCCAAGCACAATGCCAACTCAGCTCAGCTCCTATCAACCAATGCCTGTATTATAAATGATTTTTCTATGTCAGGAAGATGTTTTGTTCAAAAATAAAAGGTTCAGAGTCTGGGGAGATAGCTCAGTCAGTAAAGTGTTTGTAACATAAGCATAAGGACTTGAATTCATTCCCTAGCACCCAAGTGAAAAAGCCAGGTGAGGGAGATGGCTTAGCAGTTAGCACTTGTTACACTTGTAGAAGACCTGGGCTTGGGTCTCAGCACCCACATAGTATTTCCATAACTCCAGATCTGGGGGAATCTAACCTTGTCTTCTGACCTTAGCATGGACCAGGCACATACACACATGAAAAATACTCATATGCATAAAAATCTAAGTGCCATTAGACAAACAAACAAAGCCAGATGTGGTGGCACTTGTTTGTATATTCTCATATTGAAGAGGTAGAGACAGGGTGGATCCTGGCCAATGAAAAACCTCGTTTCAAAAAGTAATGACACAAATAACTAAATGGTTCCGTTTAACATATTGCCAGTCTCAGATCAACTTTGCAATTCTGATAGTTCCTCTCCACTGTGATATCCTTTTGTAAAATTTGAAGTCAAAGAATGGTCTAGGCGTGGGGTGTTGGTGTAGAGATGGGTCAGCAGTTAACAGCACACGCTGCTTATTTTGAGGACCAGAGTTTGGATCCCAGCTCACAAACACCAGCAACTCCAGCTCCGAGGGACCTGATGCTTCTCGTCCAGTTATCCTCCAGTCACGTGTATATAAACACACAGGCACACAAACACATAAAAAATACAAATAAATCTAAAAGAGATTGGAAGATAGAGACAAACACAGCTATGCTGACAAGATGGCTCAGTAGGTTAAAAACCACCCTGATGACTCGAGTTTGAGTCTTGGAACCTATGGTAGGAGATCTGACTTCCGAAGGCAATTCTCTGGCTTCCACATGTATGGATGCCTTCCACAGAACGCACAAAGGAAAATTTTCAACACTGAAGCAAAATGCTGACTTAAAGGAGAAATCTATGTTCAAAGTACAGCAGCTTGTGTCCTTACAATTGTGGCACATATATGCACACGTACTCACACGCACATGCTACCCTCCTGAAGCCCCATCCCTTCATCTGTTGCTTGGGGTACTGCTCATTGGAAGTTTAAACGAGATGGCATATACCACATGCTTGGCACACATGAAATTCTCAGCAAGCACCAGCTACTATCAATCATCCTTACTAAGTTCCAAGACACAGAAGACATTCACAGGTAGACCCAGAATTCCTTAGCAGGTGCTGGGGTGACCAGCAAAATAAAGGTTGGGGTGGGGGAAGAGTAAAAATGTCTGTCACTACACAGTCACACGGAGCGCTGATCCCAGCCACAAGTGCATTTCTGAGTGTATGAGGCCAGCCTGGTCTACAGAGAAAAGGGTAGGCCAGCTAGGACTACATAGTGAGACCCTGTCTTAAAAAAGAAATAAAGTAAAAATGTCAAAATACGGCTTGCTTCAGGATGTGTTTCTTGGTGTTACAGTGGGAAGAAGTGGGAGCAGTTTGATAGTCACCGGGTCTCTTTTGCTTAACCTCGGGAATAGCTGTGCAAATGCAGAGGCTTCCTGTGGACGACTGGAACTGGGCTGGGCTCACTAGGGCTAAGGCTGAAGTGGGTCAGAGTGGGATTAAGGAAAAGATGGAGCTGGGCAGAGGAGGTGCTAACTGGCTGAACTGTCCCCAACACAGGAAGCCAGCAGATCTCTAGCTTCCGGGAGTGAGGAGGGAAAGCTGGCAGTGGGGTCCTCTGCACCCCAACTCACTTTTTTCTTCTCTATCTCTTTCTGCCTCATTCCCTTGAGACATGGTCTCTCCCTGAACAAAGTGCTAGGAAGTCCCGGTAGCCTGTCTCTACCCCACCACAGCACTAAGGATACTAAGGATTCATGTGGACGCTTGAATTTTGAACTCAGGACACTTGCATTTATGTAGCAAGTGCTCTTATACACTGAGATATCTTCCCAGTTACTCTGCTCATATTTGTGAGGTGAGGTCTCACTTCACATAGCACTGGCAGGCCTGGACTTCAAACTCACAGAGGTCCACTTGCCTCTGCTTCCGGAGTGCTGGGATTAAAGGTGTGAGCCTCCCCAGACCCCCAACACACACAACCCTGCCCTAGCTCACTTATTGATGCCAAGATGAAACTTTGAGTCTGAACCTCACAGAAGATAAGGGAGTTTGGCAGGAAGGCTCTCTCCAGTTCACTGGCAAATACAGTAGTAGCCCCATTTCTAGGGAAACTATTTTACCAAGAATTGGCCTACATTGCTCATGACTACCCATGGGTCTTTTTTTTTTTGGTTTTTCGAGACAGGGTTTCTCAGTGTAGCCCTGGCTATCCTGGAACTCACTCTGTAGACTAGGCTGGCCTCGAACTCAGAAATCCGCCTGCCTCTGCCTCCCAAGTGCTGCTACCCATGGGTCTTATGTTGCTGCAGCCCACATAAGGGTGGCCTTTAGGGGGCACCCTAATCTAGCCCTCAAATTAGCTGTCCAGATACATAAGCCATCCCACTGTGTGTGTGTGTGTATGTGTGTGTGTACACACTCATGTGTACAGGAACTCCGACATGCATGTTGAGGCCAGAGACCAACCTAAGCTGTTGTTCCTAGGTAGTTAGCCTTCTTGTTTTTTGAAACTAGGTTTCTCGCCAAATCTGAAATTTACCAGGTGGGCTCCTGGCAGCCCCAGGAACCTACTCACCCCTGCTTCCCCAATGTCTGGTTTATGAACATGCACCACCACACCAAGCTTATATATGGCTTTGTTTTGATCACACCTTAGGCTCCCAAAGCAAACCCTTTCCTGACGGAGTCTCTTCCCCAAGCTCAGAACTACATTCTTATTCTCGCTCTTTGTTGGTTTGCTTGGCATGCGGATACTCCACACACTTCGGTCCTCCCGTATCCCTATAGGGAGTAAGGAGTTCATTTTGTCCCTTCCCCTGCTGTCCTGTCCCTCTGCTTCCCCAGGAGGGTTTCCAGTGAAACTTCCCACCCTGTGGCCACCTCCCCTTCCCAGGAAGGAAAGCAGGAAGGCTCTCTCTACCCCGTATTTACACTGACGCGATTTGACTCCATGCTGGAATCGGCACTGCTCATCAGCATCATAGGCCTGGCCAGGAGCCACCGTTGGGTACACGAAGTCGTGTCTGGGAGGCCGGTTATTCAAGCAAAGCCCCAGGCCCGAGCTGTAATTAGAAGAAAACAGCTGTCAAGCTTCAAGATCACAACCTCAGGGTTATACCAGCTAGGTGTGGTGGTGGAGTCAGCTCTCCCAACGTGTCTGTGCTCCACTCGGTGGGTGATGTGTCCCATGCTCACTCCAGAAAGCTGGTGATGTAGTCTCGACTACATGAGGACCACACGAATGGATTAGTCTTCATGGTAATGTGAGCAGCCATGAGCTTTGCTGGGTCCTGACCACGGGCCCCACAGCCGTTTCCCACGCCGTCGTGATTCATGCCGAATCTGAGGAGAGGGATATCAGCTCTGCTAGGAACTAAGGGAGCCCCACCCAGATCCTCTTATCCTCCCCTATCCTGTGTCCCCTGGCCTCACGTGTGCCCGATCTCATGGGCAATGGTGAAAGCCGTGGCCAGGCCGATATCTTCATTGATACTGCAGCTCCTCTCACGCTCACACATTCCACCCACAGGGGCCAGGCCTGGGAAATGGGAATGTGGGGTGGTGGGTCAAGGGACCCAAGGCTGTGCAGGCTAGGTTCTATCCACCACGGGAGGTCTCACCCCAGGATCAAGGCCACCCTCCATGGTGCCTGCAGCCGATGGGACTCAATACCTAGAGTGCCGCAGGGTTTGTTCTTGTAGATGCAGATGTCATAGCTGTGGAAACAGAGGGCAGTGAGAGGGCTGGGTGGCCTCCTTGGCTGATGCCAGAGGCCTCAGTTCTGGCGTAGAAGACAAGAGAACAGGTGGGAGCACGTGTGCTTGTGTGTTTGAGTGTGCACTTGTGTGAGTGACAAGGTCTTTTGTAGCCCTGGATGAACTTGTCTTCTTCATCTTTCTACTTCCTTCACTTGCTGAGCTTTGAGGACTGAGTCTTGCCTAAGCCTTATGCTGTGCCCCCACTAGAACCGATCAGTTGGTCTAGAGGATGCTGACAGTGCATGACTGACTGACTAAGTGATTGAATGGAATAAATGACTACTTGGTTAGGGCTCAGACATCACCTCCCATTTTCAGGTTCTTGGCATTCTTTCCCCTTGGCTCCTTAAAGGTTCCCAACCCCTTTATCCTCCACCAGCAATTGTTCCCCTTCCTTGGACTCTGATAATCCTTTCTCTACTTGCTCCATTGGCCTCAGCTCCAGACTCCTTCCTGCTCCTTACCGTGTGATAAGCACCGCTGTGTCATGGTTTGCCACACCATTCTCTGGGATGGCGTTGCCATGGCCACTGTGGCTCACGATGGATTTCTGCCACTTACAGAAGCTGTCCAGTGACTTCCCGGCATGATGGGTGATCTCCAGGGTGGGCTGGGGATAGGAAAGTTGAGGTGCATGGGTGCCCTGCCACTCTGGAGACATCAGGCAGCAATGGTGTGGACAGAGAAAAGGGTGAGACACACTCCAGATCCCCACCTGGTCCTCTGTGAGCAGGATAAGGCGAGTGACGAGGATGTTGACGATGTTTCCCAGACTCGAGTCCTGGAAAAGTTTGGCAACCTGACCTCCAAGAAACAAGAGAGACCGAGTCTTAAGAGGAGCCCAGAACAGTGAAAGACAGAATAGTGGTGATTGCTCAATTGGTAAAGGGCTTGCCATGCAAGCACGAGGACCTGAGTTCAATTACCCATTTAAAAACAAGCCAGGCACAAGGGCACACACCCACCTGTGGTCCCAGCACAGGTGGAACCCTGAATCTACAAGTTCCAGGTTCAGTGAGAAATTCTGTCTCAAAATGTGAGGTAGAGAACAATGAGGGAGGGGCTCACGAAGCACCACTCCTAGCCGAGGAGCTATTGCTAGTTAACGGTTTCTGGGGGGAAAGGAGGGGTAGTTTTCTTCAGGGATGTGGCGCTGGTTGATTGTCTCTCCTCCCCCAAGCATTTAGGTTAAAGGAAGACAAACAAATCCCCCAAAATGATCTAGATTTGGGGGCACAATTTTAATTCCAGCACTCAGGAGGCAGAGATAGAGATTCAGGTCAGCCTAGTCTATAGAGTTTGTTCCAGACCAGCTGAGGATAGATACATAGTGAGACATAAAGTACATAGTGAGACATAAGAGTACATGAAATTGGATTGGGAGACATAGTAGGGAGAATATGGGTGGAAGTGTTGTGGGAGAAAGAATAGAAGGTGGATATGATCAAAACACACTGTACACACATATGGAATTCTCAAGGAATGACTAAAAACTATACATATATACATATCATATTATATACATATAAAAAGAGCCACTGATGAAGACAGCAGTGTCAACCTTTTGACTTTCACAGCTGCATACACATGCTCCTCGGCCTCAAAACTAAAGAGCAAAAGCAGAGATAGCAGTTTTCCTTGAGTAATTACTGTGTGCTGGGTGCTAGGTAAATGTGCTGCCTGGATCATTTCATTATTTCCACTCACACCTCAAAGATGAGGGTGCTGACATACAGATGGCAGGGTGCATGGCTGGTGGTGCCATTGATGACATTCCAGTCTTTATTGCTTGCACATCTCTCTCTGACTGTCCCAACTCAGTTTTTCTCTCTTTGTCCTCCAAATCCCATCTTTGTCCCCTCCTGACAGGCCCAGTGGTTGTATGAAGGATGCAAATGTGTCCTTATTCCTCTGCCATCTGAAGGTACCAATCTAAGCATCAATACAGAAAGGTGGAAGTGAGAGAGCAAGAGACGATGGAGAAGCAGGCAGGCAGGAAGAGGAAGCGGCCTAAAGATAAATGGACCCAGGTGATGGAGAGCAGGCTGTGCAGGAATCTTGAGATTCTTGCTTGGGCTATCCTTAATTTACTGGAAATCCCCAGGAAGCCTGGCAAGTTTTAGGAAACTTTAAAAGCCAGAACAAAAAGTGTGGGACTGAAGGCTGGAGAGATAGCTCAGCGGTTAAGGGCACTGACTGTTCTTCTGAAGGTCCTGAGTTCGAATCCCAGCAACCACATGATGGCTCACAACCACCAGTAATGAGATCTGATGCCCTCTTCTGGTATGTCTGAAGACGAGCTACAGTGTACTTACATATAATAATAAATAAATCTTTGGGCTGGAGCGAGCAGAGGTGTTGAGTTCAATTCCCAGCAACCACATGATGGCCTACAACTATCTGTACAGCTACAGTATACTCATATACATAAAATAAATAAATAAGACAGGCGGTGGTGGTGCATGCCTTTAATCCCAGCACTTGGGAGGCAGAGGCAGGTGGATTTCTGAGTTTGAGCCCTGCCTGGTCTACAGAGTGGGTTCCAGGACAGCCAGGGCTATACAGAGAAACCCTAGGGTGTTAAAACCAAAATAAATGAATGAATGAATGAATGAATGAATGAATAAATCTTAAAAAAAAATGCGGGACTTGGACAGAACACAGAGACAATGCTGTCAGACTGTGTGTCATTTATTAGTCTGCTAAACTTTGTCTTAAATTTTTAAAAACTGTGTGTGTGTATGTTTGCATGCTTGTGAATGTGTGGATTTATAAGGCAACTTCTGGGAGTCAGTTTTCTCCTTCTACCATGTTGATCCAGAGGCTATAACTCTGGCTATCACACTTGGTGGCAAGCACCTTTACCCTTGGGGCCATCTTGCTGGCCTTTGTTTCCTTTTGCTTCGATGAAACAAGAACCCAGTCTTCCAACTGTACTATATGCTCAGCGTTCTAACCCTACCCTTCATCCTCTGTAGCAGGCAGTATTATAGTTAGAGATCCTGTTAGCAACCTCACTCAAGTTCTAGTACAGGAACTCAGTACAGACAGCACAATGATGTACCCCTGGACTCTGCCAACCACTGACTAAATAAATCAGTCAATGGGCAGTGGAAGAAAACAGGTTCAAGGCTAGTCTCAGATACATAAAGAATTGAGTCTGGACTTCATGAGACCCTGCTGAAGGAGACAAAGGAGGAGAGAAAGGAGGAAAAGTAAAAGAAAGAAAATATCTCACAAAAATTTGCATGTTAGGGAGATGGCTCAATAGGTAAAATGCTTGCTGTATAGACATGAAAATCTGAGTTTGGATTTCCAGCACACACATCTATAACAGTAGTGCTAAGGAAACAGGGACAGGCAGGTTCCTGGAGGTCACCACTGGATTAGCCAGCCTAGCCAGTTGGTGAGCTACAGGTTCAGTGAGAGAGAGACCTTGTCTCAAAAAATAAGATGCAGGGGCTGAAGGGACAGTTCAAATGTTAATAGCATTGGCTGTTCTCGAGTGTCCAATTAGATCCCCAGCACCCACATGGCAGCCCCAAACACTAGTAACTCCATTCCCAGGGGATGTGACGCTCTCCTCTGGTCTCCAAGGGCCTTGCATGCACATGGTACACAGACACTGAAGCAAAACACCAACACATACAAAATAACAAATAACTGGAAAAAAGAAAAGACAGAAAGTGACTGATGAAGACACCCAGTGTTGGGCTGGTGAGATGGCTTAGTGGTAAGAGCACTGACTGCTCTTCCAAAGGTCCTGAGTTCAAATCCCAGCAACCACATGGTGGCTCACAAGCACCCGTAATGAGACCTGACACCCTCTTCTGGTGGGTCTGAAGAGAACTACAGTGTACTTATTTATAATAATAAATACATCTTTGGGCCAGAGCGAGCAGGGACTGAGCGAGTGGGGCTGACCTGAGCGAGCAATTAATTTAATTCCCAACAACCAGATGAAGGCTCATAATCATCTGTACAGCTACAGTGTGTACTCATATACATAAAATAAGTAAATAAATAAATCTTTAAAAAAGACACCCAGTATTAACATCTGGCCTTGAGACATCATTGTACACATACCTGCACACATGAGTACATGTATGTGCCACATGCGCATAGAATTATGTATACTAAACAGGCACAGACTTTCCCCGATTATTATCCTCTAATACTGCCTAAAGCTGATTTAAAGTCTTCAGGAGACTTTATGTGACGAGGTTACATGAAATTCTCTATCATCTGATGTGAGAGATAAACACCTGGAGACTTTGTCATTTATAAGGGTCTGGGAACCAACTGCTACTACCAAGGGCTGACTGTAAATCTAAGTGTGGACCAATGAAGTCATCTGTGTTTTATTTTGTCTCACTACGTAGTCCTGAAACTCACTATGTGAACCAGGATAGCCTCAAACTCACAGAGATCCTCCTGCCTTTGCCTTCCAAGGGTAGGATTAAAGGTATGCACCCCTATACCTGGCCAATGAAGTTATCTGTATGGATGAATAGGTAGGTGTTTATGTACAAGAATACTGCGAGTGTAGACGTGGGCCTGTGAAGGTGCACTGCTAACCTGAATGAGTGCCTGTAAGCTGTGTGTTTGAGTGTGCGCGTGTGCATGTCTATTCTTGCACATGGATGTGTGTTGTAGCCAAAAGTAAGAGCCAGCATCTTCTACAGCTGCTCTCTACCTTGTTTTTCTGATAAGGTCTCTCACTGAACCTGGGACTTGCTGGTTTGCCACCCAGCAAACCTGAAGGATCTACCTACCTGTCTTCCTCTTTGAGGTGTTGGGATTACAAGCATGGACCACCATGCCCAGCATTTTTTTTCAATGATTATTTGTGTCTGTGTGTCTGTGCACATATGCCATGACATGAAGGGGGAGGTCAGAAGACAACCTGCAGAAGTCACTTTTCTCCGGTCTATGCTGAGTCCTAGGAATTAATGAACTCAGATCCTCAGGCTTGGCAGCAGGCACTTTTATGTGCTGAGGCATCTCATTGGCCCACTTGCTTTATTTGTTTGTTTGTTTTGCTTTTTTTTTTTTCCAAGACAAGAGTTCCTTTCTGTTGCCTTGGATGTCCTGGAACTAGCTCTACAGGCCATCCTGGCCTCAAACTCAGAAATCTTCCTGCCTCTGCCTACTGAGTACTGGGATCAAAGGCATGTGCCACCAGCTTATTTTTAATTTTCAAATGTGGGTTCTTGCTTTTTTGTTTTGTTTTGGAGACAGGGTTTCTCTGTATAGCCCTGGCTGTCCTGGAACTCACTCTGTAGACCAGGCTGGCTTTGAACTCAGAAATCCACCTGCCTCTGCCTCCCAAGTGCTGGGATTAAAGGCGTGCACCACCACTGCCGGGCACTAAATGTGGGTTCTTATGCATAAAAAAACACTTTATTGACTGGGCCTTCTCCCCAGCCCCTGAAAAATTATCTTTATACAAAGAAAACTCTTATGGCATACCTACCATGGGCTATGCACCATTTCCCTTTTTCCCTTGGCTTTTTGTTTGTTTGTTTTGTTTTAAGATTTGCTGGCCGAGTGTGGTGGCATATACCTTTAACCCAGTACTTGGGAGGTAGAAGCAGGCGGATCTCTGTGAGTTTGAGGCTAGCCTGACCTACATAGAGTTGCAGGACAGCCAAGGCTACACAGAGAAGCTGTCTTGAAAAACAAAACAAAACAAAATTATTTTATTTTCAAATTCCGTGTATGTATGCGTATATGCATGTGAGCATGTACATGTGAGTACAAGTGAGCAGGGTTGGCCAAAAGATGGGTGAAACTCCCAAGAACTGGAATTGTTGTGGTTGTGAGCTGCCATGTGTGGGTGCTGTGCACTAAATCTGGGTCCTCTATAGTAAAGTGCTCTTTTTTTCCACTGAGCCTTTGCCACACTCCCCCTTCCCAGGATCCCTGCCATCCCCGGCTACTTTGGTTTTTCCATAGCTCAGGCTCATCTTGGCTTTGCAATTCTTGCTCAGCCTCCAGAGTGCTGGGGTGCTAGGAGCTTGGGGATTCCAGAGTCTTGTGTGTGTTAGGCATACCATACATTGACCTACATACATTATCTGCTCATTGGGTCTTAGTCTTTACAGGTGTTAACTCAAGGCGGAGAGTGAAGTCCCTTGCTCAAGGGCAGAGTACTTAAGGCAGCGGTTCTCAACATGTGGGTCACAACCCCTTTGAGGGGTATATCAGATATTTACATTATGATTTATAACTAGCAAAATTACAGTTATGAAGTAGCAATGGAATAATTTTATGCTGGCGTCACTACTTCATTAGGAACTGGATTAGAAGGTCACAGAATTAGAAAGGTTGACTTAAGGGGACAAAGCTGCAATTTAAGCTCAGGCAGGCTACCTCCATTGGAGCATCTGTCCCTAGGCCTTTGGGACAAAGCTTCTGCCCCTCACTCGTGGCTTCAACAGACCTCTTTTTTTATTCTTCCCTTTTTCCAGTTTACTGTTCTGGCCCCTGGTTACAGATCAGGGGCGGGTGTGTGTGTGGGGTAACACCTCTCCCTTGACATCCTAGAGGCTAGCTACAGGTCCTCAGGACTCCAGGCCTAGGAAGGGGAAGGCACTTACAATGTTCATGATGGCCAACACATACTGCTCCACATCTCTCCGCCCATGGTAGGCCACCATCATCTTGTCGGCTACCACCAGAGTCTCCACATAGCGCTCTCTGCTGACTGATCTCTTCAGGCCCAGCTGGCCTCGCTCAGATTCATTCCCCAGGGGCCTGGCTGGTGGTGGCTTCAGGGTGCGCAACCACCATGGACGACCCTTCCATGGTTTCTCATCTGGGAAACAAAGTAGAGCCACTGAGCACCTATTGCTGGTGGGTCCCAGAACTTGCTGACAACTGCCATACTTAACTCCTGTCTGTCTGGTGACTCTTCTGCCCACTAGCCTTGGTAGATGACATTTCTTCTTGACCTCTTGACCCTTCTTCCTCTACTTTCCAACGACATTGATGATAGGTTTGTGTTGCCATACCTACTTCATACGGCTTTTCTATTCTTTCACTCCCTAAATGGTCTACAGTGACTGGTCATGTTGTAAACATGATCCTATGAACTCACAGCAGTGAAACCCTAACTGAGACAGTACCCACACTCTTCAGCTGACTGCCTGAGGTTAACATTGGGTGTCTTCCTTATATTGTTCTTAACCTTATGTATGGAGGCAGGGTCTCACTTAAACCTAGAGCTAACTGATTCATCTAGTCTAGCTATTCAGCTTGTTCCAAGGATCACCTGTTTCTGTCTCCCTAGCCCTGGGATTTCAGGTAGCTTGATATACTTCTCTGGATGCTAGGGATATGAAGCTATGAACTCTGGTTGGTCCTCATACTTGCATGGTGAGGACTTTACACACTAAGCCATCTCCTCAGCCTGACTTTTTCTTTTCTTTTCTTTTTTTTTTAAAACCTTTTATTCTTCTCTCATACATTACATCTTGACTGCAGTTATCCCTCCCTCCATCCCTTCCATCCAAGGACATCTACCGAATATGGCCTAACAAGATACATACAATAAGACTGGGCAAAGGCAAGGCAACCAAGTAGGAGGAAATGGATTCCTACTGCATCAGCCTATTTGTGTGTGTGTGTGTGTGTGTGCATGTTTTGTAGGGCCTTCTGTAACCTGAGCAAGCACTCTACCACTGAACTCACTCTTAGTTCTTGTTGGCATTTTGGCAGCTTAACTACTCAAGTGTCTGCTATGACAACTCTGCAGGTTAATTGTATGATCTGGCAATAATTCTAGGTAAAGACTGGCTTTCCCCTTGAAGACCTATCAGCTGCTAGATGGCTGACCATAGCAATGATGGGTCACTCCACTGCCTTACAGCACCATCTTCTCAGAATCTGTATTCTTTAGGGCCCTTGCCTGCAGGTGAATGGAGCTCTTGAATTCAATCACTGTTCTCTCCCAACAGTTTCTTTCTTCATTATACAGTGTCCAGTTGACCTTTGGGGGTGGAAAGACTTGGCTGCCTATCTCCGCCTTAGAGGAGTAAAGTCATATAACCTCCTTGCCCATCCCCAAAGGCACAGGACTACCTCTCACTCCACAGGCTGTGTCCAGATGGGGGTGACGCAGAGAGGAACGCTTGTATACTACATGGGGGCCACTCTCTTCTGGGCCACGGCGACCTTTGGGTCCACCTTGCAGGGGCTCAATCAGATATTCTTCGTCATCTGCCACAATCAGGCCATGCTGGATGGGGGGACAGAAAGCTCAGTTCAGGCGCTGGTATCCTGGATTCTACCTCTATGATTTCTTTGTTTCTTCTTTTCCACACTAGAAATCAAAGCTAGGGCCTTGGGCATGCAAGGCAAACACTCTACCACTGAGCTTCCCTTTTGTTTGTTTGTTTTTGTTTAACTGAGGTAGGGTCTTATGTAGTTCAGGGTGACCTCAAACTCACTGCAGAGTTCAGGGTGACTCAGAACTTCTGCTTCCACCTCGAAAGTACTTGGGATTAGGGCAATGTCTCACCCCACATCTGGTTTATATTCTGTCGTGTGTGTGTGTGTGTGTGTGTGTGTGTACAGGTGTGCAAGCCTGAACACTTGTGCACAGGCCAGAGGAGGACATGAGAAGTCCCTTGTTACTCTCTGCTTTATCTCCTCTAGACTAGACTTCTCACTGCATCTGTCTGGGGATTGCTCTTTTCTGGTTACACTGGCTGGCTATCAAGATTTCCAGAATCAGGGCTGGAGAAATGGCTCAGTGGTTAAGAACACTGATTGCTCTTCCAGAGGTCCTGAGTTCAAATCCCAGCAACCACATGGTGGCTCACAACCATCAGTAATGGGGCTCGATGCCCTCTTCTGGTGTGTCTGAAGACAGCAACAGTGTAATCATAAATAAAAAATAAATAAATTAAAAAAAAAAAACCTCATTTCAAAGATTTCCAGAATCTTCCTCTCTCCCTCTTACTACCCAGCCCTTCAGTTATAGATGTGCACAGGCTGGGATCTGAAGTCAATTTCTTGTGTATAAACTCTATTTGTTGAGCCACCTCCCCAGTCCCAGTCTTAAAAGAAAAAAAACAAAAACATTTAAAACATTTTAAGTTCAATTTCATTATCTCTCCTTTTTCCTCTCTTCAACCCCTCCTAAACTTTTTAATTCCTTAAAAGGGTATTTTTACTACACTTATTTGTGTATGGATGTGTGTGAGTACGCACATGCCATAGCACATGTGCAGAGCTCAGAGGACAACTTGAGGGAGTTCCTCTCTCCGCTCCATAACACGGGTCCCAGGGATCAAAGTCAAGTCTTCAGGCTTCATAGCAAGTGCTTTTATCCACTGAGCCACCCTACTAGCCCTACTGCGAGTGACTTTACCTTGCTATGCTTTTTGTCTACCTTCTTGAGACACATGTCCCTTTACTTTCAGCCTTATGTAAGTCTATACATTTTACTTTAATTACATCTTCCACTTCTTCTCTCAAAGGAGTGGTCAGCTCAAAATACTTTTAAAAATACTCTACTATGATTGTTACATTGCGCTGATCGTGTGTTTTTCTTAACTTCCAGAAGGAAGTGGGCATATCCCCTGCTTCCCAGAATCCTCAGCTCACCAGGCCCCCACAGGTGCTGATGGCCACGTGGGAGCTACCAGCCTGGCCTTGCAGGTGGCCAGCGTATAGGCAGTGCGCCCGGGCAGCTCTCTGCCAGGCCAGGCCTTCGCGTGTCCAGTATTCCACCGAGACGTGCCCTGCCAGGAGACGGGGGCTGCGCGTCAGGTTCAGCAGGAAGTGAGTGCTGGGTGCGGCCACCTTGTAGAATAGGCGGGACTCAGCTGTAGCCCCCGTACCCCGACGCTGCCTCCGGAAGGCAGGTGGAGAGAAGGCCAGCATTGCCCCGTTGTGGTCCACTCGAGTTGGAAAGGCAATCTCATAGCTCTCCAAACTGGACAGGAGCTCATCTAGAGGAAAAGGGATAAGAAGACTGGGGTGGGTCCCTGCTGCCATAGCCAGTAATGCCTAATCCATCCTTGAATCAAGGTCACCTACGTACGTTCCTACCCATGAATTCCCCAACCCTAGCCCACCGACTTCTCTCTTTCTCAAGGACCAACTGGTTTCCTTAGTTTTGAATCATTTCCTACCTTGAGATCTGAAGGCATGCGTGACCTTGAATGTGAGGCCCAGCCCCAGGGCGAGGGCCCAGCGGAGGATCTGGCAGGCAGAAGCCATAGGGGCTACGTGTCCACATGTCTCTCCCCAGCCCCGGCTGCTGGCAGCCTCTACAGTGCTGCCTCCCCTGTTCACAGTCTGGGCAGCATCACTGGTCCCCTGGGAAGAGAGACTGAGTCAGGAGGGGCCTTGATCCCACGGACCATCGCAGCCAGTGCCAAGGCCCCTTGCCAGACTGAAGGGGTGCCCTGCAAGCTCTCCTTGACCAAAGCACTTCTACGAGAAGATTTCTCAACAATTTTAGTACTTATTCTCGTCTCTCACCTCCTCCCTATCATGTCCACACCCAGAAGGGACAAGGACCAGGACCAAAAGCCACCTTCTAGAATTGCCGGGGAAGTAGGTCTCTGAACATGCCTGTCAGAGATAATACTAGGTGGGTTTAGTTAGTGGGTGGGAGTAACCCCCCCACCCCCCCAGCAAGGGATCCTGGACTGCCTGAGAAAAGTAGCTAGTGCCAGCAAGAAGGGCTACTGGGTAGAGATGCTTGCTACCAAGCCTAACGACAACCTGAGTTCTACCCCCTAAACCCACACAGTGATCGGGGAGAACTACAAGTGGTCCTCTTCCACATTTGTACTGTGGAACAATGATGAGTGTGCATGGACAGCTGAGTGTGCGCACACATGTGACACACACACACACACACACACACACACATAGACAAACACAGAAAGCCAATAAATGTAATTTTTTAAAAAGACAAAGGGAGGGAGCTGGGGTTGGGTCTCTGTGTCCAGAAGCTTCAAGCCCCCCCCTCCCCCCGCACCTACCTGATTTCTCTAACATAATGGACTGTACCCTGGACTATGAGCTAAAATAAGCCCTTTATCCCCTAAATTACTTTTGTTGGGGTATTTTGTCATACGGACAGGAAAATACTAAGACAAACACTAGTGTGTTTCATGTTCAGAATAAGTGTCCTCCTAAAAGGGGACTAGAATCAATCATTCTGGATCACCCTTTGAGAGGGGATGAAAATGGACCAGGACTATGCAGCAAACTGTGGTAGAAATCAGAAATCAGATTCATTCCGTGGTTAACGACTGTCCTGGGGTGAAGTGGATTGGGAGTAGATGATCTTAGCGCTCCCTACGTGACAGCAGGTGCTGTCTTTTATCCTCCTGAAGCTTTGCTCATGGCAGTGACAGACAATGTGGAGAAAAGAGGGTGTCTCAGATTATAAAATGTTCTCTAGAGAAACCAGCTGTTTGAAGGACAAAAATAACCAATCAAGGGGGAACAGACAGGGTGTACCAGGCTAGGGAACTGATACACCTGCCTCTGCCTCCCTAGTGCTGGGATCAAATCTGTGCCACCACGCCTGCCTTACAGGTACACTGTCACCTTCCTACACTGTGATCACAGTCTCAGAGGCTTCACCTTCACCTTACATTCCTAGACTTTCTCTTTAATTAAAAAAATAAAAACCAAAAAAGCAAAAACACCATGCCTTTATTTTGTGTGTCTGGAGGTCAGAGGACAACTTGAGAGTTAGCTCTCTCCTTCTACCATGTGGAGCCAAAGGCTCGATCTCAGGTCATCAGGCTTGGCAGCCAGGTCTTTTATCTACTGAGCCATCTTTATTCTGCTCTTGCTCTCAGATCCTTTCTCCGTCCTAACGGGAGTTAATCCTGCAGGCAGGCCTGTGTCTCAGGCATCTGCCCCAGACTAGTCTGTTGGAGACACTACTTTGGGTTAACCACTCTGCCAGGCCCCTTCCCTGCCCTCTGGTCTCCACCCTCCACCTCCTCTTCTGTACAAATCCAAGTCCCCCTTCATCACGCAGTCTTGTTTTCATTGCATTCCAGCCAAGTCTGAGAGTCAATCCCCAAACAGGGCAGTTTGGCAGGAGACAGAGAAGCCGGAATCTCTCCAAGATGCTAGCTGAGAAAGCTACATTCCCTACTTCTGCTTGGATCCCTCCAATAACAGGCATCATCTCTCTCTCTCTCAGATATTCTGAAGTTGCACAGTTTTGTTCAGCTAGACTGTAGACTCTAGGCTGGGTGGTGGGTTCCTTTCTTCTTCCTCTCAGCCCCCACTTCTGGAGGCCTCACTACTTAGTATAATGTTGAACATAAATGGATTCTTCTGTCAGTTGGCACTGGGCAGGGGACAAAGACAGAAGGGGTACAAAGGAAAAAGAGGCAGGTTGATTTTTCCCCTCGCCCTTCACCCCTAAACTAAGGTTTTGTTTTGTTTTTTGTTTGTTTGTTTTGTCTTTTTGAGACAGTATCTCACATACCCCAGCTTCACCTCAAACTTTTTATGAACTTGAATTTCTGGTCTGCTTGCTTCCACCTTCCATGGGCTGAAGAAGGACAGTGTATGCCACCATAACCAGCTCATGCAATCCTGGGGATCGAACCTAGGCCTTAAGCTCTCTACTAACTGAGCTACATCCCCAGCCTCCTTGAGATGAGTTTCTGCAGTTCAGCGTTTGCTGACCCCTTCCTGGGGCCTGGTAAAAATCCTCTGGTCTTTCATCTTTTCTCAGTCCTTAAAGTTAACGTCTTCTCCTCTCTCAAGCTCCTTCTTTCTTTTCCTTCTTGCCTCTTTCCCACCACTCCTCCTGGAGACCTCAACAAAATCTGAAATTGACTCAGAAGGTTGGAGAGATGGCTCAGTAGTTAAGAGTGATTAACGCTCTTACAGAGGACTGCGGTTTCGCTCCCTCCCAGCACCCATATTAGGTAGATTATAACCACTTTTAATTCTGGGTCCAAGGGAATCTGATGCCCTCTTCTGGCCTCTATGGGCACCTACATAAACATGGTACACATAAACTCATGCCAACACATATATGTACACATTTATATAAGTAAATATATATTTTACATTTATTTAAAATCTAAAAAGTCTGATCATGATTCCCTCTAGCCTTAAATATCCCATTTTCTCTCAAGGTAGCAGGGTCCCGATGCAATGGGAGGAGACCCAGACTCCCAACCTTTGACCTTTCTCTCATTCTAGTCCTACCAGGCAGGAGTTAGAACCTGATTCTGGTGCCTAACTCCTCCCTCCTCCCACCCCCACCTCCACCCCCAAGTAAAGCCACCACAATCCTCTATTCTTGAGTTTCCCCTCCCAATAACTATACAGGCTCTCTAATGCTTCATATGGGGTAATCAGAGGCAGGGTAAAAGGATTCTACTGGGCGAGTGACTGATGAAGTAGGGTGTCACCTGCCCACAGGGTAACAGCTACTGTTAGTCATGACACTGCTCTCAGATACCAAGATGGGGCTACAGGAGAGACCACAAACAAGTCAGTAGTAGGCCTGGGGCAGACAAGGCCTATCTGAGGATGAGTTACAATTGAGAGGAGTCTCATGTTTGGCTGGGCACAACACCACAGAGAGGGATCTACACTATGGGTGTGTATGTGTATCTTTCTGTGTTTCTCTGTCTGTCTATCTCTCTTCTGTGTGTCTGTGTATGTGTGTATGTACCTGTTTGTGTGTGTGTGTCTGTGTCTTTGTCTGTGTTTGTGTGTGTGTACCTGGGCTTGGCCCCTTTCCCCCAAGCCCCTCCTCTGGCAGGCTGAAGGGAGGCCACTAGCCTGGGGGAAGGGCGCAAGTGCTGGAGAAGGAAATGCCTCCCGGAAACTATGCCTCCATCACATCCCTGGGATCCCACAGGGACCAGCACTCCACACCTAGACCTTTGTAGGCCAGGCTGTGGAGGAAACCCTGCTGAAGAGGCAGAGGCTTCTCAGTGGAGGACAGAGCTTCTTTGGCCAGGCGCAGGCAGCCATCAGCCTGAGGCAGCAGGCTTCCTCCAGGCGTTGCACATCTGGCCTGGCTGCCGTGGGTACACAGACAAAAGGCCCAGCCAGAGGGGAGGCCTAAGGGGAGGGGCTGCACTGGTTACCACCCCTATTACCACCAACCAGCTGTTAATTAAAGTGTGTGTCTCCCCCCCCCTCCTAACCTTCCCAGTAGGGAGGCATCTTGCTTCAGAGTACTGTGGCATAGATGACCAACTGTGGGGAAGTGGCAGCCCCAGCTCCACTCTCACAGGCAGACACACAAACAAACAAACAAACACACAATCAGACTCTATAAGGCAAACACACTGGAATAGCAGGAAGGCCTGGTTCACTAAACCCAAACACATACAACTACATACCTCCAGACCTATGTATACAGAACCACATATTTCCACATGGACACCCAGACAACCCACAAACCCAGACAAACATGTACACCACAGGCCTATGTGCACACAGTTACACAGTCCAAGACAACCCACAAGTCTAGGAGCCTATACACGCTCATTTAACACAGAAAGTCAACACATACACACACACACACACACACACTCACACACAAACACACGCACAAGTTTACACAGTCATAGCGGGGGAGTCTAACAAATTCTACAAACTCAGACACTAACACATACAGGCATTTCCACTAATAACACTCTTGAGAAATGCAAATATTCAGAGACTGGCACACTTGGCATTTACAAGCACGGCTGGCACTTTTCTGAGTGCAAATGACAGTTTACCCTCACTTAGGCAAACACTCAACACACCTCAGCAATCTGCCCACACAGCCGTTCCCAGAGGCTGAAAGCCACAAGGACACACAATCCTCAGAAGCACAACCATTTAGATACTTGGTGGACCTCGACCCCCGCCCCAAACCTGAGCCAACCTAAACAGGCAGGCAGTCTATATCTGCACACTTAGGGACATTCCGCACTAACACAGCACACGCGCAACGGGATCCGTCCAGCACAGCTTGTCCACGAGACACACAAAGTCACTTCTAATCACTGCATTCCGGTGACTGCGCCGCCCAACTGGATCGCCAGTACCTGGGTGCCTGGAGCCTCCGGTCCGCCGTAGCCGCACAGACTCACCGCCCGGCGCACAGGAAGGGAGGGAGCGAGCGCCCGGTGGCGTGGCCGGGGGAGGGGGCGCGGGAAGGCACTCACTTCCTGAGCAGCCTGCCAGGGTTATAAAAAACCCCCAAACCCCGCCCGCCGCCGCTGCTGCTGCCGCCGCCGCCGCCCAGGGCCTCAGGCTGGACCCAAGCCAAGGACCCTGGAGCCCGGATTACCCCGCCTCGCGAAGGGCGCCCGTGTGGGTGGAGATGCTGGGGAGGAACTTGGGGTGGGGGTTGGGATGGGAGTTGGAGAAGCTTTGGGGGGAAGGTTGGGGGCGGGGATAGAAGAAGGCGGGGGGGGTGTGAAGGGACTGAGGTGGAGAATGGGGGAGGAGTGGACGCACACAGTAGGGGGATGGGTGGAGGACGGAAAGGAGGGGTTAGGCGGGAGATGGTGGGGGAGGAAAGTTTGAATAGAAATAGGTGGAGGAGATGGGGGCATGGAGAAAGGGGCAAATTTGAGTTGGAGGGTAGCGAGGGGGATGGGATAAGAGGAGAGCCCAAGGCCTTGCCTCCATTAGCCGAGTCAACAACAGCTGTTATTTATTGAGGGCTGGTCCTTGCTCAAGTAAACATTTATTGGGCACCTCCCCGTGTGCCAGGCACGGTGCCCGAGGGTGAGTGAATAAATCTCAGTTGGGTCCCAGCCTTCACAAAGCTCCCATCTGGGGGCTTTGATCTGCTTTGGCTCTGCCTTTGAGCTCACCGCTTTAACTCTCTAGTCGTGAAGCGGACCTGGCCAGTCCCATTTTACAGATGTGAAAACCAAGGCCAGCCAGTGGCATCGTGATCATCTTTGGGACACAGCGTTTAAATCTATGAGGAGTTTGTACATGAAGGAGATGACCAGTGCACTGGAGCAAGGCTGGGATTCCACCCAGCTTCATCCCAGGCCTGATCGTGGGAGCGTTCTACCCCATTACCCCTGGTCTCAGAATTCCAAGCTTGGCCCCCACAGAGGGCTTTGGCCTTGGCCTTGACCGACTCTGATTCTAGGTTTACTTATCCTTAGAAATGGGGTAATGACAGGCTTTGTAGGGAGCAGGGGAGGAAGAGGGGTGGTTGTGGGAGGAAGCAGGGGAGTTTCAACCACAAACATTCCCTCTGTGCTGAGTTCAGCTAGGGATAAAGGTACTTCTCTGTCTCTACTCTGAACGTAGTCCTGAACTTGGAAATGGCATGCTAAGGGTTCGTGCATACAGCATGCACTGTAGGAAAAATTCCTATGGTGCCCGACTCCCCCTGCCCCGACCCAACTTCTCTGGACCCTGCCAGACCAGAGGGACCGTTAACTTTTACATTCTGCAATCCTAGGACCCACACCCATCCCTGGTCCCTACCAGCCATACTTTCCCTTGGTCCCCTGGGCCGGAGGCACCTGCTTTTGCTTTCTCGGGTTGTACTTGTGCTGCGGCTCCAGCCACTTGTCCCCAGTCTAGGGATGGCTTCCACACTCACAGTGGGAATATTTTCAGGGCCATTTGGAGCTGGATGGCTTCAAACTAGGTGATTCCAGGTCCTGCCACTTACCAGCTTTGAAACCTCATTCCTCAATTAATAAGTAAACCTTAGCTTTTTCCCCCTCCACAACCCACCCCCTTCTGCTCTAGTCCCAGAGGGTTTGGGGGTGGGGCCGGGAGAGCCTCCTTTTCCTATCAGTGTTGGACTCAGCAATTAGAGGGTGGTGGGAGTGGACACAATGATGCTTTATCCTCAATGAGCTCCCTTGGGACTTTTGGTTTATATATATATATATTTGTAGTTGTTGTTTTGTTTTTTGAGACAGGGTTTCTCTGTGTAGCCCTGGCTGTCCTGGAACTCACTTTGTAGACCAGGCTAGCCTCGAACTCAGGTTTTATATTTTTTTAACTTTACATATATTTTTATATTTGATATATTTACATATATTTGTATATTTACATATACATATCATATATTTTTAAATATATGATATTTACATATATTTTTATATTTGATATACATACATTTATATTTTGATATGTGTCTGTGACGTGGGTGCATGTGTTGGGGGTGGGTGTGAGTAGAGGACAGAGATTGATGGATTTCTTTCTCAGTTGCTCATCAATTTATTTACTGAGGCAGTTCTCCAAGCTCTTTGGTTCCCTTAGTCTAGCTAGCCAGATTGCCCCAGAGGTTCCCCACCGGCTCCCATGCCTGTCTGGCTTTTACATGGGTTCAGATGATCTGAAATGACATTTGTTGTGTGGTTGGTTTAGTGTGTGTGTTAAATGCTTTTGTTTGTTTGTTTGTTTTTCCAGACAGGGTTTCTCTGCGTAGCCCTGGCTGTCCTGGAACTCACTCTGTAGACCAGGCTGGCCTCGAACTCAGAGGTCAGCCTGCCTCTGCCTCCCAAGTGCTAGGATTAAAGGCGTGTACCACCACTGCCTGGCATTAAATGCTTTTTTATTAGGGATGAGGAAATAGACACAGAGAAAGACACACAGAGAAAAAAACCCCCAGGTAAAGAGAGTGGGGTGGGGGACAGGAAAAGCCAAACCCTGAGCTCAGGTTCTTGTGTTTTCGAGGGAAGTGCTTTATCCACCGAACCATCTTCCCGGTCTTTTCATTTGATTTATTCTTCTTTTAAAGATATTTATTTTTATTTCACGGGTACAAGGGTTTGGCCTGCTTTATGGCTGCTCACCATGTGCATGCAGTGCCTGGGAGGCCAGAAGAGGGCCAGGTTGTGCTGGGGGCCCCATGTTTTCTGGAAGAGCAACCAGTGTTCTTAGCTACCGTGCTGTCTTTCAAACCCTATCTATGTAATTTTTAGTAGTTAGGACCCACTGTGCTGCCCATGTTGGCTGGGGAGTTCTGTGTTCAACCATTCCTCGTTCCTCACACTCCTGAGCACCTGAGACAAGGGTTACAGAGCGTAGAGCCTGAACAGAGTGGGATTTAACACTGGGAAACAGCCAGTGAAGGAAGGAGACAGTGCCCCCGGGGCCATCATTCTTTGAGCTCTGAGCAGGCCTTTCCTGATTCCTTCACCCCATCTTTATTGATTATTATTTTGTGCCAGGTGTCCACCCTAGTATTGTGAAGATAAGACCAGGAGCAAGCGCCCATTCTACTGAAGACAGAGTCTGCCTCAGGCCTTTGAACTTGCTCTTGCCATCGCCTTCCCATTCTTGTTCCAATACCAGTATTGAGTCTCTATCAAGTTTATTTTGTCTTTCCAGACTCAACTCACACATCATCCTCTGCAAGCCTGTCCTGACCTCACACTTCAATGTCACACCCTCCCACATCCCTTTTCCCATTTCCTGGTTTATTTTACTCTTGCCAGAAGTCACTATCTAATCTACTTTAGAAATTGCTTGTTTGTTTTTTATTGATAATCCATCTTGTCCACCAAAAGACCAGCTTTGTGAGGGAAGGATTTTTTTTTTTATCTTCCATTTATTTATTTTCAAATTTTTTTATTTGGGAAGATTATAATAAAATTACATTATTTTCCCCTTTCCTTACCTTCTTCCAACATCTTCCATGTACCCCCTACCCAGGTCTTTCAAATTCATGTCCTCTTTTTCCTATGTTATTTTCTGGGGATAAATAAAGAATATCTATCTATCTATCTATCTATCTATCTATCTATCTGTATGTATGTATATGTGTGTATAGATATATGTGTTATATTAATAATTCAACCTCCTTTAGGCATGTTTTCAGGGCTGACAATTTGGTGTTGGATAACCAGCTAGCTGGTGTGCTCTTCCCTGGGGAGGCCCATCTCTCCATTCTCAGCATTCCTTAGTTGCCTGTAGTTCTTTGTCTGGGATTGAGGCCCATGATTTCCCTCTTCTGTGTTATCCCCTGTTCAGGTCCTGTCTAGGCATCCATGCTTGTGAGGATCTGTAGATGTCACTTTGACTTGTGAGGATCTGTAGATGTAACTCTGACATTATGAGGGGACACAGTCTTACACCTGAAGTTCTGGCTTTTACTATCTTTTTGCCAAAGCGATCTCTTCCAAAGTGTTCTCTGAGCCTTTGGTGTGGGAGTGTTTTATAGGTACATCCACTGGCACTGGGCTCTACAACAGCATTTGGATCCCTTGTGATTTTCTGTCCTATTCTCTATCTGTGGCAAAGAGAAGTCACCTGGATGAGGGGCAAGGACTACCCGTAGGCGTGTGCAAAAGGGAGGGTGGTTTATCTCATCTCCGTGGTTCACAGAAATAACCCTTAGAATTTTACACTTTGTTGAATAAATGACAATATGAAAGGAATGAGCTGATAGAAAGCCGAGTGGTGACATGGTGCTTTGGCTTGTTTGTTTGTTTGTTTTTGAGACAGGGCCTCATATAACCCAGGCTGGGTTTGAACTCCAGATCTTCCTGCTGCCACCTCCAAGAGCTGGAAGGACACCCTGGACCTCTGTGTCCTGCTAGCACACTTTGGATGTTAATAATCTGTTCTAGGACACAGCATCACTAAGGGCGAAGCTTACACGACCACCAGTGTTTTAAGCCAGCTTGGACTGACTTTTAAAAACTCTTGGGGGACGATGTAATTTACAGTGAATGTTTAGAGTTCAAAGAGATTATACAGCAGGTCTCCCACTTGGGGTGCAATGGAATCCTATTATTACTTTAGAACTTTGGAATATGGTAAAAGATGGGGTTGTTAATAACAATATGTAGGGCCTTATCTTGCTCGTGTGTGTGCGTACGTGTGTACACCTGCCTACTTGTGTGTGGGTACAGGTGGAGGCCAGAGGTCAACCTTTGATCTCCTTTTCTACTTTTTTAATTGTTCCTTTTTTTTTTTTAAAAAAAAAAGGGATTATTTTATGTTAAATTCTGTGTATGTGTATGTAGTTGTGAGTGTATATATATATGTACATGAGTGTAGGTAGGTGCCCATAGAAGCCAGAAGGGGGTGTTAGCTCCCCTTGAAGCTAACTGTAAACCTGGGAAATGAACTCAGGTCCTCTGCAAGGCTTTTAACTGCTGAGCCATCTTTCCAGCCCCATTTTTTTCTTTTTTTAATTTTGTTGTTGTTGTTGTTGTTGTTTTCTTTTTTTTTTTTTTTTTTTTTTTTAGTTTTTCGAGACAGGGTTTCTCTGTGTAGCCCTGGCTGTCCTGGAACTCACTCTGTAGACCAGGCTGGCCTTGAACTCAGAAATCCACCTGCTTCTGCCTCCCAAGTGCTGGGATTAAAAGCGTGCGCCACCACCTCCTGGCTTGTCTTTTCTTTCTTGAGAGAGGGTTTCTCTGTGTAGTCCTGGCTGTTCTTGAACTTGCTCTTTAGATCAGGCTGATCTTGAACTCAAAGATCTGCTTTCCTCTGCCTCCGGAGTGCTGGGATCAAAGGTGTGTGTCACCACCACCACCACCCAGCATAATTTTGATATTTTGATATTTTAAGTATTTTAGGCTGGCCTCAAAGTCCCTGTATAGCTTATAATGACTTTAAAATCTTGTTTCTCTAGCCTCCACCTTCCAAGTGCTAGGATATAGGGGGCTTATGTAGTGCTGGGAATCCAACCTAGGGTTCCATGCATGCACTTTACCCACTGAGCTGTGTTTCAGCTCTCACCCTGTGATTTATGACATGGGCCCTATCACTGGGACTTGAGGCTTACTGATTAAAACTAGACTGTCAGGCTAGTGAGCCGCAGGGAATTCTCCTGTCTCTGCTCTGCAGTGCCTGGGTTATAAGCGTGTAGCTCCCTACCTGGCTTTTTGCATGTGTGCTAGGATTGAACTACAGGCCCTCATGCTTATACAGCCATTATGCAGCCATTCCATAGCCTTGAGCCCTGTTTTACGTTCACATCCACTTTGTGCAGTAGACACTGCCCATTTCCCACATGAAGAAGCAGAGGTACAAAGGTGGTGAATAACTGCTGTGGTCACACATTTCTAGAGTGATGAACAACCAGAAAAGAACAGCCGGTCACCTAGAGCAAAGGAAGGTGAGATCAGATGCTGAAGACACTCACCACACAGTAGGAGGGAACCCCAAAGGTCTCTGGAACTGAGTTGGTAAGGAACGACCTCCTTTCTAATGACACAGGCTCCTAGACCATTCGCCAGGTGTTTTTCCTAGATGGCTTAGAGGCCTCTTGAATCTGGAGGCAAACTATCTGCTAAATGGATCAGGTGAATAAAAAACAAAAACAAACAAAATGAAACAAAAAACCACTGCCATCCCCCTATTTAGAGGCTATTATAGGAGCATAGAAGTATTCACAGAGCTGAGGCAAGAAGCCAGGCTCTCTAGAGGAACAGAACTTATGACATTAATGTATATTGAAAGCTTTTCAGACCTGAGTTTGGCTCCAGTGCTTAATATTAAAGAAGCCAAGTGCAGTGTCATGCACTTAAGATCCAATCCCTATGTGGTAAGGCAGAGACAGGAGGATTCCTGGGACTCACTGGCCAGCTCTATAGTCTAATCAGTGAACTCTAGGTTCAAGGAGATACTCTGTCTCACAAATTAATCACAGAGAGACTGTGCCCTATTGGTGGAATATGTTCCTTAGCATGCAGCACTCTCTGGGTTTGATTTCTAGCAGTGGATAAAACTGGGCATAGATGTACACAGCTGTGATCCATCCCATCTCTGGAAGGTGGAGGCAGAATTAGATGTTCAAGGTCATGAGCCTGTGGGATGGCTCACTGTGGAAAAGGGACTGCTGCTAAATATAACTTGAATTCAAACCTCAGAATCCACGTCAGGGAAGGAGAGAAATAGTTTTTGGAAGTTGTCCTCTAACCTCCACATACATTCACACACACACACCAAATAAATACATGAATGAAGATAATTAAAAAGTTCAATCAAGATCATCAGCCACATAATGAGTTTGAGGCATGTCTCGGATACATGAAAGTAAAAAAAAAAAAAAAAAAAAAAAAAAAGAATACTCACTGTTCTTGCAGAAGACTCAGGCTTGGTTCCTGGCACCCAAATGGTGACTCATAACTACCTGAAATTTCAGTGCTGGGGGATTTGATGTTCATTATAACTTTTGTGAGCTCCAGGAATGCTTGTGGTACACATACATACATACAGACAAAACACTCATACATATAAAAACTATATCTTTAAAAAGTGTGTTTGTGATGATGTATGCTTTTAATCTTAGCAGTTGAGAGTCAGAGGCAGTTGACTTTCTGTGTGTTCAAGGCTGGCCTGGTCTACATAGTGAGTTCCTGGACAGTCAGGGCTATGTAGAGAAACCCTATCTAAAAAAGAAAGAAAGAAGGAAGGAAGGAAAGAAAGAAAGAGAGAAAGAAAGAGAAAAAAGATAGATAGGAAGAAAGAGAATAATTAAAGAAGATTCTTGATGTGCACCTCTGACCCGCATATACATGTTCACACAGTCATGGAAAAGATCCCTTCATATGCTTACATAGATACTCCTTTTATATAGAGATGTTTCAGAGAAGAATATCAAAATAGTTGTGAACCACACTTAAGGCTCAAGGGTATCTAGTCTTTCCTTTTCCAGCTGTAAACTTTTGGTTTTCTAGAAATCTTATAAACACTCCCACATACAGGAAAGGACAAATCTTAACCCCTTTGTGCAACTCTGTGGCCCAGGATTTCATTTTAACAGATTGAAAGACCATCCCAGGCACCTTGGTGCCACCCTACAATCTCATTTATCAAAAAAAGTGGGGGGAAAGAGGATACATTTTTATAGCTGGAACTATAAAGCTGCAATGCAACTTTTGAGCCACTGACATTGTGTATATGGCTAATGTTCATACACTTGAATGACTTCCCCCTTGAGAAGCTTATATCCACAATAGCTATGTCTCACCCTTTCCCTGAGCACCTTATGTTTAAATTTGGGCTAAGCCCCCTTCCTAATAAACTTCTTCTGTGCTTCATACTAGGTTGTCCTGAATATTTTGTTGTTGGTGGTGGGTTTTGTTTTGTTTTATTTTTTAAGACAGAGGCTTATGTAGCCCTGGCTGTCCTGTAACTCACCATATAAACCATCTGCTTCTGCCTCCCCTGCATTCAGGGATTACAGTGAACATCACCATATCTAGACCCTAAAATTCTTTTCTGCAGCAAAAATCAAGAGTCCTGATCTTACCTTGAGTAGTGGTCTCTGAAAAGAACTCTTCATGGGTGGAGGAGATGACTGAATTGGTAAGGGACTAACTGGGCAAGCACGAGGAGTAGGATTTGGCAGGATCCTTGGCACTCATTCGTGTCGAAGCTGGGGCATGGTGGCACATGTTTGTTACCCCAATGTAACAATGGGGGGCAAGGAGAGGAGCAGAGATAATGGACCCCTGGAATGTACTAACCAGCCACTCTAGCCAATTGGTGAGCTCTGGCTTCAACGACAGACCACGTCTCTAAGAATAAGGAAGGCCTTTAGGGATTATGGCTCAGCAGTTAAGAGGGCTTGCTACTCTTGCAGGGACCCAAATTTAATTCCCAGTGCTCTCATCAGGGATCTCACAACCACCTGTAATTTCAGTTTCAGGGGACCCAATGTTCTGGCCTCTAAGGATATCTGTGTGCATGCGGTGTACATATATACATGCACACATACATACAAATGAAGATAGACTAAAAAGAGATAAGGTGGGAAGTGATAGCAAAAGATATCTATATCCACCACATGTATACCTCCCCTCTTCACCCCCACCCCCACCCTTGGGCCTTTTCTTTGGTCCACCCCCTATAAGTTGGCCCTCAAGTGGGTGATATTTTACAAAGAAGATTTCATTCTCTAGACTCAGGCTCGATCTCAGTGGGTAAAATGTTTTTGTCAGGCATGGCCAAAGCCCTGGGTTCTAGCTCCATCACAGCATAAACAGAGGGTGGTTCACACATTAATGGATCTGAAACTCAAGAGGTCAAGGCAAGGGAATCAGAAGATCAAGGTCATCCTGGGATATATAGCAAGTTTGAGGCCAGCCTGAGCTATGTGAGATCTTATCTTAAATATAAGAACTATGAGGCGGGCGGTGGTGGCGCACACCTTTAATCCCAGGACTTGGGAGGCAGAGGCAGGCAGATTTCTGAGTTTGAGGCCAGCCTGGTCTACAGAGTGAGTTCCAGGACAGCCAGGGCTACACAGAGAAACCCTGTCTCGAAAAAACCAAAAACCAAACCAAAGCAAAACAAAAACAAAAAAACAAAAACCAAAAACAAAACAAAACTATGTATGAAGATTTCATTGGCTGTTGTGATTTGAATGTGAGATGTCTTCCATAGTCTCATGTATGGGAACACTTGGTCCCTAGCTCATTGGGACTGTTTTGTTGTTGTTGTTGTTGTTAAATATAGTTCTTATATTTAAGATAAGATCTCACATAGCTCAGGCTGGCCTCAAACTTGCTATATATCCCAGGATGACCTTGATCTTCTGATTCCCTTGCCTCGACCTCTTGAGTTTCAGATCCATTAATGTGTGAACCACCCTCCGTTTATGCTATGATGGAGCTAGAACCCAGGGCTTTGGCCATGCCTGACAAAAACATTCTACCCACTGGGATTAAAGGCATGCACCACCACTACCCAGCTTGTGGGACTGTCTTAAGAGACTGTGGAATCTTTGGAACTGTAGCTTAATTTGTAGAGGTGAGTCACTGTGTAGGCCTTGAAGGTGTTATCTACTTCTGATTCTGGCCAGACGCTTCTGCTTTCTGATCTTCCGATGTAGAAGGAGCAGCTGCCTCATGTTCCTGATGTCATGCTAGACTGTTGAAACTATGAGTCAAAACAAACTTTCTTTCCTTAAACTGCTTCTGTCAGATATATTGTCACAGCCAACGAGACTGCAGGTTGTGGGCTCAAATCTTACTTTTCCTATAACTTAATTTCTCTGTAGTTTCTTATATGGAAAATAGGCTTGGTGTGGTTGTACAGCAAGTAGTGGCTCACAACTGCCTGTAACTGTCACCAGAGTGTCTAGCGCCCTCTTCTGGCCTCTGTAGGCAGCTGCACTCATGTAACACACCATACACATGCACACGTGCCTACAGGCAGACACAGACACATAACAGCAGAACAACAACAACAACAACAAAACCTCAAAGAAACAAACAAACAAGCAAACAAACAATAAAAAAATAAGTAAAAAAAAGCAATAATCCCCCCAAGCACACAAAAGAACCCAACAAACAAAAAATAACAATGAAATTAACTAGAAGAACACTATGGATCTCATAGTCTCTGCAGGGTCTCACTCAAGTATAAGGATGCGAACTTTGCATGTCTGGTCAGAATGTGATGGCAGAAGCCATGGTGTGTAAGCAGAAGTTATCCAGATTCCTATGCCAAATGACAGGAACAAGGACAAGGAAGAGGCAGGAAATGGTTTTGACCAGGTGCAGTCATATGTGTCTGGGTGCCCCCTATGGGCTCACATTATGTGCAATTAATTGGGGTCATGGCTGTTCAGGGCATTGTTCCATGAAACTGTGGTTAAAAGGGCAGATGCTGCTACTTTGCCAGAGCCTTTAATATACTCCCATGCTTTGCACAGCTTTCCAATTTACACTGTGATACTACCCCCGACCTCTTGGAATCATCTTTTAAGGGCACTGAGGGTTTTTTTTTTTTTTTTTTTCAAGTAATACTGAAAATGGTGCCTTAGCACAAAGGGGAAGCTTGACTATGGAATTTCAGGGAGGCAGAGACTGCTGGCCAAGCATCAAAGGCTTCTTCTTGGTTACTCTCCTCTGAGAACCTGGGCACTGAGAACAAGGCTGGCTTCCTGTAGTTCTCTCTGTGGTGGCCCAGTGGGGTTGCAAACTTTGGACACGCCAAATTAGGAACTCAGGGGAAGACTGTGCAGGGTCAGGCTAAACTGGATGGAGTCTGGGCTGAGGAAGAAGGGGCTAATGGAGGCAGAGAGGAGGATCCTGAACTGGAGTTTGGCTTCAGCTCTTGGATCACATCTTTTGAGCTGAGGTGGGGGTGGAGGGTGTCCCAAGTATCGTGGGTCTTCTGGGAAGGCTGTGGAGTCCCCTGGGATAAAATCCAGGAGATAGCTCAGCAGAGAAATATTTGATTTCTTCTCTTGGCTTCTCTCTCCTTCCACAGTTTGGGGTCACAGTGGGTGACTGCAGATAGCCCCACTCTTTTGAAAGTAAACACAATGCTTGCTCTTCTTGGCTTCCCTCCATAGCAGCCGCCAGCTTCCCCCACCCCGTCGCCCCTTTGAGCTCCAATGTCTCAGCTTCCTTTAGACCATGCACCTCTGGATATTTGCAGCATCTTTGGTTTAGAAAAGAAGGAAGAGAGAAAGCCCTAGGGATTTGATCAGTCCTGGCTTTACAGGCGACCTTCTAGAAAAACTCAGGGAAACTGAGAGGAATGCAGGACTGACTTCTTATCCCTAGCATGTGGTGAGGTGGCTACCATCATTGCTGTTGTTACTGGAAATAAGGCTGGGAATCTAGGGAAAAGTTGAGAAGGAACAGGGCCATGGCTGCCTCTGCCTCTTCCTCCTCTTTCTCCTCCTCCTTTTTTTCCCCCCATATCCTCTGTCTTTCCTCCTGTTCCTCTTCATCCTCTACCTCTTATCTCCTCCTTTTGAGTCCAGGCAGATCTTGTCCTGTGTTAGCTTCATAAGTGTTGGGATTGTCAGCACCAGTGGCCAGAGACATAGCTCCATGTTGTTCCTTGCTGTGACCTAAAGCATTCTTTTCACAGACCTCCACTCAGGTGAAAATGAGATTCTTTGTCACAAAAAACAGAACAACAAGACAACCTTGAACAAGCAGAAAACCCTAGATGAAAGAACGAAAGGAAGGAAGGGAGGGAGAGAGAGAGAAAGAGAAAGAGGGAGGAGGAGGAGGAGAAGGAGGAGGAGAAAGGAGAGATGTTTTGTTTAGGACACACTCATGTGTGGATGGAGCTTCTCTAGGGGAGTTGAGCTCATCTTTTAGCAGTAACCATACTTGTGACTTTGGTGGGTTTCAGCCTTCATCTCAAAGGGTTGATATTAAGTTATGAGTGGGGAGTGTTTTGTAGGGTTGTTTTCTTTCTCATAAGGGTTGCTTTCACAAGTGGATTAAGACATATCTTTTAGCTGGGCAGTGGTGACGCATGCCTTTAATCCCAGCACTTGGGAGGCAGAGGCAGGTGGATTTCTGAGTTCGAGGCCAACCTGGTCTACAGAGTGAGTTCCAGGACAGTCAGGGCAAAAGACATGTTTTTTACTGAAAATAGAGTTTCTGGTGAGGTTCCTAGTAAGCTGAAGGTTTATAGCTGGAAAAGGAGAAAAGCTTTAAGTGTGGTTCATTGCTATATCTTGATTTGGATTTAAAATATCTCTATATAAAAGAGGTACTGCGACCAAAGAGTACACATGGAGGGACCCATGGCTCCAGCTATGGAGGATGGCCTAGTTGGACATCAGTGGGAGGAGAGGCCCTTGGTCCTGTGAAGGCTCTATGCCCCAGTGTAGGGGAATGCCAGGGCCAGGAAGCAGGAGAGGGTGGGTTGGTAAGCAGGGGAGGAAATAGAGGGCTTTTGGAGGGGAAACCAGGAAACGGGAGAAAATTTGAAATGTAAATGAAAAATATCTAAAAAAAAAAAAAAAAGAGAGATACTGCTGCAGAAAATGTTAAGTGTGTTGAATATTTTCTTCATCTATCCTTTGGAGAAAAAACCATTCATTTATTTTTATTTTATGAGGATAAAAATTTTGCCTGCATTTATGTAAGTGTGCCTGGTGCCCTGAGAGGCCAAAAGAGGGTGTGAGATGTGCAGGAACTGGAGTTACAGACTGTTATTAGATGTCACATGAATACTGGGAACTAAACCTGGGTCTTTGTAAGAGCAGTGATTGCTCTAGCCCCAATAGTTCTTTTATTGACTTGTTCTCCTGACAGTTGTGTCCGTGTACACAATGCATGCTGGTTGCTCTGACACACTGACTCCTTTCTCTTCCCTACCTTTGTAACCCAGTAGCCCCTCTTCCTTACAAGTCCCATTCTAACTCTGTCTTTTTGTTGTGTCCTGTGACCCAGTGAGATTAACCAGGGCCGTTTGTTTCACCATGGGCTTTAAACCATGCATTAGATTTGTGTAAGTTCACAGTGAATACACACCTGGAGACAATGACTGTCACTTCCCCAGAATCTACCAATATACAAAAGTTCAGGAAGATGGAGTATATCCCTGTGGGCCTCTCCCCACTTTGTAATTCACAGATAACAGGCTCAGTATAGTGCAGGCCCAAGACTGTTGCATAAGTATGTGTACAACATCTGTATTATACCCAGAACACAGCACTCCCTTCTTCCACCTTCCAGATATTACATTCTTCCCATCTCCTCTTTCTGGATGTTTCTTATCTGCTGTGATGAAACACCGTAACCAAAGGTAACCTGGAGAGGAAAGGATTTATTTTAACTTCCAAATCTCAGGTTACACTCCATCACTGAGGGAAAGTCACTGCTTATTAATTTGTTCAGCTTGCTTTGTTATACATCCCAAGACCACCCTGCCCGGGGTCGCCAAGCTGACAAAACAACAAAACCAAAAACAAACAAACGAACAAACAACCCAACCAGGACACTCCTTGAACTTTACAGAGTGCTATAATGTCTTGTGAAGGGCTGAACACTCGCTTGTCATTTATTCTCGGCTCCCTGAGCCGCCATGCATCTCTGCATTTATACCCTTTCATTGCAAAGAGAAGCTTCTCTGATTAAGGTTGAGAGTAGAATTTGTCAATAGATATAAATATTTACAGGGCAATTTGGCACCATGCCAGTTTAGCTAAGCAACAAGCAGTAAGTTCTGCCTAGGGACCACGACCTCCTCAGCCATGGGTTTTTGTCTATGTTTACAATTCGGCTGGTAAGACTTTGATCAAACTGCAGGGTACAGGACTCCTTTCTCTTCCCATGTTGCCTTAATTTCCCACACTTCCTGGGATGTTCCACAGCCACCATGAAACAGTGTCCTCTGATGATATCGAAACTTGTATTCTGACTCAGATTTCTGTCATAAAGATTAGCTCAGTTACTCTGGCTTCCATTCTTTGTTTTGGATCAAGCCTGCACAGTTTATTATTTATATGTATGTGTGTGTGTGTGTGTGTGTGTGTGTGTGTGTGATGTATGGAGGTGTTCATAGGATATGTGTCCTTTTTTTTTT
>NW_022196910.1:5337375-5360729 GCF_008632895.1 Mastomys coucha | reverse complement strand
TAGCCCTGGCTGTCCTGGAACTCACTCTGTAGACCAGGCTGGCCTCGAACTCAAAAATCTACCTGCCTGTGCCTCCCAAGTGCTGGGATTAAAGGCATGCGCCACTACTGCCTGGCCCTGTTTTTTTGTTTTTGTTTTGTTTTCACTTAATTTAAGCTAGAGTTACTGGGAAGAGGAACCTGAAATGAGCACATGCCTCAGTCAGACAGCCTGCCTGCAAGTGTATGGTGCTTAGTGTTTTTATTGTTATAAAGAGACTCCATGACTACAGCAAGCTTCATAAAGGAAAGCATTTAACTGGGGCTGGCTTACAGTTCAGAGCTTTCGTCCATTATCATCAGAGCTGGAAGCATGGCAGCGTGCAAGCAGACATGGTACTGGAGAAAGAGCTAGGAGTTCTACATCTTAATATGCAGGTAGCAGAAACAACTTGAGCCACACTTGATATAGCCTGAGCATACGAGACCCTAAAGCTCACCTCTACAGTGGCACACTTCCTCTAAAAAAGCCACACCTACTCCAACAAAGCCACACACACTCCAACAAGGCCACACCTCCTGATAGAGTGCCACCCCATATGGACCAAGAAGTCAAAGACAGGAGTTTATGGGGACCATTCCTATTCAAACCACCACAGCCTCTACTTCAGTTCCTGTCTTCAGGTTCCTGCCTTGACTTCCTGCACTGACTTCCCTGTGGTTGAATGTGACCTGAGAGTTGTAAGAGGAAATATTTCCTTTCCTTCCCAAGTTGCTTGTGGTCATGGTGTTTTATCATATCAACAGATATCTTATCAATTTTCACTTCTGTACATGCTCCCCACCTTATTTTTTAGTTATGAAGCCCAGTCTTTAGTAATTAAGCCACCTCTCTGAGCCCCCCCCCTCTCAGCACTTTTGATTTTAGTATTTAGTTGACATGGCAATAATTATTCATTATACATATTTATGGGTTGCAGTATGGTGATTTGATGCACGAATATATTATATACTGTGCAATGATCAACTCAGGGCAATTAATGTCTATGTGTGTGTGCCTGGGTACACGTGCATATGTGTGAGCACTCATGTGTGTGTGTGTGTGCCTGAGTGTATGTGACAAATATTGATGTTAGTGTCTTCCTTAGTCACTCTCCACCTTACTTTTAAAATTACATTTATATTTATTTGTTTTGTGAATATGTGTACATGTGCTGTGATGTGTCCATGTGGAAATCAGAGGACAACTTTTAGGATTTAATTCTCTCCTTTCACTATGTGGGTCCTGGGGATCGAACTCAGATTGTCAGCCTAAGTGGCACCTGTGAACACACAAGTATGTGTATATTGAGGACAGGAGACAATGTCAAGTGTCTTTCTTTGATTGCTCTCTATCATTTTTCCAAATTAAAAATATTGCGTGAGGTGTGGTTCAGAGATGATTCAGGACTTGCATGTTGAAAGGACAATAACACCTAAAATGTCCTCTAACCTCCATACACGTGATTTGGTTTGTGCAACTCCCCAAAATACCAAAGCAAGAACAGAAAAAAAATCAGGAGAAAACCACACACACACACACACACACACACACACACACACACACACACACATACAGACATGCACACAGACACATACCACAGACACACACACAGACAGACATAGATACACAAAGACATACACACACACAGACACACAAACACACATACAGATATACACAGACACACACACAGAGACACACATTCACACACAGAGACACACAATCACACACAGAGACACACAGAGACACACACACACTCACACACACACACACACACACACACTCACACAGTCCTGCTGAAAGTAGGCCCACTTTCAGCATACAGAATTTGAGACTTGTGATGAAATCATCTAGGTTTTAAATGACTTAGATCTCTCTCTCTGGCACTGCTACCTGAATCATACACAGCCTATTTTCTCATTTTTCCCCTCAACAGTAAACAAGATATTTTTTTAAATGTTACCTTCATTTTTATTTATTTTGCATGTTCATCACACACACCACAGCGTGTGTGTGTAGGTCAGAGGGCACTGGAGTGAGCCAGTTCTCTCCTTTCACCGTGTGGATCCTGGGGATGAAGTCTTGCATTGTGGAGAGCGGAGCTCCAGAGTAAGACTAAGCAAGTATAAAACACCAGAAAAACGCATGCTTCCGCCCTGACAAGCATTTGAGAAAGACAGAGGAGAGAAAAATAAGAAAAAGGAGAAGCTACTTTATCACCTCCTTTATTGAAAGAGGAAAAAATGGGGTAGGGGTGTCTTAGTCATTGTTCCATTGCTATGAAGAGACACCATGATCATGGCAGCTCTTATAAAAGAAAGTCTTTAATTGGGCCTTACAGTTTCAGGAGTTTAGTTCATAGTCATCATGGTGGGAAGCAGCGTGGCATGCACGCAGACGTGGTGCTGGGGAAGCCAGAGGTCTAGATGTGGGTCAGCAGGTGTCAGGAAGAAAGAGACCCTGGGACAGGCTTGGGCTTTTGAGGCCTGAAAGCCTACCTACCCCAGCTGACATACTCCCCTCAGCAAGACCATACCTAATCCCTTTCAAGTAGTGCCTTCCTTAGAGACCAAGCATTCAAACCTATGAGCCTATGGGAGCTATTCCTATTCAAACCACCACACTTAACAACCTCCAAAAGCCACCAAAGTTGTTTATATAGAGATTGCTAAGACACAAGGGCAATCAATCAGAAGCCCTGCCTGTTGTTTAGGCATGGACCTGAGTCCCCATTGTAGTCTCCTGGACACCTGTTGAGCTACCCAGTTTTTTTTTTTCCTGTCCTGTGGCAAAGCATTGGACGGGGATGCATGGTTGAAAATAAAAACCGAGCCAGCTTATTAGGAAAGGAAAAGCATTCTTGAGAATGGGAGAGGCCTTGTGAGCCAAGAGAGCAACATGCTCAAGAGTGCCAGGCCATATGGCGCGTGGCGACCTTTATAGATGCACATATGCCTCTGTTACACACTGTCTGCTACATTAAGCCCAGATGAGGAAGAACACCCATCTCTGCCAAGTGACTTTTTTTTTTTTTCCTTTAACAGGGTTTCTCTCTGGCTGTCCTGAAACTTGCTCTGTAGACCAGGCTGGTTGTGAACTCATAGAGATTCACCTGCCTCTGTCTCTCAAGTGCTGGGATTAAAGGCTTGAGCCACCACCACCCAGCTGCCATCTGACTTCTTAAGTAAAAAAAAAAAAAAATTCCTTTCTACATTTATTTAATTTTTCTTTATGTGGGTACACATATTATGGTATATGTGTGGAGGAAAACTTGGAGTTGGTTCTCTCCTTCCGTTATGTGAGACCAAAATTAATTCAAGTTGCCAGTATTGGCAGCAAGTACCTTTACCTGTTGAATCATCTCAAAAGCCTTTGTGGGCTCTCTCTAGCCTCTAAAGAGCCATCTATCGACCACCTCTGCGTGAGACCTAGCGTATTCATGATCCTCAGTAAATTCCCTTTAGAATGTATAGAGCGATGTCTAGCTCCCACTGATCTGAAGGCAAGGGATAGTATTAGGTTATTATTCTGTTGGAAGCCTGCAGTGAAGATTCCCCCTTTGCCACATCCTGTCTAATTCACGTCTCCATCAAGGTATTTTAAAATTACCTTGGCGCCCACAGTGGCGCACACCTTTAATTCTAGCATCTGGGAGACAGGAACAGGTTCATATCTATACATTCAAGGCCAGCTGCTATATAGGGAATACTAGGCCAGCCGAAGCTACAGTGAGACCTCAAAAACAAAACAAATCCCAACAATCTTGATTTATGATTTTCTTCATTCTATCACTATAAGAATTTCATGAAACTGTTATAACATTAAAATGGAATTCAGGTCAGTCTGGATGTGCATTCCCCATATTCAGGCTATGAATATGCATAGTCACAATATGACTCCAGGATAAACTGTCCTTTACTCTCCTTGAGATGAAAGCATATTTGCAATAACAAATGAGTGCAGCATGTCAGGTGGTAGCAGCACCATCGACCTGTATGAGAGCAGGGATTGCAGCTTAGGCTTCAGTCTGTGGAGAGGTGGCACTTGGGAGATAAGAAGTGCTTGTACAGTGCCTGAGAAGGGAGGAAAGAGAATTCTTGGTAGACCCCAGGGCAGGAATTTACTTGGCTGTTCATAAAAACTAGGACGAATGGGGCTGGAGAGATGGCTCAGTGGAGAAAAGCACTTACCGCTTTTGCAGAGGACCCAAACTTGGCACCAGAGATTCTGATGCCTCTAGCTTATGAGGACACGCACACACACACACACACACACACACACACAGAGAGAGAGAGAGAGAGAGACAGAGACAGAGACAGACAGAGACAGAGACAGACAGAGAGAGGCAGACAGAAAGAAGCAGACAGACATGCAGAGAGACACAGAGACACACACAGACATAAGAACACACAGAGAGACATAAAGACACACAGAGACAGAGACACCAAGTGACACACAGAGAGACATAGAGACAGAAGAAGACATACATACAGAGACACACAATGAGACTCACATGGAGACACAGAGAAAGACACACACAGAGACAGAGACACAGAGACACTGAGTGACAGAGAGAGACATGGAGACAAAGAGACATACACACAGAGACACAGAGAGAGAATCATGCGGACACATACACACACAGAAACACAGAGAGGGGTAGATGTCAGAGGACACTTTTTAGGAGTAGTTCACTCTTTCTGCAGCTGGGTTTAGGATGGAACTCAGGCTCTCTTGCTGGAAAGCACCTTTGCCTGTTGGACCCCACGTCACAGGCCAGGACCCAAGTTCTTAACCTCTTAAGCTGTTATGTGAATAACTCCTGTGCAGAACTGCTTCATAGACTATAAACTAATATGCATATAAAGTAAGTTAGATGGCTCAGTGAGTGAGAGAGTTTGCTGCCAAACCTAATGACCTGAGTTTAATCCATGGAACGTAGAGGGTGGAAGGGGAGAGGCAACTTCCTTATGTTGTCCTCTGACTTCCACACATGCACTGTGGCATGTGTATGTGCATGGGCACACACACACACACACACACACTTTTTCTCTCTCTCATACACACATACTACATAAATAAAGAAGTGTAAAAAATGAAGTGATGGCTCACTGGAGTATACTGAGCATGCATGAAATATTAGGTTATCATTATGTGTGGTAGACTTGTGTATTTTGGGGTGTGTCTGATGTGTAGCCAAGCCCAGGACTCCAAGAAAGAATCTAACACTATTTAACCCCAACCCTCCCTGCTGGGTGTTTGAAAGGCTTGCTGAGGGTTGTGGCTTTCTGGCTGGGGACGGCTCTTTTGTATAACAGATGTTACCCAGCCATCAAGCCAGAGTCAATTGGAGATTTGGCACCTGCCTCTCTCCCACGGCCTGCCTGCCTGCCTGCAAGGGAGCCCAGCGCCCTCCCTGAGATGTCTGTGAATTCCCAGGGCCTTTTCTCATGGTTGCATCTTGGCTTAAGTTCCTGTCTGCTGCCCGCTCCTGGGGGCTGTCCTTTTTAGGGGAAACCAGCCCAATTTGTTCATTCTTCTCCAAACCAGCCTTGTTTACGCATCCAATTGCTTGCAAGTCCACAACTCCTCCAAAACACAGTGCCCTCCCTGACATCCCACCATTCCAAGGGTTCCGACATTGTTTAGCTTCCTCCAGTAAGATCTAGCCTGACAAAGAATTCCAGTGCTGGCAGGAAAAACTTGCACAGTTCTTGCATAACACAGCCAAGAGTGTTATGACTGGCTTAGAGCTAAACAGGCTGTTGAGAGATGGGGAAATCACACCGAGGACACCCAAGGTCAATGGCTGTGCGAGGACACTGGACAGGCCTTTTCTTCCTTGGCAAGCTGGTGTAAGACTGAGGCTGGGAGTCCAGTCTGCAGGCCCAGGGACTAGTACAGTACTGCCATCAAGGCTTGCTCTCAGACTGACGTAGTGACAAGGGGAGATGAGGGGAGATTTAACCCCAGGCCAGGATAAAAGGATCAGCTGTTAGTGGCTTTTTGTTGTTTTTGTTTTTTGGTGGTGGGGAGCCAAAGGAGGAGGCACAGGTTTTCTCAGTTATCTCAGTTTTCTCAGCAGGCTGAGGAGATTTTGTAGACTTCAGGGACCTTCACTCAGACCAAATTAAGACTTGTGGTTGCAAATCAGATAAGAGTTTTAGGACTGGCCAGATTATAAAGCAGAGTTGGGATTTAATTATATATGTACTGCTGAGCTGGTTTAGTTGCTAAGGGTGCTTGTAGACAAGGCTGACTTTCCAAGTTCAATTCCTGGGATGTACAAAAAGGTAGAAGGTGAGAGCTGCCACCTTCTCCCCACGCCTGCCTCTGTCTCTCTGACCCTCACACACACTGTAAAGATAACAAATAAAAATATATGTAATAAAGATTTCATTTACTTATTTTAAAATTTATCTCGTGTGTGTTGTTGGCTTATACTATAGTAATTGTTTTTTTTTTTTCCTGCTGACAAATAAGCCAATTCAAACTGAATTAAAAGTATAAAGGAAGGTTTTTTTGGGGGGTTGCATCTCTCTGGTGGGCTCAGTGATCTTACAGGAGGAGGTCGAGGGAAGTTAATACAGGAAGATAGGGGGAGCACTCACACAGGGAAAGAGAAATGCAGAGAGAGAGAGAAAGAGAGAGAGAGAGAGAGAGAGAGAGAGAGAGAGAGAGAGAGAGAGAGAGAAAAGAGAGAGAAGAGAGAGAGAAGAGCTCGTGAAGTGTCTGAATTATATTGGGAAGGGCCTCTGGGGGAGAGGAACTCCAGTGGGAAGCTCAGGGTAGAGGGCAAGAATGCCAGTCATACCCAGTAGCAGGAGGAAAACTTTCCTGTAACTGAGGGATGGATGCTGGGAGAACCTGGAGGACAGGTCCTGTTAAATAGGCACCTCAGTCACTTGCCCCCTGGTCTGAAACCCAACACATAGCACACATATAGTCTAGTGAATGAGTTTCAGGAGTCAGTTGTCTCTTACCTCGTGGGTTCCAGGAATTCAACTCAGGATGTCAGAACTGGCTGTAAGCACCTTTACCCACTGAGCCACCTTTGGCTGCCTAAGATTCCTAAATATAGGTATACCCATGAGGCTTAAGTGGAAGAGAAACATCCAGAAAACAGACGCTCTTGAGAGTGTGGGTGTGGCTACTCAAAGAAGAGTCGCAAAACATAGGACTCATCTAAGGATGGGCCTGAGCTCCTTATTGGGGAGTCTTAGCAGAGCATGGTTTTGTTTTGTCTTTGAGACAGATTTCTCACTAGCTACATCTGGCCTGGAACTCACAGAGATTCACATGCTTCTGACTTCTGAGTGTTAGGTTCAAAGCTGTGTGCCACTACACCCCTCCAAATTTAGAATTTGATGGTGTTGTCTCTAAAAGAATGCTGAAGAAGGTATAGCTGGGGGGTCCCTAGGAGGCATCTGACACGATGATAGTTGATAAGGTAAAGTCTGTCTCACAAGGATATTTTTACTGCAAGCAAACTTAACAGGCTTTTGGTTATTTATTTATTTCTGTTTTTTAAGATTGCTAAGCAATGTCTAAAGAAAGGAATGGGGCTCTGCCCAAGCTTGTGTGTATTTAGGGACTGAGCTTGGTTAATTGTTATTTTAATATTGAATCTCTATGTATGCAAGCATTCATAAGGTTCATTTCCTTTGCTTTTTCCTATCCCCATAATTTCTATGCATTTCTTTTTTTAAAAAAATCTTATTTTATTCATATGGTCCTGATGCAGGTCTGGTGCCCTGGGATGTCTGGGACTGGGGTTTCAGATGGTTGTGAGCTCCCATGTGGGGACTAGGAACTGACCCTGGGTGCAGCATTCTTAAATCTGAGCTATGTCTCTAGCGCAGTCAGCAGTCAGGCATCTTTCCAGCCTGTTCCCCAGGGACTCGGTGACAAGACAGTGTCACCCCTGTGGCATGCACATGCATGACAGCCCCTATATGACAGGCTGAGTTTTTCCTCTCCACACCCCTTCTTCCTCTTCTCCCCACAGAGGCAGCTTCTGTCCCCCCCACCCTTTTAATACATCTCCCACGTGAGACCTGTTGCATGGTATGATTTTGTTGGAACCGGCCATTTAGTTCCATCAGAATTTATATAAGAATGAAGCATCACTCAGGATGATAGTCTCAAGTTCCATCCATTTACCTGCAAAATTCATTGTATAGATGTATCACATTTTCTGTATCCATTCTTCAAGTGAGGGACATTTAAGCTGTGTCCAGTTTTTGGCTGCTATGAGCATAGTAGAGCAAGTGTCTTTGTGGGATGTTGGAGCATCTTTTGGATATATACCCAGGAGTGGTATAGCTGTATCTTGAGGTAGAACTATTCCCAGTTTTCTGAGAAGTTGCCAAAATTGATTTCCAAAGTGGTTGTACAAGTTTGCACTCCTACCAGCAATGAAGAAGTGTTCCCCTTGCTCTATGTCCTTGACAGCATGTGCTATCTCTTGAGTTTTTTATCTTAGCCATTCCAATGGACGCTTGGGGCTCTCAGAGTCTGAACCACCTACCAAAGAACATACATGGGCTGGACCTAGGCTTCCCCACAACATATGTAGCAGAAGTCCAGCTTGATGTGTGTCTCTAAAAACTGGAACAAGGGCCATCCCAAACGCTGTTACCTGTATGTGGGATATGTTCTTCTAGCTGGCTGCCTTATATGGCCTTAGTGGGAGAGGAAGCACCTAGCCCTTTAGAGACTTGATGTGCCAAGATGGGGGCCTAAGGGGGTCCTCACTCACTCAGAGGAGAAGAAGAGGGGGTAATAAGGCAAGGATTGTAGAGGGGTGACCAGGAGAGGGGCAGTGAACAGGATATAAAGTGAATAATTTTTAAAAAATTAAGTTAAAAAAATAGAAAAAAGAATGAAACATCCCTGGGCTGGTCAGGATGAGTTGGACAAGCTCAGAACTGGCCTAGCTCTAGGATGAGGGTGTGAGGTGTTTTAGAGAGATCTATCACACTCAAGTCTGGAAGAAAGGTGGTGCTATGATGACTGTGGACGGTGTCTCAGTAAAATGGACTGAATTGTACCTAAGGCTGCTTCATGGAAAGGCTTGCTTGCTTCCTGCATGGTGTGTGATAGAATTTGGTATGAGCTTGAATAAAAGTTTGGTATGTGCAAAGGCCATTTGAGATCATATTGACTGGCCTGCTTCCTGTTCCTCCCTCCCTTCATTTCTCCCTCCTTTCCTCCTTCCTTTCCTTCCTTCCCTCTCTACTTCCCCCTTTCCCCCTTCCTTCCTTCTCTGTTTCCCCCTCCTCACTTCCTCCCTGTCTTCCATCCCTCCTTCCCTCACTCCATCCCTTCCTTTCTTCATTCTTTCCTGTCCATCATGCTAGGAGGTTTGTTAGTTGTATCAAATTGATGGTTTTTTGGGTGTGTGTCTTTTGGGATAGAACCCAAAGTTTGGCCTCCACCAGGCAAATCCTCTGTCTCGGCTTCATACCTTCCCTGTCTTAGTATTTCTTTAATGTTTCAGGGTCAACGCTCATATTGAAATCCACTGAAATCGAGCAGTGGTGGCACACGCCTTTAATCCCAGCACTTGGGAGGCAGAGTCAGGTGGATTTCTGAGTTTGAGGCCAGCCTGGTCTACAGAGTGAGTTCCAGAACAGCTAGGGCTGTACAGTGAAACCCTGTCTCAAAAGACAAAACAAAACAAAACAAAACAACAACAATAAAAAAAACCCAAAGCAAAACAAAAAAGAAATCCACTGAAATCTAATTCCCCAACCCCTCAAATATGCTTAAAATTTATTTATCTGAAAGATTTTTTTTGCAGACAAGAAATGGTATAATGCTCACTCCTCAGTTTTATCAAGGAAATTCATTCTGATATAAGACTTTCCTCCTGCCCTATAATCCCTGGCTAGAACCCAGGGCTTAACACAAGCTAGACAAGAGCTTGTGTATAGAGCCATGCCCCCAGGTGCTCGCTGTGGACTCCAGGAAAGCACTCCACCACCAAGATACACCTCTAGACATTTTGTGAATTCTAGGTAGGGGCTGCACCTGCTGAGCCTTGACATATCCTTGAGTTAAGAACTTCTAATAGTTCTAATATAGTTAGGTTCTTATGTTTTACAAGTGAGGAAAGAGACACAAATGTCCAAAGCCATGCTTGGACTCACACAGATAACCAGTGACAACATAGTTATTTAATTAGAAGCTAATATACAAATGAGAAGAATTTAGTGTTCTTGTGCCCCACTTTTCTCATCTGTAAAATGGGGATAGTAGTGCTGAGCCCGGAGCTAGTTCTCTGTGAGCACAGAGGGAAAGGGGTCCATGATGAAAACTGAACATGTCTCTATATATTGCCGTGAGAATAGAAGCTAGGGTTAAAAGGAGGGCTAAAGGTTAAAGTGCCAGGGTCTGGAATATCAATGAAGAAGGCTGAGAGCTGATATGATGCAGCAAACTGACCAGGTAAGAGGAGGAAGAGGGTTCTGGGCCAGTGATGATAGGCTGGCTTTCCCAGAACTCCTGAAACCCTTGAGAGACACTTCAGTCACTCTTGCTCTCTCATGTATCAGGATTTCTAATGTAGCTGTTTGTAACAGATAAAGTAGCTTTTAAGGCACTTAAAAGATAGCTTTCAAGAAAAGATACTTTTAAGATGTGTTAAAAGATAACTTTTAAAATAAATTGTTTCCTTTATTTACATTCCAAGGGAACCCCCTTTTGATCCTCCCTACAAGAGTTCTTCAAATCATCCCCCTCCTCTTTGCTTCTGAGAGGGTGCTCCCTACCACCCCCAGTCCCCTCAACCCCTCTACTCACCCTCATCTCCTTTCCCTGGGGCATCAAGTCTCTACAGGATTAGGCACATCCTCTCCCACTGAGGCCAGACAAGGCAGTCCTTTGCTACATATGTGCTGTTGGCCCCAGACCAGCCCATGTATGCTTTTTGGTTGGTGGCTTAGTCTCTGGGAGCCTATACATATTGTAGGAGACCACTCCAGAATACCTATAAACAAGGAACTAGAGACAACCAAGAAGACAGCTGCTACACCTTCGTGGTTATGACAGGCAATTTCACTGCCATGGTAAGATGATAAGGGGATCTCTTAAGTGTGAGAACAAAGAATGTTAGAGGCACATGCAAGGGCCGAGGTAGCAACTCCAGCCGCTAACCAACAGCTCACAGTGTCATGCTCAGTACCTAGCAAAGCAGAGGGGCCTCCAGCCAGCCTTAACCTGGGTGAGCAGTGCACCGCTCTGACAGTGCATAATCCTCTCTGGTTGGTGCACAGAGCATGTGGCCTTGAATTGGCTGAGCTAGAGAATTAACCAACCTCCCACCAATTATCTCAGCTGCTGTCCACTCTATGAAAACTAGACAAGAAAGTTCAATGGCTTTTCTCTCTCCTGGAAACTCCCACTGCTCCCAGGGGTGTGTTTCAGTTTTCCTTAATTTCTTACCCTTCCTCCATTTCTTAGCTTTTTGTAATTCTTCTTCTTCTTTTTAAATCTTATTTGTTTATTTTGGGTTTTGGAGCCAGGGTCTTTCTCTATAGTTCTGGCTGACCTGTAAGTTCCTATGTAGACCAGGCTGCCCTCAAACTCGTAGAGATCTCCCTGACACTGGCTCCAAAGTGCCGGAATTAAAGGAGGACACCACTACTCCAGCTGGTAATGCTCCTTAATAAAGCTGGAGCCTGCCCTGTATACTCCCAACAGAGTCTGAGCCTTTACCTTCACTAGAAAGCAAACTCAGCTTGATCTTTGGTGACTACTGAGTGCCTGTCTTCCTAGGACTGGAAGTCAAGCACAGATAGGATGCAAAAGGTCCTGTCAGACCCTGAAGCTGTAGTTACCAGGACGACTCTGTGGGAATACTGTGTAGAAGAAAGTAAAACATGTAGAATTGATTCTTTAGTATATTCTTACTTTTATCGGTCAAGGTCTTTTATTTTTTTGGGGAGGGTCTCCCTTTGTATTGCCCATACTGGTCTTGAAGTCTTGGACTCAAATGATTCTCGTGACTTAGCACTGGAGTAGATGGAACTATGGGCATATGCTACTGCACTTTACCTAAAAACAAGCAAGCAAGCAAACAAACACAATTATTTTACGAGGGCTTTGCTTTAACGCATGTCTGTGCACATGGGAGCAGGGCATCAGATTCCTTGGGTTCCCTTGGTTGTTGTCTGCTAGGAACTCAATCGGATTCTTGGGAAGAGCAGTCAGTGTAGATTCCTGTTGTTTAAAAATTGGAGACATAGATTAATTCCACAGCCTGTGGCAGCTACAGTGTAGCTCAAACGTAAACCTGAAGTAAAGAACTCTTGCCACCTACTGGCTCTATGGGGAATAACACAGTTTTTAAAATTTTATTTTATTTATTCTTCTCTCAAACAATACATCCCAATCCCAGCCTCTCTCTCCTCTCTTCTTTCAACCACTTACAACCTCCCCTCTTCCCTGGTCCATTGCTCTTCCATTTCCCTTCAGAAAAGAGCAGGCCTCCCAGTGATAACAACCGAACTCGTCATAACGAGATGCAATGCTGAAACAACTTAGCAGGAGAAAATAGGTTCTATAAGAAGGCAAAAGGACCGAACAGTGGTGGCCCATGCCTTTAATCGCAGCACTTGGGAGGCAGAGGCAGGCAGATTTCTGAGTTCAAGGCTAGTCTGGTCTATAGAGTGAGTTCCAGGACAGATAGGGCTATACAGAGAAACCCTGTCTCAAAAGACAAAACAAAACAAAACAAACAAACAAAAAAAGAGGGCAAAAGGATCAATGATACCTCCACACTCATTGTTAGGAGTCCAAAAAACCCCAAGCTAAAGAATCACAGAATGTATGCAGAGGGCCTGGTGTAGACTCACACAAGCTCTGTGGTTGCCAGTTCAGTCTCTGTGGGCCCACAATGAGTCCTGGCTTGGTTGATTCTGTGGACCATGTTCTCTGTGTCTTCTCCCCTGGCCTCCCCTCACTTCTGGCCCCTACAATTGTTCCTTTCCCTCTTCTGTACGGTTCTCTGAGCTCACCTAAAGTTTGGCTGTTGGTCTTTGTATCTGCTCCCATTGACTGCCAGACGAACCCCACTCTATGACAACCATGCCAGGAATGAGCATAGGAGAATATCATTAGTAATCATTTCATTGACATTTTTATTTTTGAGTCAGTTGTGTTTGGTTCTACCCTAGGTGTCTGGGTCATCCAGTTTTTGGATCCTAGCCATTTAGGCAGTGTCATGCATGATCTCCCTCTTGTGGTGTGGTCCTCAGGCTAGGCCAGTCATTAGTTGGGCACTCCCACAAGCTCTGAGCCACCACTGCCCCAGCTCATCTTGTAGCCAGGGCAGGTTGTGGGCACAGATTTTATGTCCCACTCCTACCACTAGGTGTCTAGCCTGGTTACAGAAGATGGCTGGTTCAGGCTCCATACCCTCCATTACAGGAGTCCTCACTAGGTTCAACCTCATAGGTTGCAGGAAGTTTGCACTGCACTAGGTTTCCATATTGTCCCCTAAATTTCCACCTATTTCAGTCATATCTCCTTGTATTCTCTTCTGCCATTCCTCCCTCCCCTGCTTGAACCCTCCTGTTCCCATCCTCACCTGCCCCTAGTCCATCCACAAAATCTATTCTATTTCTCTTTCCCAGGGAGATCCATGTGTCACCACTGGACGTCATTGGACATCTTTTAATTTAACTTCTCTGGATCTGCAGATAGTAGCATGATTATCCTTTATTTAACAGCTAATATCAATATTTTATCATGTTTGTCTTTCTGGGCCTGGGTTGCTCACTCAGGATGATTTTTTTCTAGTTCCATCCATTTACCTGTAAATTTCATGATGTTATTATTTTTTTTAACAGCTGAGTAATACTCCACTGTGTAAATGTCTTAGGGTTTTACTGCTGTGAACAGACACCATGACCAAGGCAACACTTATAAGGACATTTAATTGGGCCTGGCTCACAGGTTCAGAGGCTCAGTCCATTATCATTACAGCAGGAACATGGCAGCATCCAGGCAGGCATGGTGCAAGAGGAGCTGAGAGTTCTACATTTTTATCTGAAGGCTGCTAGCAGAATACTGACTTCCAGAAAGCTAGGACTAGGGTATTAAAGCTCACACCACAGTGACACACACTCCAACAGGGCCACACCTCCTAATAATACCACTCCCTGGGCCAAGCATAGATAAATCATCACATTCCACTCCTTGGCCCCCATAGGCTTGTTCAAACGCTTGAGTCTATGGGGGTCATACTTACCCATGGCATAATAAAAACCACATTTAGTTCAACTTCCAAAGCCCGATGGTCTGTAGCAGTCTCAACAATGTTAAAAGTCCAAAGTTCAAGGTCTCTTCTGAGATCCATCCAATCACTTAACTGTAATCCCCAAAGCAAAACAAGAAACCAGCTGGGCAAACTCCAAACTCTGCATCTCCATGTCTGATGTCAAAGTGGTCTTCAGAGCTCCAATTCCTTTTGTATCTTTGTTGACTCTAACAAACTTCTTTCTCCTGGGCTGGTTCTGAGAAGTCAAACCTACTGCATCTTGGGACTGGCCTCCATCTTAAAGAAAAAAAAAAAGCCCTGCCTTCCAAGCCCAGTCTCTCTCCCTGCCCTGACATGCAGCATGGCCTGTTGGTGATCAAGGAAACCAGCCTTATCACTATTGAGTCTTTGCCACTAGTGACCTTTTTCTACTGGAGACCTCAGAACTCCCTCTTTTTCAGACAACTCTCGAGATTTAATTAATCTCTTAGAGACAGTCCTTTTCACCCACCAGTCCACTTGAGATGATTGCAAAGAGCTCTTGCAGATTCTCTTCACCACAGACTGAGGCCAGAAACCTTTCCTGGACCCACAGGGGAACCCAGATTAGGACTTCAACACTGCTAAAGGTAAGGAGAGACTCCAAGTCTTACCATCAGGTTCTGATTGGCAGGTCTCAAAGCCACTGTAAGACCTCCGTTGATTTGGCCAAGGATAAATGAAAACAGCAATAGCTTTAGCCTTTATCAACCAGACAACACCAGATATTAGGAAACTACAAAGGGTTCCAGGAAGGACTGAAAAAAAAAGAGTCTAAAAGATAATGGCAGAAAAAGTGTTTACTAAAGACAAAAAAAAAAAGACAGGTAAAACAACAGAAGAAACAGACTCTGTGTACGTGTGTGTATATTGGCACATATGTACTGCATTGCGCATGTGGAAGTCAGAGGACAACTTTTGGGAGTTGGTTCTCTTCTACCATGTGTGTTTCAGGGATTTCACACAGGTGGTCAGGCTTGGAGACAAGTGCCATCTCAGTGGCCCTGCTCTTTGGCTACCCAGCTCTCCTCAAAGATCCTTAGTCACTGGGAGAAGAGATATATGTGCATAGGGTTTAATGTACTGTTTCTTATTCTTTGTACATTGATCAATGAGGATCTCTGTATTAATTGCCATCTGTTGAAAGCTTCTCTTCAGAGTGTTGAGAGATGTTCTGATCTGTAGGTACAGAAATAAGTCATTAGGAGTTATATTAATACTAGGTTCATGTCAGAACATGGGCCAAGGATGGAGTTGTATGAAATTTCTTCCCTCCCTCCCTTCCTTCCTCCCTCCTCCCCTCCATTCCTCCCTCCTTCCTTCCTTCTTTCCTTCATTCCTTTCTTTCTTCCTTTCTTCCTTTTCTTCTCTTCCTCCTCCTTCTATTTGAGACAGGGTTTCTCTGTGTAACCCTGGCTGTCCTGGAACTCACTCTGTAGACCAGGCTGGCCTCAAACACAGAGGTCCACCTGCCTCTGTTGGCCTCAGACTCAGAGATTAACCTGCCTTTGCATCCCAAGTGCTGGGACTAAAGGCTTGTGCCACCACTGACCAACTGTGTGAGATTTCTGAGTGCTTTTGAGAAAACTCTAAGAAAACAAGACAAGAGTCTTGTGACCTCAGTTTCTTCAAAACACAGAATTGTTCTTGGAACTGTTTTTGTGTTTCTCAGGTGTAGTACACAGGACTGAGTTTACTTCAGCTGTTGTTATTCAAGTGCTTCTACAGAAAAACACTCTTTGCCATGTGTAGTTTGAGCTGGTCCTTGTGATGGAACACCATACTCCTGTGATTCTTCTTAACCCCAAGAGTATAATTTGCCTGGATGATCTGAATAAAGTTGACTCATGAAACTTTAGTCTGCCTCGTCTTTTAGCCCCTGCTCTCCCATGTGCACATCACCAACTAGAGTGATAAATAGGTCCATGCCATAGAATAAGTCTTAGGGCCATTGGTCTATCTCAGCTCAAGTTCTTTGCCTCACTAACAGTGTTAGATTGGAGACCATCTTGTGGAGAAATCCAACCAGAAAGTGGATGGCTACTCCCATAACCAGTGGCCATTTTCTGTGAGGCTATACATGGCTTTTTATATGAGTATAGGGATCTGAGCTCAGGCCCTCATGATTGCATACTAGACACTTTACTAAATTAACTATGTCTCCTGCCCCCTTCTGTTGGTTTGAATGTATTTTTTCAGGTTGTTCACAATGATGAAATTTCAACACCATGTGCGTTCACCTATGGTTTTTGACAGTTACATAAGTATTTTATGTACTCCTACAGCTAACAAACAATCAAACAAAAATCCAGATCAGTAGAACAAATGATGGCACATGCTGGTGAAGATGTAGAATACGGGTGGCACTCATACATTTCGGATGGGAGTGCAAACTTGTACAGCCACTATAGAAATAAATATGGTGGCCCCTCAGGAAGGTGGGAATTTATCTATCTCAAGATCCAGCTATATCATTCTTGGGTATATGCCCAAAGGATGCTTCAATCTACCACAGGGACACTTACTCAACCATGTTGATTGTTGCTCTCTTCATAATAGCTAGAAATTGGAAACAGCCTCTATGTCCTGCACCAGAAAAATGGATAAAGAAAATATGGTGCATGTATAAACTGAGGATATTACTGCTTCAAGGTATGGTTGAGGGAAAGGTTTTTATCATAGATATGAGGGAGAATACAGCCAGAGGCATCTGGAAGAGTTCAGAGCAGGGAGAGAAAGGAAGACACCGAAAATGCCAGCAGATTAATCTTTTTTTTTTTTTTTTTTTTTTTTTTAGTTGACTGAATGGGTCATGAGAGGAGAGGGGTCGGGGTGGGGCAAGACTGGGAGAAGAAGAGAAAGACACCAGAGAGAGTGGCAAGAGAGGAAGGCAAAAGATAGGACTGGGGCTGATGAGATGGCTCAGTGGGTAAGAGCACCGGCTGCTCTTCTGAAGGTCCTGAGTTCAAATCCCAGCAACCACATGGTGGTTCACAACCATCCGTAATGAGATCTGATGTGAGTGGGGCCTACCAGAGTGAGCAGAGGTCCTAAATTCAATTCCCAACAACTACATGAAGGCTTACAACCATTTGTACAGCTACAGTGTACTCACATACATAAAATAAACAAATAAATAAGTCTTTTTTTTTTTTTTAAGAGAGGACCAAGAGAGCACATGGCTGGAATGGTAGGGTTATATAAGAATATGAAGCTGGCAGAAGGGAAGCTCATGAGCTGGAGAAGCCTAGGATAGCCAGCCACAGGGTAAGAAATGCTGAAAGGAGCTACAGGTACTGTGCCTGGAGGCCAGCATGCACTATGGTATGGTAATAGGCAGCAAAGATAGCCAGTTGTCCCTTCTGATGGGTAAATAAAATGGCTCCTTTGATAGAGAGAAACAGGCCCTAGAATTTGGGGAAATGGAGTTTCCTTTGAATCTGACAATACATTTATGCAAGGGAGTATTACTCAGCTACTTAAAAAAAAAAAACAAAAAACAAAAAACCCTAAATCAGGCAAATGGATGGAACCGGGAAAGATCATCCTGTGGTATTTTAAAAACAAAATCCCAATGAAGACTCAGGAGTCCGATGCTGGGGTGAAAACCTGCGAGCACAGGGAGGCACATAAAACACCCAATGCACCTTCCTATCTCACCAACATCCCAGAAGGAAAATCTCCTGCTCCTTGATGTCTTAAATACATTCCAACTCAGTGCTCCTCCTTTCTGTTTACTTATGCTCACTCCGTGTCAGCTGGTTGCTTGCCCCACATCGTGACCCAGGGTTGACTTTATTTAATCCTGTTTACAGAAAGCTCTTGGGTTAGAGGTGTATGCTCAGACTGAGCTACACCACACAAAGTTTTTCCAGTTCACAAACTTGGGGTTCACGATGTGATCAAGTATCTTGCAACAGTCCTGAATGAGGTATCCCAGAACCAAGAAAAGACAAAAATGGTATGTATTCAGTCATACCATATATTAGCTCTTAAGCCATTGATAAACAAGTTCCAATCCTATAGAATCATAGAGGTTAAGTATAGAGTAAGGGTCTAGAGGAAATAGATCTCATTAGAAACAGAAAACAGAACAGATAGTTATGGATGGATAGGGGAGGCTGGAATGGGAGAATCAAATGGGGAGGGGGAGAGAAGAAGGGGATGGTGGAGAGACTATGGATAGAGACAGCTAAAAAAAAGGGGCCATTTGATGGGTAGTATGGAAACCTAATATAGTAAACGCTTTCTGAAATATATTCTTATATGAAAGGGATCTAAATTAAATTACCAAATAATGGGGAGACAGAGACCCGACTGGCCACCTGTTGTTGCCAAATAAAGCTTCCAGTCCTGGGACTGGGTTCCAACTTCAGTTGTTGGCTAAAGGGCTCCCCTGGGAATTCCCAAACAACTCATGCTGCTGCCAAGACTATAGGTTGCTACCAAAGGAGAAATGTAAATACCAACCCAGCCACAAATCTCTTTATTTTACAATATTGTCCTGCCTGCAAGATATGTTAGTACAATGGTGGCATAAACTTGTGGGAGTAACCAACTAGTATCTCACTTGACATAAGGCCCACTTCACAAGATGAAACACATACCTGACACTGCTTGGGTGACCAAGGATCTGAAAGCAGATATCCCAGGGACCTAGAATAAATCCAAATACTACAGTTCTAAAGCAAATATAACAATAAAATGACTCCTAATGACATTCTGCTATACTCATAGATCAACGCCTTACATAGCCCTCATCCTGCAGCAGATGGAAACAAATACTGTGATGGTTTGTATATTCTCACTATTGTATACTCTCTCTCAGGGAGAAGGAGTGTCAGTGGAGTAGGTGTGTCAGTGTGGGTGTGGGCTTTAAGACCCTCATCTTAGCTTTCTGGAAGCCAGTTGTCTGCTAGCAGCCTTCAGATGAAGATGCAGAACTCTCAGCTCCTCCTACACAGTGCCTGCCAGGATGTTGCCATGTTCCTACCTTGTTGATGATGCACTGAATCTCTGAACCTGTAAATCAGCCTGAAATATATGTTGTCCTTATAAGAGTTGCTTTGGTCATGGTGCCTAGTCACAGCAGTAAAACCCTAACTAAGACAAAGACCCCTGTTGCAGGATATTTGATAACACTGTGAACCAAAAAATTGTGTTATTTACTGAAAAAAAAATTTAATCCCAAACAAAGAAGGTAAAATCAGTTGTAGAAGAAAGCACCCGTGTTGAAAAGTGATGTCTAATCGAGTGGCAGACAAAGAGACAATTCGGAGAAAGATTTGATCGAGTAGCCTGTGCCCAACTGTCTTGAGAAGATAGAGGAAAGGGAGGCTTCTTGAGAGTAATGCACAGAAAGAGGAAAGAGAGAGGAGGCAGGCTTACTGGGACTGTTGTACGGAGGAGGCAGGCTTACTGGGACTGTTGTACGGAGAGGCAGGCTTACTGGGACTGTTGTACGGAGAGGCAGGCTTACTGGGACTATTGTACGGAGGAGGCAGGCTTACTGGGACTGTTGTACGGAGGAGGCAGGCTTACTGGGACTGTTGTATGGAGGAGGCAGGCTTACTGGGACTGTTGTACTGAGACAGGCTGCAGAGAGAGAGAACAAGCCAGATACAGGTGAGAAAGCAGAAGGAGCCAGGGAACGAGAAGCAGCCAGAAGATTAGAACATATTGCCAACGTTAATATGAGGCCAAGCAAAACTATTCAGGAGAGGCTGAGAGAGAGAGAAACCAGATTTAATCAGTCAGCTTGGAGAGGAGTCGGAACCAGAATAGCTGAGTTGAATCAGCCAGCCAGAGATCAGAAAAAACTAGGAAGTGGTAAGCTTATTCAGCAGTAAATCTCAGAGGCTGAAAACATTCTAGATGTAGATTAGATTGTAGGAGCTTCCAGGACTAGGCCTAGGTGAGCAGTTGGGGCACTGAGCCTCAGAGATGATAATTACACCAGGCAAATAAAAGATTCATCTACAAACCTACAATAAATAACAAACACAGAAGATATGCATAAATAATATGTACATCAAATTTTTTTCCTATCATTGAAAAGAGATTTTTTTTATTGTAATGAGAACATGAGGACATTAAAAAAGGATGTAATAAAGATATAATATGTGAGGAAAAAGTTTGTTTTCTATGAAAGGAAAAAAAAATTGAAAATATACATATTTATTTATTTTGTGCTTGTTTTTTATTGTGAGTATTATTTGTGTGGCCCACAGTCAGACATTAGTCAGAGGGTGAGAGACCTTGAAATACTTAGGCCTAAATGAGCCATCTCCATCAAACCCTTCTCCTCAGAGCTGCATGAACACTTTAGAAGACGAGGCAGAAGGAGTACAAGAGTCAGAGGGAGTGGTGGACACCAAGAAACCAAGGCCTCCTAAACTAACATAATCAAGGCTCATTCATATGAATCCACAGAGACAGAAGCAGCACAAGGCCTCATGGGTCTGCACCAGGCCCTAGGTGTGTATGTATTATGACTTCCAGCTCAGTTTCTTATGGAATTCCTGAGTGTGTGAATGACTGGGTCTCTGACTCTGGTGCCTTTTTTTTTTTTTTTTTTTTTTTTTTTTTTTTTTTTTTTTTTTTTTTGGCCTCTTTCTGTTTGTTTTGTTCAATTCCAATGTTTTATCTTATTATAAAGTTTCTGTTTTACCTTATTATATTTTATTATCCTTTTATCTAATTAGACTATATTTTATTATCCTCTCTTAGGAGCCTGATTATTTCTAATGAGATACAGAAAGGGAGTTGATCTGAATGGGAGGAGAGGTGAGGAGGAACTGAGGAGAGAGGGGAGACCACAGTGAGGATATATTATGTGAGAGAAAACAATACAGTTTCAATAAAAGGAAAAAGTAAAAAATATACATATTGTGTGTTTGTGTGTAGTGCACTTTTGTGTCTGGGTGCATGTGACTGTTAGCTCATGTAAGGCAAGAGGGTGATATTGAGTGTCTTACTCTCTTACTCTCTGCCGTATCCCCTTGAGACAGGGTCTCTCACTGAAACTGAAGCTAGGCTGGCAGCCAGCAAGCCCCAGCCATTCTCTTCCCTCTAGCTTCCACATCACTGGTTAACAGCTGCTAGTACTAGCCACACCGGGCCTTTACATAGGTTTCCCAGGTTTAAACACAGGCCCTCATGCCTGCTCTCCTCATGCCTGCACAGCCAGTGCTCTGATCTGCTTGCAAACTCCCTAGACCCATCCGTGGCTCTTGCTGTATCCCATCACTCCTATCTAGTGGTATTTGAGGTTAAGTGGTCATCGTCTGGGAAAACTTCTGTAGTTAGAAACTGTGGGGCAGTGGGCCATTCTGACAGCTGGGGTCCAGTAGAGTTGCCACCTCAGCACCCCGGAGACCCACTGAGCAGAGTAAATTTGTTCACAAGGGACTGTAGGTGTTTGGTGATAGCTCCTGAGACGATGGTTCAGATTTCAGCCCAAACCCCTCACAACTGCCCTTGCAAGAGATGTGTGCTCTATCAGGCAGACAATGCCTCAAGCTCCCAGCATTCTAGCTGGTCCTTACACCCAGTCATCTGACCACAAGCCAGACATGCCACGCCCCATACAATAAAAGGGGCGGTTTGCCCCCTCCTCACTCTCTTGCTCTCTTGTCGCTCTCCCCTCTCTTACTGTTACCCTCTCTTGCTCTTTGTTCCTCTCTCTTGCTCTCTTACTTTCTCTTCTTCTCTCTCTCTTCTCTGCTCTTTGTTCTCTTCTCTTTCTTTCCTCCTCTCCTTTTTCTCTCCTTCCTCTCCGTTCCTTCCCTTTACTTAACCAGCATATTTTCTCCTTCCTACAATAAAATAACTCATTTATACATTGCTTCCTTTTTAACTAAGGCGCTGTGCAGCAACAGGTCAGCCCCAGGGGAGAGAGCAGCAGGCCCTTTGCCTCTAGGGAGAGAGAGAACCTCAGCCGAGCCGGCAACAGGTCCCAGCCTTTGTAGCAACAAGAAACTATTCAAGGAATGGTCTGTGTGGGAGGAATGGAAAGGACCTCTCCAAAACATGTGTGCTTAAGAATGATTGTGGGATGGATACCTGCTGGGAGAGAGAAAATTAGTTTTCTCTGATGGAGTGTCATGTCACTGGGCTTATCAACTACACTCCGTTCTGGTCCAAAGCCAGGTGTAGTTGGCCAACCCAACACAAACGGACTGCATGTTTCTATTGTTGTTTGATTTTTTTTTTTTTAGTATTTTTGTTTGTTTTGATTTTCATTATATTTATTTTAGAGGTTTACTTATTTATTTTATGTATATGAGTACACTGTTGCTCTCTTAGACAGTCCAGAAGAGGAAATTGGATCCCATTACAGATTGTTGTGAGCCACCATGTGGTTGCTGGGAATTGAACTCAGGACCTCTAGAAGTTAAGTCAGTGATCTTAACTGCTGAGCCATCTCTCCAGCCCCCATCATTTTCAGGGCCCTGAGTTCCATGCTTAGCACAGAGTGTATGGAGGGAGAAGTGGGTCAGTGAACCCAATGCAACAACGAAGGTTGCAGTTCCACACGGTGTCCACCAGGGGTAGCTGTTCATAAATCAAGCTAGGCCTAGTTCCACTGTAGTTAATGTCCAAATCCTTGCTTGGGGTCCACATACTTACATGGGTGAGCTCCTCAGGACATCCCTAAAAGCTTCCATCTCCGATTCATCCTTGGCATTCAATGTGTTTGTTTACACACTAGACCATGTAGGGGATTTATCCCTGAACTCCTCGGATCGGTTCCTCTAACTCTGGTTCTCAATTTTCCTAATTCTTTGAACCTTTAATACAGTTTCTTATGTTGTAGTGAACCCCAACCATACAATTATTTTTATTGCTACGTCATAACTATAATTTTTTGTTACTGTTGTAAATCATAATGCAGAATATCTGATATACGGCCCCTGTGATTCCCAAAGTGGTTGTGACCCATCTGTTAAGAAATACTGCTCTGGGGCCGGGCGGTGGTGGCGCACGCCTTTAATCCTAGCACTTGGGAGGCAGAGGCAGGCGGATTTCC
>NW_022196910.1:5333054-5337191 GCF_008632895.1 Mastomys coucha | reverse complement strand
AAAAAAAGAAATACTGCTCTAACTCTTAACAGAGTCCTCACAGATCTCTCGACTACTTATTAAATATTAAAATAATTATTTTTGAGGCAGGATCTCATTGTGTACTCCTGGCTGGCCTTGAACTCTTGAATGTCTGTCTCCTGAGTACTGGCATTAAAGGTGTATACCACCATGCCAGGATAAAATTACTTTTATTTATAATGCATGTGTTTATGGTGTGCGTGTGTCTCTGTGTGTGTGTGTGTCTGTCTCTGTCTCTGTCTATCTCTGTCTGTCTCTCTATCTTTGTCTGTCTGTCTATCTGTCTGTCCGTCTCTTTCTTTCTCTCTCTGTGTGTGAATTAAGAAATTCCTGTGGAGAGGATCAGTGTTGTTCATGTGTTTCAAATCATGGTCTTTTGTTTGTTTGTTTTATATCATGTATACCAGACTGGCTGGGTAAGTCTATTTCCAGCTCCCATCGCTTCATAGGAATGCTGGGATTAGAGATGCCCAGACTATCATATCTGGCTTTCTGTGTGTTCTGGGGATTCCCACTTAGGTCTTCACACTTGTATGGCAAGTGATTTACCCACCGTGCCACCTCTCCATCCTCTTCCTCCTGACTGTTAGACCTTCTTCCCATTTCCTGCTGACCACAGGAAAAACAAATATTGCAGGTAAGGCACTGACTCAGTTTACTCTAGGGAGACACATTACTTTCTTGCTTTGAGGCTCAGTTTTGTCCCTTGGCTAGATTGGACATTGAAGGTATATGTAAGGCAAGTTCAAGGCAAGCAATTAGAAACTCTGAGAGGTTGGGTGTTATTTGGTAGAGTGCTTGCCTAGTGAAGTTCTGTATTTGATCCCTAACATTGAACACACTGGGCATGGTGGCCTACAACCATGGGACATTAAAACAACAATAGGAAATTCTGAAAGGCATTGGGGGTGATATAGAGGATGTTTCCCCCGGTGAATAGCCTCCTTTTTAAGAAGAGAAAAGGGGTCTGTCTTTTCCCTTCTAGATTCTTCTAGAAAAATTCTCGGTGATTGAAAAGAGAGTCTCTAGTTTTTGGCAGTCCTGAATGATTAGGCCAGCATCTCTCCTTCCACATGTGTCCTCCTTAGGGGGCTGTATGCTTTCAGGACCCTCCCACAGACAGTGGTTAGGAGACAGCCCTGGCAGGAAAGCCACTAGCGTCAGGCTGGGGCCAGGGGTGTCACCCTTGACGTAAGCACCAGTGACTCTGCCATGGAGTGTGAAGGTTTTTATGTGGCTGATGTAGCTCATACAAGACTCCCAGGGGAAGTGGTGACCAGACTGAGGTGAGTTCCAAGCAGCTAAAGGCCCTGCTAGGGTGGTCAGTTTCAGCCGATTTCTGCAGGGGCGGGGGCTTGGGGGACTCACATGTGTTCCCTCACCTCTACCTCAGTTCCATCTCTGTCAGATTCAGACCCCCGCTCCCCCTTACCTCAGCTCCATCTCTGTCAGGTTCAGCCCTGTTCCCCACTACCTCAGCTCCATCTCTGTCAGGTTCAGCCCTGTTCCCCACTACCTCAGCTCCATCTTTGTCAGGTTCAACCCAGGCTCTCCCTCAGCTCCGTCTCTGTCAGGTTCAACCCCCGCTCTCCTCAGCTCCATCTCTGTCAGATTCAGACCCTCCCACTCCCCCCTCACTGCTTTGGGCTCCTTTTTCTTTAGTTCTCTGCACTTCTTCCATGCTCTCTGGGTCTGGATACTTTTGGTTCTTAGAGTTCCCCCTCTTTTTATATCTTTTTCTTTGTCTATCAAAATCTCTCTTTTCCTGGCCCACATCTCTCTCTCTCTAGGTTTTAGGGGTTGGTGGGTCTGTTGATCTCTCAATATTTCTAGCTTTCTCTGTCTTGGAGTATCTATCTTTTTCTGGGTTTCTTGGTATATGTATCTATCTAATTGCATCTTTTGGTCTTTCCCTGTTCTCTGTCTCTGTCTGCCAGTGTCTTTGAGGCTCCAGAAAACCCCTTGTTTCTGGCATGCAGTGGCACACAGGCTCCTACCTTTCAAACAGTCTCTTTGTTGTCCTCTTAGGTTGTGTTTTCCTGATACTGCAGTCTCTGAAGAAGGAGAATATGCAGCCCCAGAGACCAATTTCTCCTTAGGCCACCTCCCTTATATTTTATTTTCAGCATACTATCTCCTCAGCCTACATTTCCTACAGCCCTCCTTCTCAGTTTTCCTTCCCCTCAGCCCACCTTCCCCTCAGCCCACCTTCTTTCAGCCCACCTTCCCCTCTGCCCTTCTTCTTCTCAACCTTCTTACCCCTCAGCCGACCTTCCCCTCAGCCCACCTTCCCCTCAGCCCACCTTCTCCTCAGCCTACCTTCTCCCTAAAGCCCACATTCTCTCCACAATCCATCTTCTCCCTGAAGTCCAGTTTCTCCAGCTTATCTCCCACAAAGCCTGTCTTCACAGAGCCACTTCCTCCTTAGTGACTTTCTCTTCCAGCTGATTTTTCTTCATTGACCACTTTCTCTCTTCAGGCTCCACCTTCTCACCTCTCACCCTGCTTTTTCTCAGCCTTACATCTTGTGTCTCTACTTCTCCCATACCCAGCCCTCTCCCCAGTGAGGCTGTGTTTATCTGCCTCATGTTCACCACAAGCAGCCTTAGTAACATCAGCAATTGAGTAGGCATAGATGCCAGGCAACTCTGGAAACACCATTGTGTCCTTGGTCCTTTTGGGCCATGATTCCACTTGTGTGCTTGGTCCCAGGGTGGGGTAGGAGGAGGGGGGCACTGGAGGCCTCTGAAGATGATGTGTGAGGATGATGTGGGAGGGTCTGGGTTCTGTGATGCTCCAGGGAAGCTATTCTTGGGAATCTGCTGGAGAAAATGTTGAAGAGTTCAGGTTTTTTGTTTGTTTGTTTGTTTTTTGAGACAGGGTTTTTCTGTGTAGCCCTAGCTGTCCTGGAACTCACTCTGTAGAACAGGCTGGCCTCGAACTCAGAAATCCGCCTGCCTCTGCCTCCCAAGTGCTGGAATTAAAGGCATGAAGCACCACTGCCCGGCAAGAGTTCAGTTTTTTCCTAGATTTTTTTTCTTTTTCCTAGCTTTTTTGCTGCTCAGGTGAGCTAGCAAATTCTTAGTGGAAATCTAGTTGTCTCAAAGATTTGATCTAAGTTCAACAATTCTTGCCCCAAATTCTTGGGACTAGACCCAAACACTTGGGAATATTTACATAGATATAATAAACTGTCTATGTTGAGGGTGGAATTCTAGTCTAAATGTAAAAACTTCATGGTTTATGTCTACGTAGTTCAAAGGTCAGATTACACAGATTTTAAATAGTTTTGTATGTAATGGAGTTGCCTGGTGTGGAGGTCAGAGGTCAGTGTAGGCTGTGTCTTTCTTTTTTCTCTTCTCTGGTCTTTTTTTTTTTTGAGACAGGATCTCATGTAGCCTGGCTGACCTCCAACTCCGTTTATAACAAAGGCTGATGACCTTAAACTCCTGACTCTTTCTTATGCCTGCATATTCTGAAGGTTGGGAATCACAGATTGTGCTACCATGCCCAGTTTATCTTTAAAAACATTACTTTGTGTGCAGAGGGGGTTGTGTGCACCATAGCACAACGTGCACAGGAGGAGGTCGGATGAGTCATTTCTCTCTTTTTATCATGTGGGGCCTAGGAATTGAGTTCACTTTGTCTCCTCTCCTTCTTTCCCTTCCATGTCTGCTCTTCCTCTCTCCCAGTCCTCTCCTTTCCATTCTGCCCTTTCTGTCTGACTCTGCAGTTTTTTTTCTCTCTCTCTCTCCCTCTGTCCTTCCACACCAAAGTTTCTTTTCCTTATTTTATGTACAGTGTGTGTGTATGTGTATATGTGATATGCATATGCGCACTTGTTTTTGGGAGACAAGCGTATGTACTCACCAAGGCACATGTATAGATGGAGGTCGGAAGACAACCTCAGGTGTCAGTTCTTGTTTGATGTAGGGTCTTTTTGCTCCCTTGTCCCTTCATGTCAGATCGCTGGCTTGTGAGCTGCCGGGTACATGGTACACATCTGGCTTTTATGTGGGTACTGGGGACTGAAAATCAGGCCCTCATACTTGGGCAATGAGTGCTTTCACTCACTGAGCCATCTCCGCAGCACTCCACGACATTTTCTTTTTTTTT
>NW_022196910.1:5332860-5333044 GCF_008632895.1 Mastomys coucha | reverse complement strand
TTTTTTTTTTGTATGTGAATTATACTTAAATAGAATTGACTTTATTATTATTATTATCATTATTATTATTATTATTATTATTATTATTGCTATTATTATTATAGCATTGGGCTTGTGATTTTTTTTTTGATATTTTCTTTATTTACATGTAACTTTCTCCATTCCCGGTTTCCCCTCCAAAAAA
>NW_022196910.1:5323749-5331926 GCF_008632895.1 Mastomys coucha | reverse complement strand
GAAATCCGCCTGCCTCTGCCTCCCAAGTGCTGGGATTAAAGGCGTGCGCCACCACCGCCCGGCTCTTGCTTGCTTTTCAAGACAGGGTTTCTCGGTGTGGTCCTGGCTGTCCTGGACTCACTTTGTAGACCAGGCTGGCCTCAAACTCACAGAGATCTGCCCACCTCTTCTTTTGCAGTGCAGCGATTAAGGGCATGTACTACCATGCTCACCCAAAAAGTGTTCTTAACTACTGAGCTATCTCTGCAGTGCCACCCATGAAATCTTAACAATATGATTGTTTTTTGTTTTTGTTTTTTTGAGACAGGTTTTCTCTGTGTAGCCCTGGCTGTCCTGGAACTCACTCTGTAGACCAGGCTGGCCTCAAACTCAGAAATCCACCTGCCTCTGCCTCCCAAGTGCTGGAATTAAAGGCATGTGCCAGCACTGCCCGGCAACAATATGATTGTTTAAACAAGAGCTCCATAGTGACAATGCCAGTTGACATGACAAATTGGATGCGTGTGTGTGTGTGTGTGTGTGTGTGTGTGTGTGTGTGTGTCATAAGGTATATCCCCAAATGAAGAACTATATGCAATTACTGGCTTCTAAGAGAGGGAGAACCAATTATTTCCAGAAATCCAGCCCTGGTAGGTTATATACTCCCGGTGGTCAGCCCTAAACACATGTACATATAAGGAACACTAGAAGGCTGTACAAGAACACACACACACACACACACACACACACACACACACACACACACACAATCTCAATGTCACCCCCCAACATTTACTAGAAAAGCATGATGTGCCTAACACTTGTTGTAGCAGTCCCCTGGGCCCTGTGCCAGTTGGCAGAAGAGCGGGCACTCTTCCCTCTCCACTGCTCATGTGGTGCCTGGAATGGGAGTCATTGGCTTGGACGGAGCAAAAGGCTGGTTATTTGAGACAAACCTGTGGCCTAAGCTTGCTCCCTAGTCTTTAAGGCTGACTGAGGTGTGTGGTAGATGAGGCAGACATGGGAGTCTTAAGTATAAGGAGTTGCTCTCTCTCTCTCTCTCTCTCTCTCTTTCTCTCTCTCTGTATCTGTCTCTCTGTCTCTGTCTCTGTCTCCCTCCTTTCTCTCTTTGTAGAACAGAGAATGATATAAATGTTGGCAAAGGGGACCAGCCAGTCTGGGGAAGGCACACAAGCATCAGTAAAATATGTACACAAGCAAATATAAAATGACTGTGGCACCGAATATAAGAAGCTGGAGAGATGGCTCAGTGCGTAAAGGTGCTTGCTGCCAAGCCTCATGATTCCTGGAACCCAGATACTGGAAGGAGAGAATTGACTCCCGCAAATTGTCCTCTTACTTTGTGTGATTCCCTATCTTGTCAATAAAACGCCCTTTAAAAAAGCAGAAATGATTGGCATTCAGCAAACATCTTTTAGAGACACTAGATTATCCTAGAATGCCAAGGAGGGTTTCTTAGCAAAACTCCAATCGGAAACTGGGAATAAAGGATTAAGGGAAGGGAGGAAGAACATTTCTGGCTGTGTGGCTGCATGTGCAAAGGCCCTGTGTGATTTGAGATGCTTCGATGGGGTGAGGGAGAGCCGGATGGGTGGGCCATGGCCAGAATTATCTCCATCTGATTTCTGGGGCCCCATGCATGAGGTGAATGGATACATTTTGATGTGCTGGGTGTTTTAAGCAGAAAAGTGGCGCAATCTGATTGCATGTGCAAAGATCCCTCTGGCAGATAGATACCAACAAAATGCTGAGTACAGGTGGTGCCAGGCACCCAGAAAAGGCTCGGATGATGCTGGTAGGCATTTTGGGCATGGGGGATGGTCACAGAATCCATGTCCTGTTCTCTGAGGTTTCTGGTACACAGCAAGCCTTCTTTGCAAGAATGATGATATCTCTCCATTTCCCACCCAGGCTATCAATGCGGGCAGGAAAAGGGAGATATTCTTATTCTGAGCATCATTTTGAAGATAGGCAAGGAAGGATGCATGGATCTGAGGGCTGGAGGCTGTACTAATTAGTGCAGTGATGTATTTGGTTCCTGATCCTACTTCATAGTAGAGAAGCTGAGGTTCCAGGACTCTATGGGCACTGAATCCTTGCTTACTGTGGCCACTTATTTAACCCCATAGGCAGCCCAGGCAAGATGTACTCTGACCTTGAACGTACTCTGGGGAAATTGCTTTCAGATCTGGCTTAACTAGGTGAAACTCTCTTGAGTTTCAGCTGACCATGTTCCAAATCCAGCTTCAATTAACTGTGTGACCCTGGTCAAATGAATCACTGGACCTCTGGTACCTTCTCTTTCCTCTTTGATCAAAGGAGTTTTAAGGCATGTCCTAGGCATAATGTGAGAACCAAATACTATTTTCATTCACTCACTCACTCATTCATTCATTCAGTACTTTTTAGGCACCCACTGTGTGCCAGGTACATTTAAGGCACAGGGTAATCAGTCTTGTCCTTAGACTCTATAATTCTGATGGTGGAAATCTATACTATGTCAGTAATTCATGTACACTGTCACAATGACAAGAGGTTCACAATGAACCTCTGTTTAAGGGTGCATAGTATTTTTTTTTGTGTATATACATACATATATATATGTATATATTTACACATATAAAACACTTTCTTTTAATTTGTGTATATTCATTGTATAAAATAATGGGTTTCAAAAATCACATGTGGTGGTGTATGACTGTTATACAAACACTCAGAAGGTAGAAACACTAGGCTCAGGAATTCATCCTCAGATGCACAGTGAGTTTTAGGCTAGCCTGGGCTACCTGTGTCAAACAAAACAAAACAAAAAGCTAGTGAGATGGCTCAGTGGTGAAGATGCTTGCAAAGCACAAGCCAGATGCAATTTAAGTTTTATCCTCACAACTCATGTGCAGGTGAAAGGCTAGAACCAACCCCACAAAATTGTCCTTTGACCTCCACATGCATTCATACGCCTCCTCCCAATCCCCTCACATATAATAAGCAATTTGAAGCAAGCTCAAAAGGAAACAAATCAATGCGTTTCATTGTGATAGTTACGTACCAATAATCCTGGGATATATATCCCATTGTCCTCAGACCTCAAAGACCCCCCTTCTACTTTTTTGTCATGTAGACATCTAAACCCAGAGTCCATGTGTGAGGGGAAGCTGAACAGGTGTTTCTCTTTCTGAGCCTTGCTTGGTTCTCTCTCTCTGTGCTTCTTTGTGGGATGTACGGTGCATGCGTGGAGGCTGGAGGATGACTGTGGGTGTCCTTCTCTATCACTCTCTGCATTAGTCACTCAACAGGGTCTCTTACTGAACCTGGAGCATGTGCGAGGTTAGCCCTAGCCATTAACTCATGTCCTGGTGCTTGCTCACCAAGCACACTTGTCCACTAAGCCATCTCTCTGCCTCTGCTTATTTTTCTTAGCTTTACAATCTCTAGTCGAAACTAGTTCCTATAAATGACTGTATGTTTTCTTTTCTATAAATTAATAAGTACAGTTAGTTACTGCTGGCTATGGGTGGTGCATACCTTTAATCTCACCACGACAGAGATAGAGACAGGTCGATCTCTGTGAGTTCAAGGCCAGCCTGTTCTATATAGCCAGTTTTAGGCTAGCCAGGGTTAGATATTGTCTCAAAAAATAAAACACTCTCCCACCAACAAGACAAGACAAGACAAGACAAAACAAAACAAAACAAAAATGGAAACATCCTAGCCTGAAGAGGCAGGAAGACTTGAGTCTGATTCACCAGTAAAAAGTTTGGTCTGGGTGTTTGAACCTATAACCCCGGTGTGGTAAGGTAGAGGCAGGAGGATTATTGCTTGGGCTTGTTGTTTACCTACAAAGCAGAAAAATGATGTGTTCTGTGTTCTGTGATGTGATAGACTCCATCTCAAGGGAATCAGATGGGAAATGATAGAGAAGGGCACAGGCATACACCTGAACAAATACGTACACATGCTAGAGTGCTTGCCTGGAATGCGAGAGTTCTGGTTTAAATCCCAGCACTGCAATAAATAGGGAACTGAGTATTACTTTGGTGGTAGGCTGAGCACTGTCTGGCTTCAAGATAACTCTTGCACCAATCCTGTGCCCATTTAACAGGTACAGTAATGGAGGCTCCAAAGAGAACAGGCTTGTGCCCAAGTGTGCCACTGACAAGGCAGGGATTAGAGCGTTGAGTCTTGCCCACCCCCACTTCCTGCCCACGAGTCTGTTCCAGGCACCCGGGACTCCAGCTGGGCTTGTGGGTTGGGCATAGGCGGTACCAACTTCCGGCCACTGGGTAGTAGTGGTGGGGTGAAGGGCAGAGAGGGGAGGAGAAGAGGAGGTGGGTCGTTCCAGGTCTCACAGTGCTTTGCATTTTCCTCTTGAAATCTAAGTTCCCACCAAGGCCTCTCGGTTTTAGAGATTGGGTTTTGATGAGGGCTTTTATGAAGTCAGGGGCTCACTCATTGCGAGAGTGTAGGGCCCTGAGCTTCTATCAAGGCTCACGGAACCCTGTGAGAGTGCAATGTTTTGGGGCTCTGAGGCTTTTCCAGGGAATGGGCTGGGCTGTTCATGGCCGTGAGAACAACCCTGTGGCTCCCTTATGTTCTGAATCAGAAAAGATCCACATAGGTCAGAGAAGGGATGACTTTTTCATCCCTGTTTCCCCGAATCTGGCAGGGAGTCATGTTAGTTAGATACCAACCCTCCAGGCACTCTTGTGACAGCAGCTATTGATCTACTGAAATCAATAACCTCTGTTGGCGTTAGTGAGTTGTGCTGGGAGTCTTCCAGACCCTGAAAGCAATATTCATCTGCATCGACACCCACCCAGCAACCACACAGAGCACCCCGTCCTCTAAATATTTCATGCCTCCGGTATTTATTTCAGTGTCTATGCTGTTGATCTGGGGAGATGGGGGACAGACTCAGGGTGAGGCTGAGGCGACAGCTGAAGTCGACTGCTCCCTTGGAGTCCAGAGTAGGTACTTGGGTACCATCTGTAGAAGTTGATATTTAAGCTGAGATTAAATAAAAAAAACCATTTAAATTGTTGATTAGTTTGTGTATGTATATGTACACACTTGTGTATGTGTATGGAAGATTTTTTTGAGTATGTGCTTATACACGTGGAGGTCGATAGTAAGTGTTTTTCTCATCTCCCCTCCCGTATATTTTCTATATACAAATCTACACTTATTTACATATTTTTTTTGGTGTGTGTATGTATGGGGTTATGTAAATGTCATGGCAAATGTGCAACAGTGCTTGTGTGGAGATCAGAGGAGAATTTGTGGGGCTCTCTTCTTTCCTTTTACCACGTGGGTCTCAGGGTGTCAGGCCTGGTAACAAATGCCATTTTACCCGCTAAGCCATCTTGCCAGCTCTCCGTATTGTTTTTGAGATAAGGTCTCTGAAACTCTGACCTAGAGTTTTGACAAATTGGCTATACAGCTGGCCAGTGGGCACCAGGGGTCCTTGAGTGTCCGTTTCCCTAGTGCTGAGGTTATGCACACATACTGCTAAGCTGGGATTTTAAGTAGGTGCTGGGGATGAGAGTTTATCTCCCCAGCCCTGTTTCATAGTTCTCGATTGCTTTGCCAGGAAGTGATTTATATCGCCACCCTCTAAGTCCCCCAAGTGCCCATCTCACCGCACTCTTGATAGCACTGACTTTTATCGATTTTCTAAATCTTTGCCAATTTCAGTGGGAAAATTTGTTATCTCATGGTGCCAACGAATATATCTTTTGTTTGTGACAAGGGTGAATGAGCTTCATATGTGATTGCTTCTCTCTCTCTCTCTCCCTCCCTCCCTCCACTCTCTCTGAGACATGGTCTCCCATAGCCCAGGCTGGCTTAGTTTTTGCTGTGTGTTGAGGATGAACTGGAACTCTTGACCTACCTTCCTAGCCTACACCCTCCCATTGCCAGGACCACAGGAGTGCATCACTGTAAGCATGTACTTCGGCTTTGTAAACATCCCTTTTACTCGTGTTCAGGTGTTCTCCACTTACAGGAGTTTGTGGTCATTTCCACCCCTCCCTGATTTAGCATCTGTGGCCATTATTTGGCCATGTGGGTGGGAAATTCTGGGGTAGCCTACTTCCTGTCATTTGATTCATTTACTTTTTTCTTAAGCTTTTGTCCACATAAAGTTTTAATTTTTCTTCTGCTGATGACTTGTCTTTTAAGGATGTGTAGCCTCATTCTTGCCTTTGAGTTTTTGGATTCAAAGAAGAGAGTTTGAGGGTGGCTTATACAGTTCAGTGGCTTATACAGTTCAGTGGCTTATACAGTTCAGTGGCTTATACAGTTCAGTGGCTTATACAGAGAGCTTGCCCAGCGTGCACAACACCTTGGATTCCAGCTCAAGCACCACTTAAATTAGTTGTGAAGGCAAAGACCTGAAAGCCTAACACCAGGGAGGTGGAGGCAGGATTGAGCATTCAGGATGATCTTCAGCTGCACAGAACTTTTGAGGCTAGCTTGAGATACAATAAATCTTGTCTGAATAAAAGTGGGTTGAGAAGTCCTAAGAAGGTGTTCCATGGAAGTCTACCCTCAAATGCCGGGTACGTTACAAACAGCTCATCATTTGATTCTCAAAACACTCGTATGGGAATTAATTTTTAATATTAATTCAAACTATTTTTTTTTATTTTTGAGATTTTTATGCATGCATATAATGGACATGATCACATATACCCTCAGTTCTCCCGTTAAACTTCCCCCAAAAATCCCCAACATAGATCCCTTCCAAGCTTGTTTTTCTTTTTCTTTCTTTTCTTCTTTCTTTCTTTTCTTCTTTCTTTCTTTCTTTCTTTCTTTCTTTCTTTCTTTCTTTCTTTCTTTTTTTAGCTAAATCATTAAATATGCTTAGTGCTGCCCATATGTGTGTAGGTGTGGGGTCAGCTATTGGAGCACGAGGAATTTATGCAATATGTGAATGCCACAGGAGTGCTGTGAATCAAACCTAGGTCCCCTGCAAGAACTTAAAACGCACCTGTTGTTACTTGTATTGTTGTGTTGGGAACATTCAAAGCCATCCTTTCTAGGCATTTTGAAACATACAAGTCACCTTTCTGTGCTATAGAACTTGAGGTTATTATTATTATTATTATTATTATTATTATCTTAAATGAGTGTTCTTAGCTTCTGAGCCAACCATCCTCCCAGCTCTGGAAGTCATTCAGAATACTTTTATTGATATAGAATAACTGTACTTACTTATGAAGGTAGAATGTAATAATTGTAAAGACAGCCTCAAGACAACAATTCCTTTTGCTTCATCTGATAGAATGAGATTGAATTTAGGGCCTCATCCATGCTAGCTAGCCAAGCGCTTTACTACTGAGCTGCAGTTCCAGTCCTTAGTGTGATAACTACTGTTATCATTTTGAGTACAATGACCAAATTACAGTAATTATCATATTTACTTCTTAAAATGCATCTGTTGTTACTTGTATTGTTGTGTTGGGAACATTCAAAGCCATCCTTTCTAGGTATTTTGAAACATACAAGTCACCTTTCTGTGCTATAGAACTTGAGATTATTATTATTATTATTATTATTTTTTTTTTTTTTTTAATTTAAGACAGGGTTTTCTATAGGTCAGGGTTGTTTCTAACTTGCTAACCAGGGATCTCTTTGAACTTATTTTCCTTCTCCTGATCTTTCTACCTCCACCTCTGAAAGCTAAGATGGCAGAGATGTGCCACCACACCTCACTCCTGCAGTTCTGGGGATTGAACCTAGGGCTTCCTATATGCTAGGTAACAGGTCTACCAACTGTGCTGGATTTTTATAAGCCTTTAATTGAACCTCCTGCTTCTCTCTCCCCCAATCCCTCCCCTCCCTTTGCACTCTGTGATTTTAGGAGATCGAGTTTTCTTTTTAGCTCCCATCTGTGAATGAGGACAGTGGTATTTGTCTTTCCATACCAGGGATATTTCACTTAACCTAAATTCACTTAACAAAATAGTTATTTTACAATGAAAAGCAAAGGCGAGGGTGAAACACAAATCTGACATTATGCAGCCCAAATTGCCCTTTTGCTCTATCTTTACCCAATTAAATCCTCTTCTGACAATCAAATGCGATTCAGTGTTAATTTTTGACTGAGGCGATGCCTGGCTGCCTCTATCTTCCTGTTGTCTCATTGTATCATTTTGCTGAGGCAGGAATGGATTTTT
>NW_022196910.1:5294736-5323739 GCF_008632895.1 Mastomys coucha | reverse complement strand
AGAAGGAAATGCGGAGTCCAGCTTAGCACCAACCTTATAGTAATGGGAAAGAAGAGGAAGCAGAAAAGGGAGTCAAAAATTACATTTTAAAAAAATCTTAAAGGCTGGTAAGATGGCTTCGCAGGCAAATGCACTTGCTGTGGCTGTTAAGTCTGATGACATGGGTTTGATCTCCAGGATCCAATGTGCTGAAAGGGGATGACTAATTTCAGCAGATTGTCCTCTGACCACCACCCCAGCACTGTGGCATGAGCCCATATGCAGGTACACACACATACCCACACACGAATAAGTAAAAAATAAGAATGACCCCAAGCTTTAGGTTTTGGCTTCCAGTTGTTCTCAGAGTTAGTGCTGTCTTCACAACTAAAATCCCTTATTAACTTTGGAAAGCTCTCTTGTAGTTCTGGGCTTCAGTTTCCTCTTTTGCTCATCAGGCTACCTCTGTGTTTTCCACCAGATGTATTTCTTGTTTGCTATTTGAACTCTGATGGGTTCCTTCTATCATTCTCCCATTTTTGTTTCATAATCCTCAGTTCTTGCTTAGTGTTAGTTTTCCATTATATCTTTAAGCAATTTTAACTTTACTTTAAAATTTATGTGCACATGTATGTGGGTACCCATGGAAGCCAGAAGTGGATGTCTGATATCCTAGAGTTAAAGTTCTAGGTGGTTGTGAGCAACCCAACCTAGATACTGGAAACTGAACTCAGGTCATCCACAAGAGCAACAAGTGCTCTTAACTGCCAAGCCATTTCTCTGGTCCTTTCTTTAGCTTTAGAAATATTTGTTTTTGAGTGTATATTTGTATGTGTGAACATACTTGCCATAGCACACATGTGTAGTCAGAGCATTTCTTTTTCCTTCTTTGGGTCGGTTCCAGAGATTGAATTCAGGTCACCAGGCTGGCATAGTAAACAGCTTTGTCATTTTAGCCATCTTATTATCCTCCTGTTCTTATTTTTCTTGTTCTTTTTGTTCTTCTTCTTCTCCTGTTCTTCTTTTCTTTCTCCTCCTCCCCTCCTCCTCCTCTGCCTCCTCCTTTTCCTCCTCTTCCTCATTTTTCTGAATCACTTACTGGATACATTGTAAAGTTCTTTGAAGGTTGGCTGATATTTTCTATTTCCTCTGATGTAAATTCTTCCAGGTAGGGCACTTATGGAAACTTCATGATGTGACTATGAGTTTGCCATCTTGTTCAAGTTTTTTTTTTCCTGATTAGACTCTTCTGAGTTTATGTCTTTTCTTTGTGCTTTGTATATCAGAGTAACAGAGTATCCCACATTTTCTTGAGTAATGAGGAATGGGTTTAATTTTGGTCATCAGGCCATTCTCTCATGTCCAATTAAGATTAGTTTTTTCTTAGGATTTTGCAGTGTTTGGAAAATAGGGTTTGAGTGTGTTCTTGATCTATGATCCTTAACAGAAGTCCAGTCTCGGCTTTGTAAATGGTAATAGTTGTGTTGGGTTATCTCCAAGGATACTCAAAGATATTTTCAATATAGATAACACAGCAGAACATGCCAGGATGGATAGGGGAGAGGCTCCTGAGGCCTGTCCCTTCCTGAGGGGCTACAGGCAGTTAACGATGACTGGAAGAGGAAAAGTCCTTTCTTCAGTGGTGCAGCCACTGGTGAGCTGTCATGATCACCATGTCAGAAATTTAGAAATGCCTTGTTTTACATAATAATATTAGTCAGAAACAGCCTTGTGAATAACTTACTATTGGGGCATACTGTCTTTGTTATTTAATATGGTCTCCTTTGCCAGTTTCATACATGTGTGCAATTCATTTGATCATTTTATACTTTCATTACAATCTCTTATTTCCCTCCAAACCTTCAGAACCCCTTCCTATTCCCAAGTCATTTTTATAATTTTGTATCTTGCAATATTTATTTATTGTTGTTTTGTATATGCGTGCCCATGTGTGCCATGGTGCACAAGTAGAGAACAACTTTGTGCAGTTGATTGAACTATAGTCAGACTGTTTTTAGCAAGTGTTTTTTTACCCACTGAGCTATCTTCCTGTCTTCCTTCCTTCCTACCTTCTTTCCTTCCTTCCTTCCTTCTTCCCTCTGTCCCCCCTCCCTCTCTCCTGCTCTTTCTCTTTCCTTCTTTCTTTCTTAGCAACTCACTAAGTTTCATTAGGGTTGTTTGCACAAAATGAATATTAGATTATTACTGGATCATGACAGCTCACCAGTGGCTGCATCACTGAAGAAAGGTCTTTTCCTCTTCAGGTCATCATTAACTACCTGTAGCCCCTCAGGAAGCCAGGTCTCAGGAGCCCCTCCCCTATCCATCCTGGCATGTTGACTGGCTGGATTTTGTGCAAGTAACTACAGTCGTTGTGTGTCACTGCCTAATCACATCCAGAAGACAGTATTTCTCAGCACGCGAACCCACTGTCTAGCACTTACTTTCTTGTGGCCCCTTCTTTGGCCATAACCTTGGTGGTGGTAGTCTCTGTGTGTATGATACAAATGCCCCATTTAGGAATGAGCACTCAGTTGTCCCATATTCTCATCTCTTTGGTCAGTTATGAGACTCTGAATTAATTCTTGCTCACTGAAAAAAGAAGCTTCATTTGCCAAGGCTGAGGTGCACAAACATATATATTTAGAAGAGTTTCACATTATCTTTTTTTTGTTTTTGTTTGTTTTTTGAGACAGGGTTTCTTTCTGTAGCCCTGACTGTCCTGGAACTCACTTTGTAGACCAGGCTGGCCTCGAACTCAGAAATCTACCTGCCTCTGCCTCCCAAGTTCTGGGATTAAAGGCATGCGCCACCACTGCCCGGTTTTCACATTATTATTATTATTATTATTTTTTTTATCAAAACAGCATTATTATGTTCTCCCTTAAGTTGAGTGGCTACACTGGCTTTTGAAGCATATCTTTCCTTAAATTAAGACCCCTCTCTATATTAAAGGCTTTGGCATATCTAACTGTATCACTTACTCTAGATAGCACTTCATAAACACATTTTTGTTTTGTCAATCGAGGGCAGAACTTCCAGTGTTTTTACCATATTGGGATTGGCCTTCATTGTTTTTGGCATTAATACATGCCCCAGTGATGCAGAAATAACAAGGTACAAACTCATAGGAAAAATTGAATATGGCAGGCCATGCACCTGCCAATGTTTTCAATCTTCTCAATTCAGATGCATTTTTTATATATAATTAAAGTTAGCATCTATTTAAATAAAACACATATCCCTGTTTTGTTCCTGAATATAACCAATGACTTTGGGAATGTATTGCCTCCATTTTGCATACACAAACATCTGAATTTCCTTAGAACACCATCTAAGAGAATATGAATCAGGTTAAAGCACTTGCTTTTCTTTTGAATAAAAAAAAATAAATTGAGGGGATACAGAGATGACTCAATAGTTAAGAACACTGGCTGCTCCTCTAGACAACCTAGGTTTAATTCCCAGAGCTCTAAGGGCAAAATTGTAACTCCAATTCCAGTCGACCCAGTGCTCTCTTCTGGCATTCATACACACCAGGGATACATAGAATGCACAGACTTACATGTAGACAAAACACTCATACACTTTAAATAATGAAATGATAATAAAATATTTAAAAAAGAAAATTTAAATTGATGTAATAAGTATGTATATTATGTATAATAATAATTACACATATTTATGATATATACTATACTTTAAAAATTATATTTAGTGTGTGTGTGCTTGTGTACATGTATGCCATAGCATGTGTGTAGAAATGACAGGACAACTTGTGGGAGTTGGTTGTCTCCTACCATGTGGGCCTCTGGGATTGAACTCATGTCATCTGGCTTGGCAGCAAGTACCTTTACCCACTGAGTTATATATCATATTATGTAATCTGTTCAGGGTTACTGTCACACCCATGTGCAGTGTGTGCATGTGGTTGGATGTGGGCACATGTGTGTGCCTGCTCATATGTATGTGGTGTGTCCATTAGTGCATGTGGTAGAGTCTGGAGGGTGCTGGGTATCCTGCTCCTGTCTTCTCTACCTTTTTCCTTTGAGACAGTCTCTAACTGAACCTAGAGATAGGCTCAGAGCCAGCAAGCCCCAGCAATCCTCTTACCTTTATTCTGAATGGGGTTACATGTGTATGTGTACCTAGCTTTTCTGGGATTCTAGGCTCAGAGCCAGCAAGCCCCAGCAATCCTCTTACCTTTATCCTGTATGGGGTTACATGTGTATGTGTACCTAGCTTTTCTGGGATAAGAACTCAGATTCTTAGACCTACCCACAAATAAATAGCTCTGGCTCTATATTCATTTATTTCTTGTGTTGTAAACACTTAAAATCCTTTCTACTAGCTACTCAACTACTGATAACCAAGTATCACTGATGAGCATTCAATTACTTATACTTACTACCAATTCAGTTGTACTCACCATCACTTTACTTTTCTCCCCCACTTCCCAGACAGGGTTTCTCTGTGTAGTCCTGGCTGTCCTGGAACTCACTTGGTAGACCAGGCTGGTTTCAAACTCAGAGACCCACCTGCCTCTGCCTCCTGAGTGCTGGGATTAAAGGCGTGCGCCACCTCCCAACTACCTTGCTTTTGGGTAGAGCATTATGCTATTATAGTATACTTAAAATATAAAAAAATCACATTTATTTAATGTATGTATGTGTGTATGTATACTTGAATATATGTGCTCATGCATGTGTGTCACGGTATGCGTGTGCTACCTGTGGGAGTCAGTTCTCTCCTTGAATATATGTGCTCATGCATGTGTGTCACGGTATGCGTGTGTTACCTGTGGGAGTCAGTTCTCTCCTTGAATATATGTGCTCATGCATGTGTGTCATGGTATGCGTGTGTTACCTGTGGGAGTCAGTTCTTTCCTTGCACTATATAAGTCTTGGGGGTTGAATTCAGGTCATCAGATTTGGTGGCAAGTACCTTCATCTTCTGGGTCATCTTGCCAGCCAGCCTTTATGTATTGATTATTTATATCTATCCACCTAATATCAGAGCTCTTTCTGATTCTTTGATATCTGCCTCTGTTCTTGTCGAAGGGCTGGTATCTTTTTATTTTTTTATTTTTATTTTTTTTTGTCTTTTTGAAGCATTTAACGCCTTCATTGTAAAGTTCATTGAAAGTCTTAATTACGTTCCTTAATCCTTTAACCCTCATTTCTCAGTCCTCCCACATTCTAGGCTCTGGTGAACACCATTCTACTCTCTACTCTTTTTTCTTCCTTTTTTTGTGGCTGCAGACTATCCTTGAACTTAGTTGAGGCTGTTGCCCTGAGATTCTTACCTCCTGAGTGTTGGAATTATAGGTGTGGGCTTTTCATTTATGTCGCATGCTGGACAAGTAGTCTGTCACTAAGATACAAGCCCACTACTGAAGGTGACTTTAGCATAGCAAAATAGTCTCTATGCTGGGAGTGTGTCTGGCCTGCTTCTGGAGGGAGGAATTTTCCTGTTACTCCAGGAAACCAAGCAGAGGTTTGCTTGCTTGTTACCCAGGGAGGCTGCGGAGACCAGAGTGGAGTTGTGAGCTGCCTCTGACAGACAGACCCTTTTCCTGTTTCCTTGTCCTGCCTTGGGCCCTTCACTAGGAGTGACCTCACTTTTTCTCTCTGTTAGTTCCTCTGCTATGACCACAGGAAGGCCCAACCCACACTGCATCTTCTGTAAATAAGCACAGGAGTCTAGCTATCTGCTGCCCGCATCTGGGTTCCTGTGGAGGCGGAGGGGCCAGTGGTTGAGGGCTCAGACTGAACCCCAGCCAGAAGACATTTTGGCAAGGGAGATGGAGCTCTGGCCTGCCTCATGGGCTTGCATGTGAGACTGCTGCTCAGCTCATCGTGGCTTGACTTGTCTCCTGTTTGGCTACCTTGTCATGCTCAGCTTTTTATGGGCCATGTGCTGGCTCTGGCTGCCTTTTATACTTTGAAACTTCTTTCTCTCCCTCCCCTTCTTTCTGCTCTTTCCCAATTACTTCCCTTTTCTCTTCCTTCTCTCTCCCTTCTTCCCTTTCCCTTCATCTTCCTTTCTCTTTCCCATTCTTCTTCCTTTCTTTCCTCTCTCACTTCTTCCTTCTCCCTTCCTCTTTCTCCTTTCTTTCTTCATTTCCTTCTTCTTGCTTTCTCCTCCTTCCTTCCACTTCCCTTCTCCCCTTCCTTCTGGATTCTGGATTCAAATTCCAGGGTTGAAGTGATCTTCCCATCTCACTTTCCAAAGATGGTGGGAGTATAGGATCACACTAAGATAACGTGTTCTCTCTCTCTCTCTCTCTCTCTCTCTCTCTCTCTTTCTCTCTCTCTCATTTCTTCTCTTCTTGCCCTCTTCCTCCTCCCTCTCCTCCTCCTCCTCCTCATTTGTTTTTTTTTGTTTTCTCTGTATAACAGAGCTCTGGCTGTCCTGTACTTGCTTTGTCGATTAGACTGGTCTTGAACTCACAGAGATCTGCTTACCTCTGCCTTCTGAGTATTGGGATTAAAGGAATGTGCCACCACACGCAACACCTTCCTTTTCTTAAAAAAATGTTTATTATATCTGTTTATTTATGTGTTTGTGCACATGCCACAGTGCACATGTGGAGATTACAGGACAACTAGTAGGAGTTGGTATATCTCCTTCCAACATGTGCGTTCTAGGGCTGGTTGGCTTTCAGTCTATCAGAGACACCAGCCCCAAGTTCAGAGATAGATCCTGTCTCAGAGGAATAGTCTTGTCTCCATGTGGATGTGCAGGTGTATACATATATTCTCTAGACAGATGCATATGTAAATTCCAAACACAGGAAATTTAGGGTTGCCTTCAGGCTACAGAAGATGTATAGGATTTGTGAACAAGTGAAAAAGTGGTAGGCACAATGGCTGGGTATAAAACTGGATGGTGAGATGGATGGGAGGTGGAGAGGTGATGAGTGGACAAGGGAGGTGAAGGGTAATGAATGGACAGTTGTGTTGGACGGAACTGATATACAGACAGGTGGTTGGATGGATGGACAGACAGCTGTGGAATTATGGCCATGGATTCTGAGTTACAATCTGGGTACCATTCACACGAGTCTCAGATCCTTTACATTTGTTATTATTATTTTTATTACATTTTTTATTTTATTTTGAATGTGTTATTTTTTGAATATGATATATTTGTGTGTGTGGGGGAAAGGGAGGGCATTGTGCCATGGTGCATTTGTGGAGAGAAGTGGTCTGATTTGAGTGCTGGTCCTCTCCTTTCATCTTGTTTGGGACAGGGTCTTTTTGTTGTTTTGCCCTGTGTCTGCTAGGCTAGCTGGCCTGGCAGCATCCAGGGATTCTTTTGTTTCCTATTGCCACAGAAGTACTAGGATTAAACACACATGCTACTGTTCTTTATGAACAGGAGTTTTAGGGATTCAAATTCAAATCCTCATGCTTGTTCTCATGGTCTCATTTGGGTCAGACTCCAGTTTCTGGCCCAAAACTTAAAAAACAAAACCAAAACCAAAAACTTCCCCAGGGGCTGAGCCAGCTATGAATGTGTAGAGCTCGGGCCTACCCAACATATCTCAGGGTCCCAGTGAAGCTGGCCTCATGGCAAGCTCTTTAACTGCATCACCGGCTCCTCGGCCCCTACCAGCTGATTTTCTGAGTCTCAGTTTGGCAAGTGGGACTCCCTGGTCACAAATTCTCTCTTTCTAGGTACATCCTTCCTCCTGTCTTCCTCTGGATCTGAGATTATTACCTGTATAAGCTGATCTTCTCAGGGGTAAGAAAAATACTTTGGAAAGAACTTGTGTCCTCAGAAGAAGCAGCTCTCAAACATATCTCTACTATGACTGAAGTGTTCTTAACCATAATCAGCCTCATCCTCATTTGGCTCCCCTCTTCCCAACTCCTTTCTCTTTATTAAATCCCTATATGGATCTGTCCTCATCCCCAGCCCAATCCCTGCTCCATCTGACCCCTCAGTGGAGCTGGGAGACACAAAACCAATTCGAGGGATAGAAGTCATTTGAGTCAGCCTCCTGTCTCTAGTCCAAGACCTTAAAAAAATCTTTTCTAGGTGCCGAGGCAGCTATGAATGTGGATGGCTTTAGCCTACCCAACACATCTCAGGGTCCTAGCAAAGTACTTTGGGGCACCCGAAGGAGTCCAACCACGCGCCGGCAGAGGGAGTTCATTCCAGAAGAGAAGAAGGACACAGTTTACTGGGAGAAACGGAGAAAGAACAACGAGGCGGCCAAGAGATCTCGAGAAAAGCGACGTCTCAATGATGTGGCCGTTGAAGGCAGGCTGGCCATGCTGCTGGAGGAGAATGCTACACTAAAAGCTGAGCTGCAAGCGCTCAAACTTCAATTTGGCTTGTTGCCATCCATGTGTGGTCCCCGGATGCTGCCCTTGCAGGCCGTGCTATGGAAATCTTCTTGGACTGGGGAGTCCCATCCAGGGACTGACTCATTCTTACCTTTGACTGGTGGCCATGGTTGCCTGCTCAAACCATATGCCGTGGATTCTCCACATTGCTCAGGCTGCCTGGTGGCTCAAGGGTGGCCTGGGTTAGCTGCTTCTGCCAGGTTCTTGCAGGAGTCAGAGCCCCTGCCCCACCGGATAGTTGACAGGACCTTTCCCACTGCCTTCCCAGCTGCTGTGTTTGGTTGTCATTTCCTAGATAGGCATGTGGGAACCAGACCAGAGCTGAAGACTTGTTGTGGCCTGTGGTCACCTGTACCCACTGGAGCCCATGCCCCAGGGTCCTCAGGTATATCAATGCCATCCTCTGAGAGTTCCATGGGGTTTTCTCCTGGTATGACCTGTCCTGTTCCAGGTGACAGGTCTGAGGGTCTGGCTCAGATTTCCCTGCCTCACAAGCTGCGCATCAAATCCCAAGTCTCAAGCGGGTTGTGCTGAGGTTGGGAAGTTTGCCAGGAAGCTCCTGAGAGCTTCCTCTGGTCAGACTCGGACTTGCAAAGTGATGGTTGGAATTGAATGCAGGTTTCTATAAGGGATGTGTGGCTTGACTTTGACTACTTACCAGGATTGGGCCAATCCTGTAGGAAGTTTGCCCTCACTGGGTGGTTCATCTTCTGGAGCCTAGACTTAGCTCTGAGAAGAGAGGGGATGAAGTCCCATATTGGATTATATTATAGTTTTTTTTTTTTTTACTTTTCCCTAGAATCTGAACTTTGGGTTCTTATCCTCACCCCTCAATCTCTTCACTCATCATCGTCCACCCACACATCAGTCCATCCAATGATTTTTTCCACCCACCTACCCATCCATTCATTCTTCATCTTTCCGCCCACTTTTCTACCTGTTAACTCGTCTTCCCACCCATTGTCTCCTCTGTTTACTTATCTTTTATATGTATTTATTTTCTATTCACCAACCCATGTCTTTCTATTCATTCTTCTATCTATACACTCATCTTCCTACTCATTTACCCATTTATTCATCTTTCATCCATCAATCATTCCATCCATCTATCCATCTACCTACCCATCCATTCATTCATCCATCCATCTACTAATATCCACCCATCCCCACCGATCCATCTATCCATCTATTCATCCATCCATCCATCCACCTACCCACCCACCCATCCAATCATCCACCCATCCACCATCTATTGACCCATCAAACATCCTTCACCACCTTCATCTTTTCATTTACCTTATCAATCTATCTTCCCATTTGATTGATTATCTATCTATTTGTCTATCTATCTATCTATCTATCTATCTATCTATCTATCATCTGTGCTGGCTAGCTTTTATGTCATCTTTAAATAAGACAGAGTCATTTTGGAAGAGGGAATATCAACTGAAAAAATGTCTTAACCAAGCCTGTGGTGCATTTTTTGGATGGTTAAAGTGTGAGAGCCCAGCTCACCGTGGGTTATACCACCCTGGAAGATGTTGCTTAAGAAATCAGGGTGATCAAACCATCAGGAGCAACTAATCCAGCTAGCAGCACTCCTCCATGGCCTCTGCAATGGAAAGTTAACTCCTGCTTCCAGATTTCTGCCTTGTTTGAATTCCTTCTCTGAGTTCTCTTAGCAATGAGAGCATGACCTGAGAGTTGTAAGCTGAAACAACTCTTTCCTTCTCAACTTGCTTATGGCTACTGTGTTTTATCACAGCAATAAAATCCCTAAGACCCTATGTTTGTCTGTCTGCCTATCTTATCCATCTATCTACCTATCTATCTATCTATCTATCTATCTATCTATCTATCTATCTATCTATCTTCTATTCATCCATCTGTTTAAATGTATGCTGATAATAAAGATTTTAAAAAAAATGCTTATGGCTATGGTGTTTCATAACAGTAATAAAATTCCCAAGAGTCTGTCTATCTATCTATCTATCTATCTATCTATCTATCTATCTATCTATCTATCTATTCATCTTTTATCATTTTCTATTAGTTCATCCATCCACACATTGACCTATTCATTGATCCTTCTTTTTACACATCCCTTCATCTGTTATTCTGTCCATCCTTGCATCATCTCACCCACTTGCCAGTATGTTTACTTATCATTCATCCTGTCCATCTATCCATCCATACATCCTTTAACTTTTTATTCATCCTTCCTTCCATTCATTCATCCACCAATCCACATCTTTATTCCTTTTATTTTTCATCTTTCCACCCTCTGTTGATCTATTCATTCTCCTTTTATTTCTTTTTTTTTCTTTTTCTTTTTGTCTTCAGACACACCAGAAGAGGGTGTCTGATCTCATTATGGGTGGTTGTGAGCCGCCATGTGGTTGCTGGGATCCGAACTCAGGACCTTTGGAAGAGCAGTCAGTTCTCTTACCTGCTGAGCCATCTCACCAGCCCCTTTTATTTCTTTATACATTTAATTACAAATTTCTGCTCATTTGTTCTGCCTCTGTTCATTCCCCATCTTTTTTTTTTTAAAACAACTCACTTTTTCCCAATTCACTGATGATTTTGGCCTTCCCTTTGTTCCCAGCTAAGAAGAAAAGTATAAGCCATACCAGCAGAGAAAATAATATCTTAGGGAGTCTGAATCCTGAATACTTGGAGGTCATCTTGGGCTTTGGGACAGTGGATCAGATGTACTTGGCTGAGATGACTTCTTTGTGTGTTGGATTAGGATCCCACACTGCTGGAACAGGTTAGCAATCTGTATATATGTGTGTCTATGTGTTTGCATGAATTTGCATTTTCATGAATTTTTTTTGTGTACCCATGTACTTTTTGTTGACCTGCCTCTCCCTAGTTTATTGCTGACTCTGAGGACCAATAGGTACACTCCCAACTGGCCAGAAGAAATAACCACACATATAAGGCACTCTCCTGAATACCAGAACCCATACCCTCTTCATTTTCTTACTAAGAAGAGATTTTTATTGGATTTTGAGTTTTAGAACCCAAACTACAATTTTTGGGAGAAAGAGTGGAGGTAGGAGGCTCTTCTTTTCAGGTTCTTTGGCTGAGCTTTGGATGATTTTGGATAGTAGAGCCATCAGGAGTCGGGAGTATCCCTACACTAGATTTGGATACTGTGCTGGTTCTCAGTCATCCTAATGAGTCAGGGTAAGGACCACCCACTTCCTGGCTGGATTTGAGTTACTTGGGGCCCTAGGTTTTTCTCCCCTACCTCTGGGGCCCTAGGTTTTTCTCCCCTACCTCTGGGGCCCTAGGTTTTTCTCCCCTACCTCTGGGGCCCTAGGTTTTTCTCCCCTACCTCTGGGGCTGTTTTTTTCTTTAAAAGCTTTATTATCAGCATATATTTAAACATAATACTGGGTTTTGTTATGACATTTCCCTACATGTATATAATGTATTTTGATCATATCTCCCATCACTCTCTCTTGGCCCTGTTCCCTCCTGCTGATGGTGTCCTTTTCCCATGAAGTTCTCCTTCTACTTTCATATCTTTGTTTTTGGTGACACAATGAGTTTAAATTGGGGTTGCTTACAGGAACATGGGTTATGGTTTGTTTATAGTTTGTTTATAGAAACTGGAGTAATTTGCCTGTGAGTATATAACTAAAGACACCCTAATCCCCAACTATTAACTGCCTATCTCATGCTTTATGGAATCCATAGCTGGATCAGAAAATTGCTTTACTCCGCTCAGTTGTTACTCATCCCTGTTATACAGTGATAAATAGACCTGATCATTCCAGTCCTACAGTAACAAGTGAATTTAGGAACACAAGAGCAAGCAGTTGGGTTGGTTAATTATCTCACGGTAGGAGCATCATTATCTTATTCTTTCTTTCCTATTGTTTTTTATTTTTATTTATTCACTTTACATAATGATCACTGCTCCCCTCTACCTGTCCCCCTAAGTCCCTCTCCCACCCCATCCCCTTCTTCTCTGAGAGGGTAGAAGCCCAACCTGGGTATCCCAGGATTCTGGCACACTAAGTCTCTGCAGGGCTAGGTACATGCATCCTCTCCCACTGAGGCCGGAAAAGGCAGCCAGGTTTGGGCAATGTATTCCACCGACAGGGAACAGCTTTAGGGGGGACCCACATGAAGACTAAGCTTGACATCTTGTGCCATGGTCCTAGGTCCAGCCCACGTGTGCTCTTTGGTTGGTGGTTCAGTCTCTGAGAGTAGCCAAGGGTCCAGGTTAGTTGACTCTGTTAGTTTTCCTGTGTCATTCCTATCCCTTCAGGGCCCTCAATTGTTCTCCCAACTCTTCCATATTTGGCTGTGGATCTCTGAATCTATTTCAGTCAGAAGCTGGGTGGAGCCTCTCAGAGGACAGTTATGCTAGGTTCCTGTTTGCAAGAATAATAGTGTCAGGGACTGGTGCTTGTCCATGGGATGAGTCTATTGTTGGGCCCATTATTGATTGGTCATTCCCTCAGTCTCTGTTCCATCCCCATTCCCTGAATTTCTTGTAGGTAGGATAAATTTTTGGGTTGAACATTTTGTGGGTGAGTTGGTGTCCCTCTTGCTCCAGTGGGGTTCCTACCTGGCTATAGGAAGTGGCCCTTTCACGTTCTAAATCCTCACTGCTGTGAATCTCAACTAAGGTGACCCCCATTGATGTATGGGAACCTCCCCCATCCCAAGTCTATGGCAATTAACTGCATGTGATATTACTTGAGTTTTTGATCTTAGTCACTCTGATGGGTGTAAGATGGAATCCCAGAGTCTTTTTGGTTTGCATTTTCCTGACAACTAGGGACATTGAACATTTCTTTAAAGTGGTTCTCAGCTATTAAAGATTCCTCTGTTGAGAATTCTGTTTTGTTCTGTACCTCATTTTTTAAAATTTAATTAATTTATTTTTTTTTTGTTTTTACTCATTCACTTTATATCCTACTCGCTGCCTGCCTCATGGCCACTCTCTCCCCTTCCGGACAGGTGGGAGCCCCCTGGATATCTCTTACCCTGGCACTTCAAGACTCTGTGAGGCTAGGCGCTTCCTCTCCAACTTAGGTAGAGACAAGGTAGCCCAGCTACAAGATCATATGCCACTGTACCCCATTTTTTAATTGGGTTATTTGGTTTGTTGGTGTCTAACTTCCTGAGTTCTTAATAAATTTTGGATATTAGCCCTTTGTCAGAGGTGTGAAGATCCTTTCTTAATCTGCAGGCTGTCATTTCATCCTATTGACAGTATCCTTTGCTTTATCGAAGCTTTTCAGTTTATGAGGTCTCATTTATTAATTGTTTATCTTTGAGCCTAAGCCATTTGTATTCTGTTCAAGAAATTGTCTCCTGTCATTGTATCAATGACTTCAGGGTTATTACCCACTTTCTGTTCAATTAGATTTAGTGTATCTGGTTTTACATTGAGGTCTTTGATCCATCTGGAGTTGACTTTTGTGGAGGGTGATTGATATGTAGTTATTTGCAATCTTCTACATGCAAACCTTTAAAGAGCAATTCTCAATTTCATGTGGAAAAACAAAAATCTCAGGAGAATTAAAACAATCCTGAGCAATAAAAGAACTTCTGGAGTTATCACCACCTCTGACCTCAAGCTGTACTACAGAGCAATAGTAATAAAAACTGCATGGTGTTGGTATAGGAACAGACAAGCTGATCGATGGAATCAAATTGAAGACCTTGAAATAAGCTCACACATCTGTGGACACTTGATTTTTGACAAATAAGGCAAAACTGAACAATGAAAAATAGAAAGCATCTTCAACAAATGATGCTGTCTAACTGGAGTATTCTAATCTTATCTCACAGCTGCAACACATACAGGCAGCTGGGATTTTATTGGCACTTCAGGGCAAAAGTCAATGACCCATAAAAGGTGTCTGGGATTGTTACATTTCTTAGCCATTACTGGGGAGTCATGTCAAATTATTACACAGGCCTGAGCACTGTGAACAAAGTGACAACTTGGAATAGTCAGCTTTCTCTTTTCACTATGTGTAGCCTAGGGATTGAATTCAGGTGGTCAGGCTTTGTGGCAAGGGCTGCTTTGCCTGAGGAGCCATCTTGCTGGCTCTTATTTTCACTTTGAGACAGTGTCTTGTATGTTTTCCAGGCTGATTTTGAACTCCTGGCTCCAGGTGATTCTCTTGTCTTAGTATCCAGTGTTACATGGTTTCTTTTATCATTTTTGTCAAAGCCAAGAGTCTGTGTATTACAGTAACGGAGAGGACTTTCTATCTTTATATTATGGGCACCAGAGAAAGACAAGATATTTATGTTTTTTGCCTCTGTGGTGCTGACAGTCTTGTGAGGGGAGAGATTAAAAAAAAAAAAAAGAAACAGATTCTAACACACCCAGGATCAGAGGTGAGGAGGATATAACATCTGTCCCTACGCCGGGAGTAAGTGGGACCAGCAGGACCAGGCACACAGGAACTCTGCCAGCCCAGTGGCTCAGGTTGCTTCTGGTCTGTCTGGGCCAGCCTGTGCCCTGAGCAGACCTTGGGCGCAAACACTGCAGTCATTCCCAAAACATGCAAAGGAAACTCCACTCCCAGGCACTCTAACAAGCCCAGGATCACAGGATCCCAGAATCACAGATCACAGAGACAGCTTGATTCTGAGGAGTTCTGACACAATCAGGATCACAGGAAGGACATGCTCCAGATTTAGCAAGGGCAGGTAGCACTAGAGATAACCAGATGATGCTGGGCAATCATAAGAATATAAGCAACATAAACCAAGGTTACTTGGCATCATCAGAACTCAATACTCCCACCATTGCAAGTCCTGGACACACCATCACACCGGAAAAGCAAGATTCAGATATAAAATCATTTCTCATGATGATGATATAGGACTTTAAGAAAGACATAAAATAGCAGCCTCAAAGAAATACAGGAGAACACAGGTAAACAGCTAGAAGCCTTTCAAGAGGAAACACAAAAATTCCTTAAAGAACTACAGGAAAACACAATCAAACAGGTGAAGGAAATGAGCAAAACCATCCCAAATCTAAAAATTGAAATGGAAACAATAAAGAAATCAGAAAGAGAGACAACTCTGGAGATACAAAACCTAGGAAAGAAATCAGGAGTTGTAGATGCAAGCATCACCAACAGGATGCAAGAGATAGAAGAGAGAATCTCAGGGGCAGAAGACACCATAGAAAACAGTGACACAATAGTCAAAAAAAAAAATGCAAAGAGCAAAAACTCATAACCCAAAACACCCAGGAAATCTAGGATGCAATGAGAAGACCAAACCTAACGATAATAGGTATAGAAGAGAGTGAAGACTCCCAAGGTAATGGGCGAGTAAATATCTTCAACAAAATTATAGAAGAAAACTTCCCTAACCTAAAGAAAGAGATACCCATGAACATACAAGAATCCTATAGAACTCCAAATAGACTGGACCAGAAAAGAAATTCCTTCCGTCACATAATAATAAAAACACCAAATGCACTAAACAAAGAAAGAATTTTAAAAGCAGTAAGGTAAAAAGGTTAGTAACATTAAAGGCCTATCAGAATTACACCAGACTTCTCACCAGAGACTATGAAAGCTAGAAGATCCTGGGCACATGCCATACAGACCCTACAAGAACACAAATGCCAGCCCAGGCTATGATACCCAGCAAAACTCTCAATTACCATAGATGGAGAAAACAAGATATTCCATGACAAAACCAAATTTACACAAGATCTTTCCACAAATCTAGCCCTACAAAGGATAATAGATGGAAAACATCAATATAAGGAGCAAAACTACACCCTAGATGAAGCAAGAAAGTAATCCTTCAACAAATCCACACAAACTTAATTCCACCTGTTACAACAAAAGCAACAGGAAGTGACAAATACTTTTTCTTAATATCTTAATATGAAAATTAATATTACCAACATATCTTAATCGATTGAAATCCAAAAATATGAGGAATGAGAAATTTGTTGATTGTCATCCAATGGTCTATCTAATTTGGTAATTGGAGAAATAGGTCCGATATTATACAATCCATATACACTTTCAGCTTATTTGTTCATGGCAATGTCTTGCTATGTACAACATAATGGTCTTGAAATCTTGCTTCTCCTATCTCAGCCTGTTAGTAGTATTGTTTATTTCATGTTTTTACACTATACTATAGTTTTCAGAACAGCTTACATATTTTAAAAGTATTTATATACCCAAAAGAAATGTAGACAATTAAATTGGAAGGGGGCTTGTAAGAGAACAACAAAGAGTAAGACTGATTGCTTTGCTTGATGTTTGTAACTCTTGTATCAAGTTACCACAGTAAGAGCCAAGATTTTAAGCTCTACTAAATATAAAACAAACAAACAAACAAACAAAACACTTTATATGCTTATGTTCATTTAAGAAAATATTAGTAGTGATGTATTATTTTGAAATATACAGTTAGTTTGGAGCTATTTAAAATTTATATAGAAAAAAACATATGTATTTTCAGTATTGCTGTAGAGAAGCATCCACATAAGACTGTTAAATTGACTGTTGTTTTATATCAAACAACTTTTACAATACTCATTTTTATTGTTATAATACTTTATAAAATTTGAAGAATATGATCAAAAAGATATTGTAGGTATTGAAGGGGGTCTCTGGGAGGAGTTGGGGTACAAAAGGGAAACAAGAATGTGATTTAATTCTATTTACTTAAAATATGTTTTTAAATGTGAACAAATTCAGATAAATTGAAATCATGTAACTTTTCTCAGTATAATGCAATAAAACTTAAAAAAAAAAAAGAAACAAAAGAACCAAAACCAAAGAGAGGCATCCTGCCTCTTCTGATGTGGTTCAGGTGGAGGATGCCAATTGTAGCAGTTTGCTACTGATTTTCCAACACTTGTGTTATCTGCAAAGGCAAAAAGTCCCCCTAGATTTTTATTTTCCGAGGAAAAGTAATTGACATCACCACTGTTGGAGACATATGCTAGAGGCTACCATAGCCAAACAATGCACTGGATGGAATGGTTTCCTAGTGACATGTTTGAATACTCTAATAATGATAAAACAGCCCTATCAGCTTAGAAAACAAGGTGTCTTAACAGTGAAAGAGCCAGGTCTGAGTAGACCATGCACTTGGTAAAATACCTGCCATGGTAAAAACACCTTGTGTAAGTTAAAGGACCAAGCATCCACGTAAAAAGCCAAGTGTGTACAGGCATGCATCCATAACTTTAGAGCTGGCGTGGGGCTAGAAGATGGAGACAGTACCATCATGTATGTAGCTCAGTGGTCAGCCAGTCCACCTAACCAATGAGCTCCAGGTTAAATGAAAGATGCTGTTTAAAAATAAAAATAAAAAAGTGTTCTGGAGAGATGGTTCAGTCGTTAGAGCATATATCAGAAGACAGGGTTTCAATTCCCTGAATTTATGTCAGATGGATCACAACCATGTGTAACTACAGCTCTGGGGGAGGAGGGTTCAGATGCCTCTGGATTGTACAGATACCAGTGCACTCATACAGATACACACATATACATGATTAAAAGTAAAATACAGAAAAAAGAAAGAAAAGGGAAGGCTGGATGGTTCTGGTGAGATGGCTCAGTGGGTAAAGGTGCTTGCGGCTAAGCCTGATGACTGAGGACTCATATGGTGGAAGGAGAGAATCAACTCCTGCCAGTTGTCCCCTGACCTCCTTGTTCCCCACAGTGGAATCCACTCTCTTTATGAATAAACAAAAGTAGTAGGAGTTGAAGTCTAAATTAAGAATGAAACCACGAAAGAACAAGTTGCGACAAGCACCAAAACAGAGGCAGAGGACTTGCAGGGAGGGGAGCGAATTATGATAATAACAGAGGAAGCTGAGGAAGAGCCTTGCTAGACTGGGAGGTGGCTCAGTGGGTAAAGAGCTGCTGTGCAGGTATGAAGGACTGGATTTGACCCCCAGTAACCACTTTAAAAGGCTGGCCGTGGTGGCATTCATATGTAATCCCAGTGCTGGTGTGGCAAGATAGGTGGATCTTGAGAGCTGACTTCCCAGCTAGTCCATCTGAAATGGTGAGCTCCAGGTTCAGTGAGAGAGTCTGTTTCAAAACATAAGATGGAGAAGAAACTGAGGAAGACACCCTAACATTTCCCTTCTAGAGGTGGTCCTTAAAACAAGGTTCACCTTTACCATTTTGTGTGTGTATGATTCCTTGGAGATGGAGTGACATCTTGTCAGCCACCTTATGTAGGTGCTGAGAAACCCAACTCAGGTGCCTTGGGAGGGTAACACGTGCTGAACCATCTCTCCAGCCCAGAGAAGGGTCTTTCTTTTTAAATTTTATTTTACTGGTTAATGTTATATGTGTATATGATGAGTGAATGTAGGCATGTGGGTTCTCTGATACACACGTGGAGGGGAGAAGACAACTGGGCGGACTTGGTACTTCCTTTCCGTTGTTATGTCCCGAGCTGTGAACTCAGTCATCAGGCTTGCATGGCAAGCACCTTTACCTGCTGAGGTATCTCACAAACCAAGAAATGTTTTTGAAATAGTGAATTTTGAGTAGAGTCGAGGGAGAAAAAGACTTCCCTGGACATCAAGACTAGCCTGTGCCAAGGCTCTGAGGTAGAGGGATGCAGGAAGATCAGGATAGTCCATATAGCTGAAACACTGTGATTAAAGAGACAAGAGAGTGGAGGTGAGGGTGGGAAGATGACAGGCCAGTCATGCAGCAACTAAGAGGGTCAAGGTAAACACCTGGCTTCCTCTCTGAGATGGGTTGTCAGGGAATTTATATCTGTTGTAAAGGTCTTCCAGCTCCCATCTGTGGTGTGTGAAGTGTATAGAAAATAAAACTTCCTCACAAGTTCAAGGGAACTGGCTTGATGGCAGAGTAGTGTGGGGACTGACTACCAGGTGGTTATGACTTAACTCTCTGTTGCCAGTCAATGCCTGGCCAATGCTTTACTCTGTTTCTGAGATACAAGGGTCACAGAACAAATAAAATTGTCCCATGAGTCACAATCACGGTGGGGCAAATACTGGTATGCCTCTTCTATATTATTTATTTTACATGTTTATGTGTTGCAGAGCTTTATTCCCTGAGCAAAACAAACCATTTTTATCAGATGCCTGCTTGTAAGAGGGCCTAGGACCAGGCTGTGGCCCTATTGCTATCCCCCTATAGGAGGACGTGGGGTGGGTCCTTTGATTCCCACAGTTCCAGTCACCCCTCTCAACCATTTGTTTGCAATTCTGCCTTACACGCATGTCTTAGGGTTTCTATCTCTATGATAAACCACATGATCAGAAGCCTGAGGAGAAAAGGGGTTTATTTTATTTTATACTTTTAGGTAACAATCCATCACTGAGGAAAGTCAAGGCAGGAACTTGGAGCCAGAAACTGTTGAAACAGAAGCCGTGAAGGAGTGCTGCTTACTGGCTTGCTCAGCCTGCTTTCTTATAATAACCAGGACCAGTGGTCTAGGGGAAGCACCACCTACAGTATGCTTGGTCTCCCTCTTCAATCATCAGTTAAAAAAAAAAAGCCAGTGCTACTCTTGATGATGGGCTATAACTGTAAGATATAAACTGTTTCCTCTCCAAGTTGCTTTTGGTCAGTATTTCATCACAGCAACAGAAGAGCAAAGGAGAACCTTAGAGAAGGAACGTGTGGTATGCAGGTATATATTTACTTACGTATATGTGCATTTATGTGAACCTGTGTGTGGAGGTCAGAGGTTGATATAGAGTTTCTTCCTTGAAACTTCCTTCATCTTATATATTGAGGCAGGTTCTGTTAAGTGAACCCAGGGCTTGAAGATTCCACTAGTCTAGCTACCCAGCTTCCTCCCCCCACCAGTGGAATGGCAATTTATTTACTGGCTGAGACATTTTTAGCCCCAATCTTTTGTCCTTTTATCACTTCTCTTTCAGCAAGTAATCATTTTTGACAAGTGTATCAGGTGCGTGTGGGAGATGCTGGAAGGATAGGGGACTGGCTGTGGTTGGAGGAGTCTGGTCAGGGAGGAAGTGGCCAGGAATAGCCACAGAGAAAATCTGGTAGACTCAGGTAAACAGGAAGAGCTCAAAATATGTTAGAGGTAAGATGGCCCTAGTTAGGGACACTGCAGATAAGGGCTATGCAATACCAGGGGTTTTGATGGATGTAGACATTAAACATGTTCTGGAATTACTGACTTCTGATGAACTGTCACCCTGACAAGTGGGCTCGTTGTCTGGTTCTCTGATCTAATCTAGTGGCTGCTGATGTTTTCCCCTGGTCTTTGTCTATTTTTGGTGTGTGTGTGTGTGTGTGTGTGTGTGTGTGTGTGTGTGTGTACCATTATACATGCATGTGGAGGCCAAGGGGACGTCTTTTAGCAGTGTCTTCTTTGACTCTCTACCTTATAGATACAGGAATTCTCACCCAAGGTAGAGCTAGGCTGGCAGCTATAGCCCCAGCCCTCCTGCTTCAGCCCACTGTGCTGGGATTACAGGTATGTGTGGCAGCAAACACTCTAAAAAGTGGTCTCCTCGGCCCTTCCCTGACATTTCTTAGACAAAGCTTTCCTTATTGTAACTCTCATGACCAGTTGGAGAAAGAGGCTGTCATCTATAACATGCCTTGCCTCGTCTCACTTGACTGCAATGGGGTCTCATCAGTGCACTGGTATCATTGTCTGTTCCCTGAAGTCCTTTCCTGCTTCTAGTCTCTCTACTTGCTGTTCCCTCTGCCTGGAACGCTTTCCCCAGTCTTTGACTGTTTTTCTTTTTTTGTTTGTAGAACATGATTTTAATATTTTCAACTGTTAATATTCAACAAACAGAATAATTATTTTAAGATATATTTTGTTGTTACATCTCCTTTTTCATTTCCGATTTCTGTTGATTTGGATACTGTCTCTGTGCCCTCTGGTTAGTCTGGCTAAGGGTTTGTCTATCTTGTTGATTTTCTCAAAGAACCAGCTCCTGGTTTTGTTAATTCTTTGTATAGTTCTTTTTGTTTCTATTTGGTTGATTTCAGTCCTGAATTTGATTATTTCTTGCCTTCTACTCCTCTTGGGACTATTTGCTTCTTTTTGTTCTAGAGCTTTCAGATGTGGTGTCAAGCTGCTAGTGTAAGCTCTCTCTAGTTTCTTTTTGGAGGAACTTAGAGCTATGAGTTTTCCTCTTCGCACTGCTTTCATTGTGTCCCATAAGTTTTGGTATAATGTGTCTTCAATTTCATTAAAATCTAAAAAAGCCTTTAATTTCTTTCTTTATTTCTTCCTTGGCCAAGTTATCATTGAGTAGAGCGTTGTTCAGCTTCCATGTTTATATGTGTTTTCCATTGTTTTTGTTGGTATTTAAGACCAGCCTTAGTTTGTAGTGATCTGATAGGGTGCATGGAATTATTTCAGTCTTCTTGTATCTGTTGAGGCCTGTTTTATGACCAATTATATGGTCAATTTTGGAGAAGGTACTGTAAGGTGCTGAGAAGAAGGTATATTCTTTTGCTTTAGGATGAAATGTTCTATAAATATCTGTTAGCTCCATTTGGTTCATTACTTCTGTTATTTTCACTGTGTCTCTGTTTAGTTTCTGTTTTCATGATCTGTCCATTGCTGAGAGTGGGGTGTTGAAGTCTATTATTATTATTGTGTGAGGTGCAATGTGTGCTTTGTGCTTTAGTAAAGTTTCTTTTATGAGCGTGGGTGCCCTTACATTTGGAGCATAAATATTTAGAATTGAGAGTTCATCTTGGTAGATTTTACCTTTGACCAGTATGAAGTGTCCTTCCTTATCTTTTTTGATAACTTTTGGTTGAAAGTTGATTTTATTCGATATTAGAATGGCTACTCCAGCTTGTTTCCTGGGACCATTTGCTTGAAAAATTGTTTTCCAGCCATTTACTCTGAGGTAGTATCTGTCTTTGTCATTGAGGTGCATTTCCTGAATGCAGCAAAATGCTGGGTTCTGTTTATGTATCCAGTCTGTTAGTCTATGTCTTTTTTGGGGAATTGAGTCCATTGATGTTAAGAGATAATAAAGAGAAGTGATTGTTACTTCCTGTTATTTTTGTTGTTAGAGGTGAAACTATGTTTGTATGGCTATTTTCTTTTGTGTTTGTTGAAAGATTACTTTCTTGATTTTTCTAGGGTGTAGTTTCCCTCCTTGTGTTGTTTTTCATCTATTATCCTTTGTAGGGGTAGATTTATGGAAAGATATTGTGCAAATTTGGTTTTGTCATGGAATATCTTGTTTTCTCTCTCTATGGTAATTGAGAGTTTTGCTGGGTATAGTAGCCTGGGCTGGCATTTATGTTCTCTAAGGGTCTGTATGACATCTGCCCAGGATCTTCTAGCTTTCATAGTTTCTGGTGAGAAGTCTGCCATAATTCTGATAGGTCTGCCTTTATATGTTACTTGACCTTTTTCCCTTACTGTGTTTAATATTCCTTCTTTGTTTAGTGCATTTGTTGTTTTGATTATTATGTGATGAGAAAAATTTCTTTTCTGGTCCAGTCTATTTGGAATTCTGTAGGCTTCTTGTATGTTCATAGGCATCTCTTTCTTTAGGTTAGGGAAGTTTTGTATAATTTTGTTGAAGATATTTATGGGACCTTTAAGTTGGAAATCTTAGCTCTCTTCTATACCTATTATCCTTAGGTTTGGTCTTCTCATTGTGTCCTATATTTCCTGGATGTTTTGGGTTAGGATCTTTTTGCATTTTGCGTTTTCTTTGACTGTTGTGTCAATGTTTTCTATGGTATCTTCTGCACCTGAGATTCTCTCTTCTATCTCTTGTATTCTGTTGATGCTTGCATCTATGACTCCTGATCTCTTTACTAGGTTTTCTTACTCCAGAATTGTCTCCCTTTGTGATTTCTTTATTGTTTCTATTTCCATTTTTATATCTTTGATGGTTTTGTTCATTTCCTTTGCCTGTTTGTGTTTTCCTGTAAATCTTTAAGGGGTTTTTGTATTTCCTTTTTAAGGGCTTCTACCTGTTTGTGTGTGTTCTCTTGTATTTCTTTATGGTTGCTTTTTATGTCCTTCTTAAAGTCCTCTATCATCATCATGAGAAGTGATTTTTAGGTTGGAATCTTGCTTTTCCCACATGATGGTGTGTCCAGGACTTTCTGGGGTCAGAGTATTGGGTTCTGATGATGTCAAATAACCTTCGCTTCTGTTGCTTATGTTCTTCTGCTTGCCTCCCACCATATATCTCTAGTGCTACTTGCCCTTGCTGAATGGAGCCTGTCCTCCTGATCCTGGTTGTATCAGAACTCCACAGTGTTCTACTGTCTTTGTGATCCTGTGATTATGGAATCCTGTGATCCTGAGATCCTGGGTGTGTCAGAGCTCCTGGGAATCAAGTTGCCTCAGGAACCCTGAGGTCCTGGTATGACCAAGCTCCTAGGATCCTGGTATCCTGTGATCCTGTGGTCCTGGGTGTGTTAGAGTACCTGGGAGTGAAGCTTCCTCTGGGTGTTGTGGGACTGGCTGCAGAGTTCATGCCCAAGGTCTGCTCAGGGCACCGGCTCAGACCAGAAGGAACCCGTGCCACTGGTTGGGCAGAGTTCCTGGGTGCCTGGGTCCTGCTTTCAATACTGTTTTTCAACACTCAGAATTTGTCTCTAATGCCTTGTTCTCAAAACGGGTCCTTTTACAAATAGTCCCATTCATTCCATTTTTTCATTTCCCCCTGTTTCTCTCTGTTATCCTCCTCCAATCCCCACTGAACCTTTTTTCCTTAACAAGTTCATGACTTACTTCCTTGCCTTTGCTTTTCTGTGGCACACTGAGTTTAATTAGGGTTGCTTGCACTAGCATAGATTGACGGTTATTTTTTTTATTTTGCTTATAGTTCCTGAGAATACTCAGAAAAACACTTCCTAGTTTATTTAAAAACCATGGAAGAAGTTACAATTGCTGGTGAGTAATTCTTTGATTTCCCAGAGGATATTACAAAGCCTACAGAAATTGAGACTTGTCAAGTTCTTTCATGGAAAGAGTAGGACATTCGCACTCCAGCATTGGAGGTGTGAACACAGGTGGATACTGAGACCTTTCAGACTCACACATCTGTGTTAAAGAAGACATGTATATGTTATGTGTCATGTATGGTTGTAGTAATTACCTTCCTGTGTTCTATATTTCAGGTATGTGTTTCAATAACAACCTTTCTTCACATTCAGTCAATCGCAATAGAATCATCTAACTTCAATAATCTTTCTTAATTTTGTTTTGTTTGGTGTTTTGTTTTGTCTTTGTAGATGTAAATGTGAGGCATATGTGCTAGCCCGTGTGTGTCTATATGATAACCCGAGGTTGACATCAAAATATCTTCCTCACTTGCTCTCTTTCACAGAGCTTCAGTTTGCTGTTTGTTCTATCCAGAGAGCCCTGGAATCTGCCTGCTTTCACCTCCAGCACTGGGTTACATATCCTCAAGCCCAGATATTTCACAGGCACTAGAGATGCAAACTCAGGTCTTCCTCTCTCTGCAGTAAACACTTTGCCTTCTGAGTGGCTCCCTGTTCCTCTTTCTTATGTTCTAATCAGTACAAAGAACAGTTTCCTTGTGACATTTTTGCACATACTTAATTTTGGTTACTATTCCCTGTATCCATTCCCCACTCCCTCCTGCTTACTGGCCCTGGCATTCCTCTACACTGGGGCATAGAACCTTCAAAGGGCCAAGGGCCTCTCCTCCCATTGATGACCGACTTGGCCATCCTCTGCTGTACATATGCTGCTGGAGCTATTAGTCCCACCAGGTGTACTCTTTGGTTGGAGTTTTAGTCCCTGAGAGCTTTGAGGGTACTAGTTAGTTCATATTGTTGTTTGTCTTAAGGGGCTGCAAAGCCTTCAGCTCCTTGGGTCTTTTTCTAGCTCCTTCATTGGGGACCCTGTACTTAGTCCAATGGATGGCTGTGAGCCTCTACTTCTGTATTATTCAGGTACTGTCAGAGCCTCTCAGGAGAGAGCTATATCAGGCTCCTGTCATCCAGCACTTGCTGGCATCCACAATAGTGTCTAGATTTGATGACTGAGTATGGGAAGGATTCCCAGGTGGAGCAGTCTCTGAATTGTCCTTCCTTTAGTCTCTGCTCCATAGTTAGTCTCTATAATTCCTGCCATGGTTATTTTGTTCCCCCTTTTAAGAAGGAGCGAAGTATCCACACTTTGGTCTTCCTTCTTCTTGAGTTTGAGGGCTAATATCCAATATATACAAAGAATTGAAGAAGTTAGAATTTTGAGAACCAAATAAATCCTATTAAAAAGTGAGATACAGTGCTAAACAAAGAATTCTCAACTGAGGAACCTCCAATGGTGATTGAAACACCTAAAGAAAAGTTCAACATCTTTAGTCATCAGGGAAATGCAAATCAAAACAACCCTGAGATTCCACCTCACACCAGTCAGAATGGCTAGGATAAAAGACTCAGGTGACAGCAGATGCTGGAGAGGTTGTGGAGAAAGAGGAACACTCCTTCATTGCTGGTGGGATTGCAAGCTGGTACCACCACTCTGGAAATCAGTTGGCGGTCCCTTCAGAAATTGGACATAGTACTACCAGAGGACCCAGCTATACCACTCCTGGGTTTGTACCCAGCAGATGCTCCAGCATGTAATAAGGACACATGCTCCACTATGTTCATAGCAGCCTTATTTATAATAGCCAGAAACTAGAAACAACCCAGATGTCCCTCAACAGAGGAATGGATACAGAAAATGTGGTACATCTACACAATGGAGTACTACTCAGCTATTAAAAACAATAAATTTATGAAATTCTTAGGGAAATGGATGGACCTGCAGAATATCATCCTGAGTGAGGTAACCCAATCGCAAAAGAACACACATGGTATGCACTCTCTGATAAGTGGATATTAGCCCAGAAGATTGGAATACACAAAGTACAAACCACAAATCACAAGATTAAGGGTTATTTTAACAAGGGCAACTTGCCAGTGGCTCTGCCACTGAAGAAAAAGACTCTCTATTCCCCAGCAGTAGTTAACTGCCAACAGATTATCAGGGAGAGGTGGTATCTGGTGAGCCTTTTCTATCCTGTGGTGGAATGTTGATGGGTCCAGGCTCCTGCAGGTAACCACAGCTGCTGTGCGCTCTTGAGTACAACATTCATGTTGCATCCTGAAGACATTTCACAGCACTCTTCCCCTCTCTCTAGCTATTAGATCGAGTTTGTTCTCTTTTGCACAATTTCTAGGGCCTTGGAGGGTTGATATCAATTGTGCATCCTCTCCCACTATGGCCAGACAAGGCAGTCCTCTGCTACATATATACTGGGGGACTTGGATCAGCCCATGTATGCTCTTTGGTTGGTGGCTCAGTCTCTGGAAGCTGGGGTTAGTTGACACTGTTAGTATTCCTATGAGGTTGCTATCTCCTTCAGTTCCTTCAATCCTTCCCCTAAGTCTTCCATAGGGGTCCCCAACCTCTGTCCAATGCCTGGCTGAATCTACATCTATCTCAGCTGCTGGTAGGGTCTCTCAGAGGCAGCCATGCCAACATCCTGTCTGCAACCATAACGTAGCATCAGTAATAGTGTTAAGGTTTGATGCCCGCCCATGGGATAGATCCCAAGCTGGACTGGTAACTGGTCAGCCATTCTTTCACTCCGTTTCATTTTTGTCCCTGGATTTTATTTATTTATTTATTTATTTATTTATTTATTTTGGTTCCTGCATTTCTTTTACACAGGAACAATTTTGGGTCAAAAACTTTGAACGTGAGTTGGTATCCACATCCCTCCACTGAAGGCGCTAACTATTGGAGATGGTCTCTTCAGGTTCCATATCTCCACTGTTGGGCAGTTTGGGTCAAGCTCTGGAGCATTCTCCCTTCCCAGGTTTCTGGAACTTTCTAGAGGTTCACCCCACTCCATCCCCTGCAACTGTATATTTGCCTCTTGGCCCTCTGGGCTTCTTTCCTGTATACCCTTCAATACCTTGTTTACTCCCCAATACCTGATCCTGTCCCCTTCCCCTCCTCCTTCTCTCTCCCACCCAGGTCCCTCTCTCCCTCTGCCTCCTATGATCATTTTGTTTCCCCTTCTAAATGGGATTAAACCATCCTTACTGGGGCCTTTCTTCTTGTTTAACTTCTTAGAGTCTGTCGGCTGTATCATGGGTATACTGTACTATCTGGATAATATCCACTTATCAGTGAGTATATACCATGTATGTCCTTTTGAGTCTGTGTTACCTTATTCAGAATATTTTCTAGTTCCATCCACTTGCCTGCAAGTTTCATGATGCCCTTGTTTCGAATAGCTGAAGAGTATTCCATTGTGTAAATGAACCACATTTTCTGTATCCATTCTTGGATTGAGGGACCACTGGCTTGTATCCAGTTTCTGGCTGTTACAAATAAGGCTGCTATGAACATAGAGGAACATGTGTTCCTGTGGTACAGTTGGATATCTTTTGGATATATTCCCCAAGAGTGGTATAACTGGGTCTTCAGGTAGATCTTTTTCCAGTTTTCTGAGGAACTGCAATATTGATTTCCAGAGTGGTTGTACCAGTTTGCAGTCCTATCAGCAATGAAGGAGTGCTCCTCTTTTTCTATATCCTCGCTAGCATATACTGACACCCGAGTTTTTGATCTTAGCCATTCTGATTGGTGTAAGGTAGAATCTCAGGGTTGTTCCGATTTGCATTTCCCTGAAGACTAAGAACTTTAAACATTTCTTTAGGTGCTTCTCCACCATTGGAGACCATCTGTTGTGAATTCACAAAAAGTTATCAATTTTTTTGGGGGGCGGTTTTCGAGACAGGGTTTCTTTGTGTAGCCCTGGCTGTCCTGGTACTCACTCTGTAGACCAGGCTGGCCTTGAACTCAGAAATTGCCTGCCTCTGCCTCCCAAGTGCTGGGATTAAAGGCGTCCACCACCACCGCCTGGCCCATTTATCAACTCTTGATCTCACTGCTTGAGATATTGTTCTGTTCAGGACAATTTCCTCTGTGCCAATGCGTTGGAAGATGTTTCCAGTGTTCTCTTCTATTAGAGTCAGTGTATCTGGGTTTATGTTGAGGTCCTTGGTCTACTTAGACCGGAGATTTCTGCAGGGTGATAAATATGGATTAATTTGTATTCTTCTACATACAGACCTACATACAGAGCAGCACTATTTCTTTTTCCATTGTTTGGTTTTGGCTCTTTGCTAAAGATCAAGTGTTCCCAGGCATCTGGGTTTATATCTGGGTCTTCAGTTCTATTCCACTGATTGCCCTGTCTGCCTCTGTATCAATACTACACAGTTTAAAGTTTTATTGCATTATAATGAGAAAAGTTACATGATTTCAATTTATCTGAATTTGTTAACATTTAAAAACATATTTTAAGTAAATAGAAGTAAATCACATTCTTGTTTTCCTTTTGTACCTCAACCCCTCCCAGAGACTCCCCCTCAATACCTACAATATCTTTTTTTGTCATAGTCTTTAAAATTTATAAAATATTGTAACAATAAAAATGAGTATTGTAAAGGTTTTTTGATATAAAATAACAATCAATTTAATAGTCTTATGTAGATGCTTGTCTACGGCTATACTGAAAATATATACGTTTTTCTCAATATAAATTTATTTGTTTTGTTTTTTGTTTTTTATTTATTATATGTATATGAGTACACTTGTGTGTCAGACACACCAGAAGAGGGCATCTGATCC
>NW_022196910.1:5293513-5294637 GCF_008632895.1 Mastomys coucha | reverse complement strand
AATTGAACTCAGGACCTTTGGAAGAGCAGTCAGTGCTCTTAACCACTGAACCATCTCTCCAGCCCAAGAAATTTCTTAATGATACATTTGTATCTGTAGAATGATATGATTTGTGCACCCCAAATAATCATCAAATTCTGCATGTTGCAAAAGTGAATAGTCCTACAACATTCCTCATTTTCAAAATATCTACTTAATTTCACTTTAAAATTCATGTCCCCTGTTGAAAGTTTTGAGTTAGCCAGAGCCAGACTGACATCATGACAGACTGCAAACTGGTAATTTGGGAGACTACATCTACGTTTCTGTTCCCCAGAACAACAACAAAAAAAAAGTCAACTCCAGGAAAAATCACCCTTTCAGAGGCAGCCAATCAGGAACCATCAGGAGCTGCCCCATCACCTAGTCTGAGCTACCCATCATGGGCAGGCTATCAGGAGCTGTCAGGGGCTGCCCCATTACCTAGCCTAAGCCAAGTATATTTAATCCACAGAAGTGCCCCCAGCCCCCTGAATTTCTGAAGACAGCTACAGTGTACTTACATATAATAAATAAATACTAAAAAAAAGAAATTTCTGAGATATTTCTAGTCAATAGGAAGAACATAGTCTACTGATTGTTTTTAGTTTGAAAGAGCATGGTTCACTTATTTTGCTTGTACATGAATGACATGGGCATTTTCAGGCTTTCTCTTATGGAAACTTTTGGTGTAGAACGTTTTCATCAGCTGAAGTTGTTTTCATCAGTAAAGTATCTGGACTCACACTTGGCTAAACACCCCAATTGGGATGTTGATCCCTGAGGTCTTGCTGTCTGTTTTCTTGGCTGAAATCATGGTGCCTGTGGCTAGAGAAGATAATCTAAAACATATCTTCCAACTTGTTTTTCAGCAGAACACAGAGCATCAGATGCAGAGCCTAAGGGAAAAGTTTCAGAATTACCAGTGACACTGAATGTGGGGTCAGTAAGAATTTGAGGTAAATAGTGAGACAATTACACTCATTAAAAAAGTTAGAAGCACACATTTTTTATAAATACTTGAACTCAATATAGACCTGATGAACATTATTAGATATGTATCCACTAGTCTTTTTTTTTTTTTTTTTTTTTTTTTTTTTTTTTTT
>NW_022196910.1:5292465-5292689 GCF_008632895.1 Mastomys coucha | reverse complement strand
TTCTTGTAGGGTCTGTATGACATCTGCCCAGGATCTTGTAGCTTTCATAGTCTCTGGTGAGAAGTCTGCCATAATTCTGATAGGCCTGTCTTTATATGTTACTTGACCTTTTTCCTTTACTGCTTTTAAATTCTTTCTTTCTTTAGTGCATTTGGAGTTTTGATTATTATGTGATGGGAGGAATTTCTTTTCTAGTCCAGTCTATTTGGAGTTCTGTAGGCTTC
>NW_022196910.1:5288534-5291772 GCF_008632895.1 Mastomys coucha | reverse complement strand
TCATTTCCTTCACCTGTTTGATTATGTTTTCCTGTAGTTCTTTAAGGGATTTTTGTGTTTCCTCTTGGAGGGCTTCTAGGTGTTTGCCTGTGTTCTCCTGTATTTCTTTGAGGGTGCTATTTATGTCTTTCTTAAGGTCCTGTATCATCATCATGATAAGTGATTTTAGATCTGAATCTTGCTCTTCTGGTGTGATGGTGTGTCCAGGACTTGCTATGGTGGGAGAATTGGGTTATGATGATGCAAAGTAACCTTGGTTTGTGTTGTGTATATTCTTATGCTTGCCCCGCATCATCTGGTTATATCTACTGCTACCTGCCCTTGCTAAATCTGAGTGGAGCCTGTCCTTCCTGTGATCCTTTTTGTGTCAGAACTCCTCAGAGTCAAATTGTCTCTGTGATTCTGTGATTCTGGGATCTTGTGACCCTGGACTTGTTAGAGCACGGAGTGGAGCTTCCTCTGGGTGTTTGGGAATGACTGGAATGTTTGCACCCAAGGTCTGCTCAGGGCACTTGCCGGCCCAGACAGACCAGAAGTAACCCGAGCCACTAGGCTGGCAGAGTTCCTGTGTGCCTGGGTCCTGCTGGTCGCAGTTACTCTCTGTGTTGGGGCAGATGTTATGTCCTCCTCACCTGTGACCTTGGGCGTGTTAGAGCACCAATACTACACAGTTTTTATCACTATCGCTTTGTAGTAAAGCTTGAAGTCAGGGTTGGTGATTCCCCAGAAGTTTTTCATTTTTTATATTTTTAATTTTTTAAAAATTAAAAAAATTAATCTCTTCTTACATTCCAGATTTTATCTCCATCCCAGTCCACCTTCTGACTGTTCCACATCCCATACCTCCCCTCCCTGGGGCCTCTAGTCTTTGGAGGGTTAGGTGCATCTTCTATGACTGAGTCCAGTCCCTGCAGTCCTTTGCTGTATATGTGCTGGGGGTCCTCATACCAGCTGGTTGATGCCTGCTTGGTGGTCCAATGTCTGAGAGATCTTGGGTGTCTAGGTTACTTGAGACTGCTGGTCCTCCTACAGGGTAGCCCTCCTCTTCAACTTCTTCTAGCTTTTCCCTAATTCAACCACAGAGGTCAACAGCCCCTGTTCATTGGTTCAGTGTAAATATCAGCATCTGACTCTTTCAACTGCTTGTTGGGTCTTTTGGAGGACTGTCATGATGGGTCCCTTTTTGTGAGCACACCATAACCTCAATAATAGTGTCAGGCCTTGGGGCCTCCCCTTAAGCTGGATCCCAATTTGGGCCTGTCACTGGACCTCCTTTTTCTCAGGCTCTTCTCTGTTTTTTTCCCTGAAGTTCTTTCAGAGAGGAACAATTATGTGTCAGAGTTTTGATTATGGGATGACTAGCCCATCCCTCACTCGATGCTCTTTCTTTCTGCTGGAGGTGGGCTCTACAAGTTACCTCTTCCCATTGTAGGGTATTTCATCTAAGGTCTCTCCCTTTGAGTCCTGAGAGTTTCCCATCTCCCAGGTCTCTGGTACATTCTGGAGGGTCCCCAGAAGTTCTTTTACTGCTTAGAATTGTGTTGGCTATCCTGGGTTTTTTGTTTTTCCATATGAAGTTGAGAATTGCTCTTTCTGTCTATGAAGAATTGTGTTGGAATTTTGATTGAAATTGCATTGAATCTGTAGATACCATTGGTAAGATGGCCATTTTCATGTTAATCCTACTGATCCATGAGCATGGAGATATCTCCATCTTCTGAGGTCTTCTTTGATTTCTTTCTTCAGGGACTTGAAGTTCTTGTCATACGGATCTTTCACTTGGCTGGGTCTTTGTGTGGTTTAGGTATCAGATAATTGTGGTACCATAAAATGATTTAGGTAGTGTTCCTTCTGTTTATATTTTATGGTATAGATTGAGCTGTATTGGGATTAGCTCTTCTTTGAAGGTGTGGTAGAATTCTGCAATAAAACCATCTGGTCCTGGTTGAGAGGTTTTTAATGGATGTTTTCATTTCTTTAAGGGATATAAGACTGTTTAGTTTACCTGATTGTGATTTAACTATGGTAAGTGCTATCTGTCTAGAAACTCATCCATTTTGTATAGATTTTCCTGGTTATGTCTAGTATAGGCTTTTTAGCAAGATACTATGAGTTTTTGAATTTCCTCAGTTTCTGTTATGTCTCCCCTTTTCTGATTTTGTTAATTTAGATATCATCTCTGTGCCTTTTAGGTAATTTGGCTAAGGGTTTATCTATCTTGATTTTCTCCAAACAACCGAGCTTGATTTTATTGATTCTTTGTATTGCTTTCTTTGTTTCTAATTGGTTGATTTCAGCCCTGAGTTTGATCATTTCCTGCTGTCTACTCTTTTTGGGTATGTTTACTTCTTTTTGTTCCGTAATTTTCAGGTGTTCTGTTAAGTTGCTAGCATAGGATTTCTCCAATTTCTTTTTTTTTAAGTTTTATTTATTTTATGTGTATGAGTACACTGTAGCTGTACAGATGGTCATGAGCCATCATGCGTGTGGCTGCTGGGATTTGGACTCAGGACCTCTGCCGGCCCCACTTGCTCCGCTTGCTCCGGCCCTCCTCGCTCTGGCTTAATTCACTGTAGCTGCCTTCAGACACATCAGAAGAGGGCGCCAGATCTCACTACGGGTGGTTGTGTGCCACCATGTGGTTGCTGGGATCCAAACTCAGGACCTTCGGAAGAGCAGTCAGTGCTCTTACCCACTGAGCCATCTCGTCAGCCCCTCTCTAATTTCTTTATGAAGGCACTTAGTGCTATGAATTTTCCTCTTAACACTGCTCTCATTGTGTCCCACAAGGTTGGGTATGCTGCACCTTCATTTCCATTGAATTATATGAAGGCTTTAATTTCTTTATTTCTCCCCTGATCAAGTTATCATTGAGTATGGAGTGATTCAGTTTCCATGAGTATGTGGTATTTCTGTTGTTTTGTTGTTATTGAAGTCCAGCCTTAGTCCATGGTGATCTGATAGAATGCAAGGAATTATTTCAATTATTTTTGTATCTGTTTAGGTTTGTTTTGTGTCTGATTATGTGGCCAATTTAGGAGAAGGTTCTGTGAGATGCTGAGAGAAGAAGTTATTTTCTTATGTTTTGGGGTGAAATGTTTTATAGATTTCTCTTCAGTCCATTTCCTTCATAACTTCTTTTAGTTTGTGTTTAGTTTCTGTTTGATCACCTGTTCCTTGGTGAGAGTCTCCCACTATTATTGTGTGAGATTCAACCGTGTGTTTTGAGCTTTAGTAA
>NW_022196910.1:5274726-5282521 GCF_008632895.1 Mastomys coucha | reverse complement strand
TTCAACCGTGTGTTTTGAGCTTTAGTAAGTTTTTTTTTTTTTAATGAATGTGGGTACCCTTGCACTTGGGGCATAGATGTTCAAAATTGAGACTTCATCTTGATGGGCTTTCCTTTTATGAGTATAAAATGTCCTTCCCCATTTCTTTTGGTTACTTTTGATTGAACATCTAATTTGTTGGATATTAAAATGGCTATTCCAGCTTGTTTCTTGGGGCTGTTAACTTGGCAACCTTTTTTTCCCCAGCCCTTTACTCTGGAGTTAGATTTTATATTTGTTGCTGAGGTGTATTTCTTGCATGCAGTAGAATGATGTATCTTATTTACATAACCAGTCTGTTACACTGTTTTACTTATTAATGAATTGAGTACATTGATGTTGAGAGATATTAATGACCAATGATTGTTTGTTCCTGTTAATTTGTTGGTGGGGGTGTTATTGTGTGTGTGTGTGTGTGTGTGTGTGTGTGTGTGTGTGTGTGTGTGTGTGATTCTCCTCTTTTGGGTTTGTTGTGAGATGATTAGTTTCTTGTATTTTCTTGAATGTAGTTACCCTCCTTGTTTTTGAGTTTTTCTTCTAGTATTCTCTGTAGGTCTGGATTAGTAGATGTTTAGATATTGTTTTGTTGTAGAATATCTTGGTTTCTCCATCTATGGTGATTGAGTGTTTTGCTGGGTATAGTAATGTGAGCTGACATTTGTGGTCTCTTAGGATCTGCAAGACATCTGTCCAGGATTTTCTAGCTTTTAGAGTTTCTGTTGAGAAGTCAAGTGTAATTCTGATTGTCCTGCCTTTATATGTTACTTGGCCTTTTCAAATACTTGCAGGTTTTAATATTGTTTTTTTTTTTGTTCTGTAATTTAGTGTTTTGAGTATATGGATTTTCTTTTCTTGTACATTTATTTTGTGTTCTATAGATTTCTTGTAAGTTTGTGGCCTTCTCTTTCATTAGGTTAGGGAAGTTTTCTTTTCTGATTTTGCTGAAGAAGTTTTCTGGCCCTTTGACTTGGAAATAGTCATCCTTTTATATTCCTATTTTTCTTAGGTTTGGTCTTTTCAGTTTCTTCCAAATTTGCTGGATGTTTTGGGTCAGGAACCGTTTACACTCGGCATTTTCTTTGACTGATGTATTGATATCTTCTATGGTATTTTCTATTTCTGAGATTCTTTCTTCCATCCCTTGTATTCTGTTGGTAATGCTGTTGGTTCTTTTTCTCTTTCCTAGGTTTTCCACCTCCAAGGTTGACTCCATTTGTGTTTTTTTTAATTGTCTCTATTTCTATTTTTAGGTTTTGGATAGTTTTGTTTAATACCTTCTCTTGTTTGATTGTATTTTCCTTTATTTCTTAGTGGGATTTATTTCCTCTTTACAGCCTTCTACCTGTTTGCCTGTGTTTTCCTGTATTTTTGATAATTATTTACATCCTCATTAAGGGTCTCTATCATCTTCATTATATGGGATTTAAGGTCAGCATCATGGTTTTCAGGTGTGTTAGGGTATCCAGGGTTTGCTATGGTAGAAGAGCTGGGTTCTGATGGTGACAAATTGTATTGACTTCTGTTGATTATGTTCTTGTACTTGCCTTTTGCCATGTGGTTGTCTCTGGTGTTAACTGGTCTAGGTGTCTCAAATTCAAGGCCTTTTTGGAGGCAAGTGGAGCCATGTGCTCTGGGTTAGGGCATGCCTTCTTCAAGGCAGGCAGTGCTGTGTCTGGTGAGAGTAGGCCTCTTGTGTTGTAGTTAGAGGTATCCTTCTGGGAGACAGGCAGGGCTGTGTGGTAGGGCAGCAGGCAAGCCTATCTGTCAGGGGTGCAGACAGGATTGGCAGGATGCGGCTCTGGCAGGGTGGGACAGATCTCTTGTCTACTGGGCTCTGTGGGTGGCCCCAGGTGACATGGTTTATTGGGTAGGGTCTTACCTGTGTCCCGGTTAGAACCTGTGTCTTCTGGGAGACAGGTAGGGCTATTGTGTGGGAGAGTGGGTGTGTCAATCTGTCATGGGTGCAGGTGGAGGTGCAGACTGGAAGGGTAATGGGGCTCTGGCAGAGTGGGACAGATCCTTTGTTTTTTGGGCCCTGTGGGGGCCCCAGCTGACATGGATATTGGGGTGGGGGGGTCTAACCTGTGTCCCTAATTTGAGCAGACCTCTTGGGAGACAGGCAGGGCAGTGGGGTTGGGAGTGGGTATGCCCACCTCATTATTATTATTATTATTTATTATTATTATTATTATTATTGTTATTGGGGCATCAATCATACTATGGCACATGGGCTCAATTCTTTCCTTCTATCTTTATGTGGGACCTGGGGATTGAACTCTGGTCCCAGGTTTGTTTGGCATGCACCTTTATTTGCTGATCCATGTCTCTATTGCCATCTTCATTTTTGAGACAGGGTCTCCTTGGATTGGAGATCACCAGTTGAACATGTCAGTGAGCTCCACAGTTTGGAGAGTTGGGCAGAACACGTGTGTGTTTGAGGCCTCCATAGGTATGGAATTAAAAGTGGATGGGAAGGACAGCTTTCCCACCCCTAAGGTCACCAGTATGGTTCTCAGGACTTGCTGTGACTCTCTGCAAGGAGGGGAGGACAGCCTCTGCCTCCCCTCTCCTCAGGACACTGTAAATTCTGAGAACTTATTTTTAGTGGTTTGTCATGCTCCCCAATCCACCAGGCTTCCTGACCATCATCTTTTTGTCATGGTTCTGAGGAGGACAGAGGAAGGCAAGGAACTCTGGTCCAGACCTAGGTTTCCACACAGAGAAGAGAGGGCTCAGGCTAGCATTGTTTCAACTTCAGACTTTCCATTTCTGTCTCCATAGAACTGATTGAGTAATTTTACTATATCTCCTGGGGTTGTGGGAGAATCCAGGGGCTTATGAACACTTGCACCAGGTTGTATAGTTTAGTGTTGGTGTCAGCTTTGGTTAGAGAAACTTTTTTTTTTTCAGCAGGAACTGAAGAGACTTATAGTCAAAAGTTCTGAGAATAAGTGATTGTTGAGTCCCTACATAGGAGAATATATTTCCTCATCTTCCTTAAGGTTCAGGGAACATCATGGGGGCAGGAAAGAATGTAAAATCAGGAGGAAGTGGACACTATTTTCAAGACATGATGCTATGTTGTACTCAACTCAGCATCTGTGATTACTTGTATCACAAGACCTGCAAAAGTTTATGCTTCTGTCACAGAGGTGGGAGGAGCTCTTGTAGAACTGACTTTTCATGAAGATTTATAGGCAGATGATGGCTGTACAAAAAGAGGAAGAAGAGGGGGGAGAAGGATGAGGAGGAGGATGAGTATGAGGAGGATGAGTATGAGGATGAGTATGAGGAGGATGAGTATGAGGAGGATGAGTATGAGGAGGATGAGTATGAGGATGAGGAGGAGGATGATGAGTATGTGGAGAAGGAGGAGGAAGATGAGTATGAGGAGGAGGAGGGTGAGTATGAGGAAGAAGAGGAGGAGGATGAGTATGAGGAGGATGAGTATGAGTATGAGGAGGAGGAGGATGAGTATGAGGAGGAGGATGAGTATGAGGATGAAGAGGATGAGCATGAGTATGAGGAGGAGGAGGGTGAGTATGAGGAGGAGGAGGAGGAGGGAGATATCTTTCTTCAGGTGTAGGACAGATCCTTTCCTGTCTGCTCCTCTTCTCTTACTGTCTTTCATTTTCCTTCCTCCTCTCCTTCCTCTTTCTTTCTCTTTCTCTTTCTTCCTCTCTCTATCTTTCCCCTTTGCCTCCATTTTCTCCATCTCTTTTTCCTCCTCTTTTTAAATATGTTATTAAAGGCATTGCAAGGATGTAGAGAGTACTGTCTGCATCCTATTCTTTTTCTATTAAGGCATTCACTTGATTAGGTGAGGGTAGTCCTATGATAGATGAGCATCTACATTACTAGTCTATTGATCAGAAACTTACTTATACCTAAATATATCTCCATAGAAGCATCTAGTATTTGACCTAACATCTAGGTAACATGATCCAGCCAATATGATACATGAAGCTCACCAGCATACATCTACCTCTTGTCAAGTTGACCCCAGATGTCTCTCCTTATGTCATGATTAATTGCCAAAACAAGAACATCATATAGTTTCACATTCATCTAACAGGATACAACCATCATGCAAGAGGTAGTGCTAATCTTCAACTTGACAGGACCTGGGAGAAAGGCCTCTGTGCATGCTTATAGGGAAGAATCTTGATGACATTAATTGACATGGGTAGAGCCATTTCCTGCAGAGGATTCTGGACTGTGTACAATGGAGAAAGGGAGTAAAGCAGTAGCTTGCATGTATCCCTAATTTCCTGACTGTGATGATGTGACTGGACGCTTCAAGTACCTTGAGCTGTCAGCCAAACAAATCCTTTCTCTTTAAATTATTTCTGTCAGAACACTTTCTCACAGCCACAGGAAAAGAAACCAAGTTACTGTGTTTACAAGAAACCCATGAGCCCCTTTCTCAGAAAGGAATGTAATGTCCTTGTGGAAAGTCTACCCTTCTACTTTATATTTCATAACATCAATAGTATTATGTGAATTTAGAAAGACTTAAATACTGTTACATGGCCAGCAATATTTTAAAAGCGTTTAGATTTAAGTGCATGCATGTACATATATGTGCATGTGCATGTGCATCCATATATGCATGTGCATGTATGGATTGCTGAGAGGCCAGAAAATGGTTTCAGACAATCTGACTGTTGTGGGCCACTTGATTTGGGTGATGGGAAACAAACTCAAGTCTTTTGGAAGAACAAGCAGTCAAACACTGAACTATTTCCCCAGAACTCATTTCCCCTTTAATTTAGTGTGTGCCTCTGTGTGTTTGTATATGTGGGTGCTTATACACACTGGACTGTACCTGTGAGGAGCTTAGAGGAAAACCTAGAGAATATGTTAATCACTTTTTGTGCTTTCTGTCTGAGAAAAATATCTCTCATTAACATGGAACTTTGCCATGTAGACCAGGGACTTCCAGGGAGCCATCTGCTTCCACCTTCTATCTTTTTAAAAAAACATTTATTTATTTATTTACATCCCAAATGCTGCCCTCCAGTCTCTCTCCTGGTTTCCTTTGAGAGGGTGGAGCCCCCACTGAGTATCATACATCCCTGTCACATCAAGTCTCTGCCAGATTAGGTGCATCCTCTCCCACTGAGGCCAAACAAGGCAGCCCTGTTGGAGAGTAGGTACCACAGTTAATCTGCCAGCAATCAAGTCATTGCTGAGATTATGGGGCATGCCATCATATACAACTTCTTTTTTTCTTCTTTCCTTCCTTTCCCTCTTTCTTCCCTTCTCTCTTCTTTCCTTCTTTCCCTCCCTCCCTTCTTTCCTTTCCTTTCTCTTTCTCCTTTCTCTCTCTCTCTCTCTCTCTCTCTCTCTCTCTCTCTCTCTCTCTCTCTCTCTCTTTCTTTGCTCTGGGGACCGACACTTCCTCACTATTGTGAGGCAAATGTTTATTGACTGAGCCATCTCTCCAGCCTCTCCTTCCTCTTTTAGACCTAGGCTGGCCTTAGACTATATAAAAAGGATGACTTTGAACTCTGATCCTCCTGCCTTTATCTATCCTGAACTATACGTTGATACACAGTCTGATTTTTTGTTAGGTCTTCTGCCAGCCAGATTGGACCAGGGCATACCCTTGTGCTCTCCTTTAACCATATTTCCTATGTTTCAAAAGGCCACCTTCAAAGATCCTTAGGGTGAAGTTTCCAAGATGAATTGGAATGGAACATACATCCTATATACTGGAAGAAAAAGTGCAAGCATGGCTGAGTATTGAGGAATGGGAAGGACAGCTAAAGAAAGGTTTAGAAGAATGGGCAGAACTTGGTTTGCATGTTATAAAAAGTCACCAGAAATTTCTAAGCAGTGAACACTGTGTTCTGATTTAGGATCTCTAAGTCCTTTATAATTCTCATCCTTGAATGATCAGGTTACTAAGAGCTGGGAAGTTATCTTAGTGGGTAACAGTGTTTACTATGTAAATATGACAGACTGTATTTGGATCCCCAGACTCATGTAAAAGCTGTGCATGGCTGTGAATGCCTGTAACCCCAGCACTGAGAGATAGGAAATGGGTATATCCTGGAAACTCACTGCCTATCTAGGCTAGCAGAAATGTCAAACTTCAGATTCAACAAGACCATACTTCAAGGGAAGAGGGCAGAGAAGTAGAAGTACTGCAGGATATTCAATGTCATCCTTTGGCCTCTGCACACAAGTTTACAAGCGCACTCCCTCTGCAATCATACATTACACACACACACACACACACACACACACAAACACACACACACACACACACACACTTGAAAGTTCCTATAGGACAAGGGACTGGGCTGGAATCAGAAGGCTAGAAAGAAGGGATGGATTCTGGTGTCCTCTGAACAAAAGGACCTGGAGCTCTGTGAATTTGTGAAACGGATAGATGCTAGCTACTGGAAGTTAGAGAAAACTGGTCTAAAAGTGACAGACTGTCTCTGCTACAAGGACTTGGAAGGCAGAGAAAGAAACTCCATGTCTTCTTGACTTTATTTTTTCTAGATCACTGTGTGTGATGAATGTATATTTGTGAATGACTTAAGCCAGAAATTGAGGGAACTGGGCACTCTGGAATTGAGATCATATGGGCTTTAGGGTGTGTGCGGGCAGATGTTATAGTCTGGTGCTGGGTGGAGCCTAATGATTCATTCAAGGGGGTGGGAGTTCTAATCACATCCAGGTAGTGAACTCATCTTTGGGAGTATGTAAATGGGAATGTTCAGTGCCTGGGTTGGTTGTAGATGAACTTTCTAATCCGGGGAATTGTTAAAGTCAGTTTAGTTTAAATGAGGTGTCCTGGTAGGATGGGGGAAGGTGGGTTTTCTGAACCTTCCACACTTCTAGTGGCATTTGAGACAGCCTATTTTCTTTTTCTTGATAATTTCAGACACATATGTTTTGAACAAATTTACCCCACTTCTTCCCCTTCCATTCTTCTTATTACCCCCCCCCATGTTTCTCTCTCAACTACAGGACTGTTTTTCATTATCTTACTCTGTGTCCCACCTCGCCCCCAGCCCAACCCAACATCTGCCTCCCTCTTCCTCTCCCTCTGCTCTCTACCCCTTTTATAAATAAATTTCCCTCTTTTCTCAATTTCCACCCACTTCTCACTTGGAAGAGATTCCTCCTGATGTCTTTTCCCTTACCTTTGAACCTGTTGTCTTAAAGCTCCCTTAGGGGGTGGGTGTCCAACGACACCTTCACAAGGATCACCTAAGAGCATTAGAAAACACAGATATTTCTATCATAATTCATAACAGTAGCAAAATTAAAGTTATGATGTAGCAATGACTATAATTTTATAGTTGGAGTGGGGTCACCACAACTTGAGGAATTCAGGGTTACAGCATTAGGAAAGCAGAGAAATTAAAAAAAAAAAAAAATGGAAAGCTCCTGTGTGTTAGAGTCAAAGCTATCTTGGTCTCTTGAACTTGAAGGTGCTGCCCCCTGGTGGGAAGAACAAAAGTGCCTGCTTTAAGCTTGGTAACCAGGCAGATTTAGGGTAGGCCTCAACCTGTAGGCTATATATAACTAGCCTGGTGGCCTTGACATTCTTTCTTCTCTCTCTCTCTCTCTCCTCTCCTCTCCTCTCTTTTTCTAAAAATGCATTTTGATTTCATTAAAAATCTAGCATACTTTCTTTTTTTTTAATCTGACTGGCTTCATTTCACTTTTTTTTTATTAGATATTTTCTTTATTTACATGTAAATTTCCCCATTCCCAGTTTCCCCTCCAAAAA
>NW_022196910.1:5260041-5268893 GCF_008632895.1 Mastomys coucha | reverse complement strand
TGTCTCTGGCTAGAGCTTGTCCTGTCCCTGCCACCCTGCAAGTCCCCTGCGACTCGTGGGGCCTGTTCCTCCTAGCTAGCTGCTCCAGTCTTAGAAACTCATCCAAGAGAGAATGGCAGCTCTAGCCTGGGTCTCTGGTTTAAGGCATTCCCTGGAGGTAGGCCCTCCCCTTGCAGGGAAGGGGCAGAGAAGGAAGCTGATCCTCCTCTGTCACTCGGAAGCTGAGAGGATCCTGTCCCTGCCAACCTGCGGCTCCCCTGGCAGTCGTGGGGCCTGTGCCTCCCAGCTGGATGCTCCAGTCTCAGAAACTCACCCGAGAGAAAATGGCAGATCTCGCCCTGGTCTCTGGCTTAAGGCAGCATACATGTTTTATCTTATATTTTATTTCCTTATATTTTGTTGTTACCTCTGAAAAGCTTGTTCCTTCCCAATGGGAGACAGAAAGGGAGTGGATCCGAATGGGAGGGGAAATGAGGAGGAGCTGTGAGTAGAGGGAGGAGCAACTGCAATTAGGATATATTATATGAGAAAACAATCTATTTTTTTCTTTAACAATCTATTTTTTAATAAAAGGAAGGGAAAGAAAAAATTAGCATATAAAGTGACAGATTTTCTTTGGGCATTTTATACTTAGTTTTGGTTGATTTCCTACTTCTCTCCCTGCCTCCCTTCCTGTTTGAAGTCTTTTATTCAGCCATAAAAAATAAAATTGTGAACTTTGCAGGAAAATGGGTAGAACTGGAAAATATACTCAGTGAAGTAACCCAGCAAACTTGTGGGCCAAGTTAGAGTGCTTCACAAAGAAGCACATTCGTACTCTGGGAAAATTACCATGTAAGACTGATACTGGGAGAATGAGAGAACAGAAAATGTGTGTGTGTCTGTGTCTGATGTGTGTGTGTGTGTGTGTGTGTGTGTGTGTCTGTGATGTGATGTGTATAAGTGATTGTGTTTGAGTGTATGGTGTATGTTGATGTATGTGCTGCATATATATGTGTGTATGAGTGTGATGTGGATTTGTGTGTGTATGTGTGTGATTATGTCTGATGTGTGAGTTTGTGTAAGTGTGAGTGTGTGATGTGTGTGGTATGTCTGAATGTGATGTTTGATTGTGTCTGATGTGGGTATATGTACTGTGTGTGTTGTCTCTGATGTATGTGTGATGTGTGTGTGTGTGTGTGTGTGTGTGTGTGTGTGTGACATGTCTGTCTGTCTATGATCTATGTTAGGTAGAGAATGGCTCAGAGAAACACAGTGAGAAAACTTTAAAAAAGGAGCCTTTTGTGGACTTTTTCATTTTGGAATTTTTAGTCTTATTGACCTTTTGCTTATATATATTTTTTAAGTACAAGAAAGAATATACATGGAGGGATGTGAGAAGGACCTGGAGGCAGGTGGGGGAGGAGAAACATGTCAAAACTTGAAGGAAGCCTTTATAAAGAAAAAAAGAAAAAAAAATCAAGAGCCTGGGGAGAGGTGCACACCTCTGTGCCTGTCTTCCTAGCTGTTTGGGAAGCTGAGACAGAATGATGATTTGAGGCCAGGAGTTCCAGAATACTCTGGACAATAGAGTGTGACCCTGTTTTAAAAACAGAGCAGCAGTTTGGGAGGTGGCTCAGTGGGTAAGAATGCTTGCTGTATAAGTGCAGGGACCTGTGTTAAATCCTCAGCATTGCTGGGTATGGTAGCACATACTTTTAATCCCAGCAGCCAGGAGGCAGAAGCAGGCTAGTTTGAGGCTAGAATGAGTTCCAGGACAGGACTACAAAGAGAAACCTTGTCTAGAAACCAAAAAGAAAAACAAACCAAAACAATTGCCAGGATTCATGTAAAAAGTTAGTCTATATCCCCAGTGCTAGGGGTGTGGTTGGGGAGACAGGAGGAATCATTAAGACTTGCTGGTTGCCAATCTAGCTCCAGGTTCAGTGAGAGATGCTGTTTCAAAGGAAGAAAGTGGAGATTGATAGAGGAAGACTTCCAATATCCTCTTCTAGTTCCCATGCACACATGTGCATACACACACACACACACACACACACACACACACACACACACACACACAAAATCGCAGCACAAGACAAAAGCTGTCAGCCATGTAGACATAGACACAAGGCATATGTGTAAGCATCTGGACAGTGGCCCATGACAGAAGGAGTGGTCAGAAGGCCTGGAATAGACTTGAATAAAATCTAGGGAAATCTGTTTATTTTAATAACAAATGGCAACGTGTTCCCCATTTCTGTGTGAGATCCTGGTCTTCAATCCGTACTGGAGAACTTGGTGCAGATGTCCTCCAGAGAGGACTCCAGGTGGTTCATGCGAAGAACTAAGTTCCCACTTTAGGCTCAGCAAGAACATAGTTGGCTCAGAGAGGCCTCATGGCCCCAGGGCAAAGAAAGTCCCTGGGGCTGTGTTGAAGTCATAGGCTGAGTTAAGATTGTCAATCTAAAGAGGTGGCTATCAACTCTGAATGAATGCAAGGAAATGGGGTTGAGAATGGCTAGCACAATTGGCCTTTAGGGACCCGTATAGAGGCAAGTGGAGGGAACCAGGGTCAAGATGTTTCTCTCCTGGAACATCCTCATGAGGGTCATAATTGAATGGATTGCTCTTGAGAGCATTGTTACTCACCATTATCCTAGTCTAGGCTGGTAAGAGGGAGCCAGGGAGTTGGTCTGTGGTGAGTTCCAGAAAACATGTAGAAATTCCAGAGAAGGGAGTTCTGGGGGTTCAACATGGGGAAGACCCTAAGAGAGTGTCTTTGGAGAGGGTTCATGGGGAGGGAGTTGGGAGATTACAACACAGAAAAGGGCTTAGTAGGTATTAATGGGCTCAGCAAAGAATGACCCAAATCTGGGAGTCCTGAGTCTTTCTGGGAGAATGTGAGGGGCTGGGGGAGGAATAGAGTTGGACAGCATCCTTGTCAGGTAGCCATGCAGGACTGTTTCTGGTGGAAACAATGGTGTCAGCTTTGAGCAGTAAGGGCCATCCTATGGTTTGGGATCTTGGTGTTGTTATTCGAGGGGGGCGGTCAATGGAGACGAGTTACCAGGGAATTTGATTACAGGTATATGAAGGAGAGATGGGAAAGGGATAGTTTCAGGGATGAGTTTAGGGTGCCAGGGATCCTTCAGTCGGTCATTTAAGGGAGACTCTTAAGGGTGAAAAAAAGGAGGAGAAAAAAGAGAAAAAAAGGAGGCGAGCACATATTTGGTCAGCTAGAGTGAGTTGCTCACACTTCCACGATGTATCCTATTTTCCAGTGCTGATAAGTTACTGCAGTTTTTGTCCCTCATCAGAGATGATTTGCTTGGCAGTGAATAGCAACCAATAAAGAGACCCTGCAGATTGTCAGAGTGCCGAGTACTCCAAGTACATGTGGAGTTCTTAGCCCTAGATGAGACATCTACTTCACATTATTCCCAATGACTCAGGGAATACTGCACAAGAGGGAGCAGAAAGATCTTAAAAGCCAGACATTGGGGAGGACCGTCAGAAAATGTCTTCAGGATGCATAAGGGCCATCACATTTATGAATGCACAGCTGCTGTGTTTGTCTGCATAAGACCTATGCAATATCAAGCCATTCAACATTCCAGCATAGATAGAAGGGCCCCACTCCTAAGTTGAGGAGCTTTGGATGGGGACAATGAGTTTTCTTCGGTGGGGGGTGTTCCCTGTTAGAATGCCTATATGGCAGTGGATTGCCATACACTCATACACACATGGGCAGCATTGACTAAGTGGACTCAGTGGTCTGCTAGAAGAATTCCTGAGATTGGAAGGAGGATGTGATAGAGGGGCTCTGGGAGACACTGGAAGGGAAATGGGGGGATGTATAAAATGAAGACACTGTATACATGTACAAAGTTCCCAAGGAACAGATTAAGGGAAAAAAGTCTAAGGGACTGTAAGAGTGTATTTGAAAGGATAAGAAATAAGGGTTCAGTCATGGAGGCCTAGTAAAGGTGGAGTAGTCTTGGAAAAATTCTGGGGTGTGGTATGTAGAACATTTTGTGAAGACTTTTTTGGGGGGAAACAGTTTGGAAGAGTTGAGGAACTATATCATGGGATAGAGCTGGAAGATGACAGAGTTTGCTTGCCAAGAAAGCTTTACTGCCCTTAGCTCTTCCCACCTTGTCCCATGTTAGTAGCACTTTCGGTATACAACCTGGGGTCCCCTTTCTTCATATTGTTCCCGCAAGACCCAACAGGACTGGAAAGCATGCAATGAGGCTAGAATGGAGCCCCCAATCCACACCGAGAGGTTTCTGTTGGGCTGTGCCATCACCACTACATGGTCCTCAGGGGGCAGAGAATGCAGTAGCTCTGCCCTGAAGCGACCCTCCAGGCCGGTGAAGAGCGAGGAGCCTCCACATAAAATCACATTCTGGGCCACGTGGGGTCGTAGCTCCTGAGGCACCTTGAGGAGGCTCTGTTCAGCCATGGCTGGGAGGCCCATGGGTGGTAATCCTGGAATCTCTGGGGGATGGAATAGCAGCTCTGGGCACTGGAATAACTCCTTTCCCAGAGTAACAGTCCGTCCATCAGGAAGTTTCAGGGTTTTCTTGCACTCCTGATCTGGGCGGGCCTGTTCCTTTTGGAAATCTGGGGCCAAATAGCAGTAATGATGTTTGATGTTCTCTACCAAGTCCAGGTCCTCCTGTTGCAATGAGAAGCCAGAGCCCAGGAGCATCTCTGCTAGGAAGGCAGTAAGATGGTTGCCTGCCAGGTCCAAGCGTTGGATGGCATGGGGTAAGTTGTAACCCTGAACAACTGGCACCGTGTAGCTGACTCCATGGCCAGTGTCCACAGCAAGTCCGTTGACACGCCCATGAGCATAGACTGACAATACAGATTGAGATGCCACATATAAGGCTGGGGAGTGCAGAGACTCAAAGGCCACTTCTACTAGCTTCTCTCGGTTGGTGGCAGGGCTGAAGGGTGGATCTGAAAACAGTAGAGGATGATCCTCGGTGGCTACTTGGAGATCATGTTCCAAGATGTGTCTCCATATTAGTTCGGCGGCTTCCCAGTCCACCACAATGCCATTGCGAATAGGCTTCACCAACCTCAGTTCTGGGCGGGAGCGGGCTGCCTCCCCAATAAAAGTTTCCAGCTCCGACTGGCCCTTGGTAGCCTGTTTCTTGGGCTGGCAACCCAGGATGGTAGCCACCGTGTAGGTGGGTTGGGATTGTCCTGCAAAGCCTACTTTACAGGTGCCTGTGCCCATGTCAATAACCACAGCACCTGTTCTTGGTGGGAGCCTGTCAACCACCATACTGAGGGAATCTTGCTGTAGACTTTTGCTCACCATGAGTGTGCTAGAGGTCAGGGGAAGAGTCCCATGAGTCTCAGGGGAGGGTTGGGGCTTTGGGTGTCCATTGATATCCATGGGCTGCAGATGGCCTCGTAATGCTGCTTGAAAAAGTGGACCTCTTCACTCTGGGTGCCAGTAGAAAAGGCTGGTCCAAGTCTGGGGTAGCCACAAAAAGAGAGGATGAAACAGTGGTCTGTGACATCACTGTGCTTGTCTTTGCTTCACAATGCAGGGATGAGTTGAGGTCAGGCAGGGGGAAACCTCTGGTATAAACCTTACCTGGGAGAATTGTCTATTTACCAGAGATTCTACTCACGTCTATGGTTAGTTTAACTGGGGTTACTTATAGGAGTGTGGGTGAAGAGTTAGTTATAGGCACGTGGCTAACATTATACTTAAAGGGTAAAAATATCTCCAGGTGACAGATCTTGATGTCGAAGCTTCTCATACTGAGGGATTCCTGCTCGCAAAGATGGTTTCTATCTAAAACCCAGACTGCAGTGCTCAAGGACATCCTTATCTGAAACCCCAGAGGCAGAACTAAGACCAATATGTTTTCCACCAGACCCCACCCTGATAGGCATTTCCTACTTCAAGCCCCACAAAATCTCCAGCCCTGTGCCACACACAGTCCACAGCCTCCACTCCCATGGAGAGGCTGTTGCCCTTCAGTATTCTAATGAAAGGGCAATCTGCTCCTGTCGAGGCGGGTGTTTTGCCACTTCATTCCAGTCTGATATAACAATATGATGAAGAAAAACACGTCTTCCCCAGGAACTGTTAACTGTCTCTATACTCTTGGAAAGGGTTGTGGCCTCCTGAGCTACCAACAGCTAACTGCCTCTAGATTTTGGGGGAGGGGTGAGACCTCCTAAGCCCCTTAGTAACCATTAACTGTTATCAATCCCTGGGGAGGAGTACGGTGGCCTTGTGAGCCTCACTCAAGTCTGTGATAGACAATCAATAGGCCCATTTTTTTGTAAGTCTCCTGTGTGTAATCACAGCGGCAAAGCCATGTCATGCCCTCCCCTCTCTCCTAACACACACACACGCACACACACACACACACACACACACACACACACACACACACACACACTATCTGACAAGACCAACCCAGAATCCTTTTATGGGTAGAGGCCAAACTGACTGGCTTTCTTCCTTTGTTTTTTCTTCCCTTCTTTAAGGTTTATATTTTACATTTATTTATTGATGTGTGTGTACATGCACAACTAGTCTGCTAGTTGCTATACAGTGTATGAAAATGGCACACTTTCCTTCAGCAATAATCAATAACTCATTACTTCCTCAGGAGGAGATATGTCCTCATGGGTACTTCCTCTATCTGTTGTGGAAAGTTGGAGGGCCCCAGCATGTGCATGTTTGCATAGGTGTTTTGTGTTCATGGTTACAGTGACAGTGCCATATCTGGATTGCAGTGTTTTACGACACTCTTCTTCCTCAGCCATTGATTTCTGTCTTCTCTTTTTTAGCGTTCCCTGGAACTTTGGGTGGAGATAGGAGGGCACTGATGCCCTGCTTTGGACTGAGCACTCACCAATAATGTATCCTCTGTACTTTGACCAGGCATGAGTCAAATAACAGGTTTCTAATAACAGAGTGCATTTTTATATGTAGGAAGAAAGGTGTGTGACCAGTATACATAATTACATGTAGAATGATACATACATATTTGTGAATACACATATACACTGCTTTAAAAATAGTTTCTATACTAGTCCCTAATGTCACTCGAGCAGACAATGAGCATGGAAAAAAATAAAACTGTCAACTCTTAGATTCAGTGTCACCACAGTTTTACTTTGTTTCATTGTGCGTGTGTGGTCACAGATTTGGAGCACAGTTAATATCAGATAGGTGTTCTACATTTCTTTTTAATTACCAAATAAATGAAAGATTAAGTAAATTCTATGGGAACTAATCTATTTCTCCTGGAAAAGGAGGTATTCTCAATTTGTCTACAAAGTTCTTGTATCCAGAGTGTGAGAATTTAACATTGGTACCTGCAGAGCAGGGAGACGGAGAATCTGTTCTGAAATTCATCAGTTTTGCTGCTATACAAAGCCCTGGGTCTTTTTTTTATCAATGTCCTGAGGGTTCCTGTGGGTTCCTTAGTGTTTGGCTGTCATCCCACAGTCCCATTCAACTCGATCTCATGGGGGATTTTACAGAATAAATTTTACAACTGTCAGCCACAGTGCACTGTGCAAACTCTGGTGCTATTAGTTGCTCACATTATTGTTTTTTAGTTTTAGATAAGTAGGGTTTGCATTTCTGTTGCCTCACCTTTGGTACTCCCCTTCATAGGGGGATAGTGGAAATTTTCATTAGTGACACTTTCTTACATTATTAACATGGCCTATATTTTCTTGATTATGTACTTAAGCAAATATATTTACAAATCATATGGAGTTTAGGGGATTGCACATAATTATTTACATACAGAGTGTGTATAATGCTGAACATAACATTTCTTTATTTTTTATAAAAGGTTAATATTTTATTTTATTTATTTTATTTTTTTTCATTGTAATAAGGCTGTACTTCAATGACCCTCACATCACCAAAGGATTTTACCTCCATCGTAGCTAAGCTGAGAGTTGATAGTTCTGCTGCATCAAGAAATGAATTGTAGGCTTGCATTTATTTGGGGGAGGGAAGTGTTTATTTCTGCTTAGACTTCCATATCATAGTCTATCACTGGTAGGTAATGAGGGCTGAGACTGATGTAGAGGCCATGGAGCATCAGTGTAAGCATGTATTCCTTGCTCAGCTCTCTCTTGTCTTTTTATGCTGTGTCTTACCAGTTTATAGAGACTACCTGAAATCCCAAAACTACTATAAACATTTTTTTGTGTGCATATTTGTCAGACTTCTTTACATGAGCACTAGTTTCAAGTTGAGTTTGTTTAACCATCCTAATAATGACTACATAGATAGGTAGAAATTTTTTTCCACTTTTTTATTTTCTTTATTTACATGCCATATGATTTCTCCTTTCCCAGTTTCCCTTCCAAAAATCAAACAAACAGACAAAAACAACAAGAACAAACCCCTGTTGCCTCCCCACTCCCCATGCTTGCCACCCCACCCTCTCCCACTTATTGGCCCTGGAATTCCCCTACACTGGGGCACAGAATGTTCACAGGGCCAAGGACCTCTCCTCCCATTGATGATCCTCTACTATACACATGCTGCCTGAGCAATCAGTCCCACCATGTATAGTCCCTGGTTGGTGGTTGAGTCCCTGGGAGCTCTGAGGGTACTAGTTAGTTCATATTGTTGTTCGTCCTAAGGGGCTGCAAACCCTTCAGCTCCTTTGGTCTTTTCTCTAACTCCATCACTAGGGACCCTGTACTCAGTTCAATGGATGGCTGTGAACCTCTACATCTGTATTAGTCAGGTACTGTCAGAGCCTCTCAGGAGATAGCTATATTAGACTAGCTTGTCCTTCCTTCAGTCTCTGCTCCATAGTTAGTCTCTGCAACTCCTTCTGTGGGTATTTTATTCC
>NW_022196910.1:5257589-5259092 GCF_008632895.1 Mastomys coucha | reverse complement strand
GTTCTTTGTATACATTGGATATTAGCCTTCTATCAGATATAGGATTGGTAAAGATCTTTTCCCAATTTTTTGGTTGCCTTTTTGTCCTATTGACAGTGTCTTTTGCCTTACGGAAGCTTTGCCACTTTATGAGGTCCCATTTGTCAATTCTTGATCTTAGGGCAGAAGCTATTGGCATCCTCTTCAGGAAATTTTCTCCTGTGCCTATTTGCTCGAGGTTCTTCCCCATTTTCTTTCCTATTAGTTTCAATGTATCTGGTTTGATGTGGAGGTCCCTGATCCACTTGGACTTGAACTTTGTGCAAGGAGATAGGAATGGATCAATTTGCATTTTTCTACATGCTAACTGCCAGTTGAGCCAGCACCATTTGTTGAAAATGCTGTCTTTTTTCCACTGTATGGTTTTAGCTCATTTGTCAAAGATCAAGTGACCATAGGTGTGTCGGTTAATTTCTGGATCTTCAATTCTGTTCCATTGATCTACCTGCCTGTCACTGTACCATGCAGTTTTTAATCACAATTGCTCTGTAGTACAGCTTAAGGTCCGGGATTGTGATTCCATCAGATGTTCCTTTATTATAGAGAATAGTTTTGGCTATCCTAGGTTTTTTGTTGTTCCAGATGAATTTGCAAATTGCTCTTTCTAAGTCTGTGAAGAATTGAGTTGGAATTTTGATGGGGATTGCATTGAATCTGTAGATTGCCTTCAGTAAGATGGCCATTTTTACTATATTAATCCTGCCAATCCACGAGCATGGGAGATCTTTCCATCTTCTGAAATCTTCTTCAGTTTCCTTCTTCAGAGACTTGAAGTTTTTGTCAAACAGATCTTTAACTTGCTTAGTTAGAGTCACACCAAGGTATTTTATAGTATTTGTGACTATTGTGAAGGGTGTTCTTTCCCTAATTTCTTTCTCAGCCTGTTTATCCTTTGTGTAGAGGAAGGCTACTGATTTGCTTGAGTTAATTTTATATCCAGCTACTTTGCTGAAGTTGTTTAACAGGTTTAGGAACTCTTTGGTGAAATTTTTGGTGTCACTTAAGTATACTATCATATCATCAGCAAATAGTGATAACTTCACGTCTTCCTTTCTCAATTCATATCCCTTTGATCTCCTTTTGTTGTCTAATTGTTCTGGCTAGGACTTCAAGTACAATATTGAATAGGTAGGGAGAAAGTGGGCAGCCTTGTCTAGTCCCTGATTTTAGTGGAATTGCTTTAAGTTTCTCTCCATTTAGTTTGATGTTGGCTACTGGTTTTCTGTATATTTCTTTTATTATGTTTAAGTATGGGCCTTGAATTCCTGATCTTTCCAAGACTTTTATCATGAAGGGATGTTGGATTTTGTCAAATGCTTTCTCAGCATCTAATGAGATGATCATATGGTTTTTTTCTTTGAGTTTGTTTATGTGGAGAATTACGTTGTTGGATTTGTGTATATTGAACCATCCCTGCATCCCTGGGATGAAGCCTACTTGATCATGGTGGATGATCGTTTTGAT
>NW_022196910.1:5255186-5256863 GCF_008632895.1 Mastomys coucha | reverse complement strand
ATTGAGTAGAGTGTTGTTAAGCTTCCACCTGTATGTGGGCATTCTATTGTTTATGTTGTTATTGAGGAAGAGCCTTAGTGATCTGATAGGATGCAAGGAATTATTTCAATCTTCTTGTATCTGTTGAGGCCTGATTTGTGACTAATTATATGGTTAATTTTGGAGAAGGTACCATGAGGTGCTGAGAAGAAGGTATATCCTTTTGTTTTAGGATAAAAAGTTCTATAGATATCTGTTAAATCCATCTGTTTCATAACTTCTGTTAGTCTCACTGTGCCCTTGTTTAGTTTCTGTTTCCATGATCTGTCCATTGCAGAGAGTGGAGTGTTGAAATCTCCCACTACTATTGTGTGCGGTGTAATGTGTGTTTTGAGCTCTAGTAAAGCTTCTTTTATGAATGTAGATGCCCTTTGATTTGGAGCATAGATGTTTATAATTGAGAATTCATCTTGGTAGATCATACTTTTAATGAATATGAAGTGTCCCTCTTTATCTTTTTTATTGCTGTGAACATATGCCATGACCAAAGCAAGTATTATAACGGACATTTGATTGGGCCTGGCTTACAAGTTCCGAGGTTCAGTCCATTATCATCAATGTGTGAACATGGCAGCATCTAGGCAGGCATGGGGCGGGCAGAGCTGAGAGTTCTACATCTTCATCTGAAGGCTGCAAGCAGAATAATTGACTTCCAGCAAGCTAGTATTAGGGTGTTAAAGCCCCTACACACAGTGACACACCAACTCCAACAAGGCCACTCCTCTTAATAGTACCATTCCCTGGCCCAAGCATATACAAATTATGACACCCAGTTTATTTGGGTGTGTTGATTTATCCTGCCTTTTGTGGCTAATTCCCACATAGAAGTGAGTATATATGATATATGTCTTTCTGGATCTGGGTTACCTCATTTAGGATGACATTCTCATGTTCCATTCATCTGCCTGCAAAATTTATGATGTCTTGGTTTTTAATAGCTGAATAGTATTCCATTGTGTAGATGTACCACATTATCTTTATCCATTCTTCAGCTTAGGCAGATCTAGGTTGTTTCCTGATTCAGGCTATTATGAATAAAGCTACTGTGAATATAGTTGAAGAAGTATCCCTGTGGTAAACTCAGACATCTGTGGGTATATGGGCAAGAGTGGTAATGGGCCTTGATGTAGAACTATTCCCTGTTTTCTGAGAAACTGCCACATTGATTTCCAAAGTGGTTTTACAAGTTTTCTTTCCAACCAGCAATGTAGGCATGTTCCCCTTGCTCCGCATCCTTCCTAGCATGCATGTGCTATCAATTGAGTTTTTGATCTTAGCTACTCTGAAGGATGTAAGATGGAATCTCAAGGTCATTTTGATTTGCATTTCCATGATGACTAAGGATACTGAATGTTTCTTTTAGAGCTTCTTGGGCATTTGACATTCCTCTGTTGAGAATTATGTTTAGCTCTGTACCCCAGTTTTTTTAAAACTTTTATTGCATTTTGATGAGAGAAGTTACATGATTTCAATTTATCTGAACTTGTTAACATTTAAAAACATATTTCAATTAAATATAATTGAATCACATTCTTGTTTCCCTTTTGTATACCACTGTTCCTCCCAGAGAACCCCCTTCAATGCCTACAATATCTTTTTTGTCATATTTCTTAAAATTTATAAAATATTATAACAATA
>NW_022196910.1:5236962-5242391 GCF_008632895.1 Mastomys coucha | reverse complement strand
CTTCACCTGTTTGATTGTGTTTTCCTGTAGTTCTTTAAGGGATTTTTGTGTTTCCTCTTTAAGAGTTTTTAGCTCTTTACCTGTGTTCTCCTGTTTTTCTTTGAGGGTGCTATTTATGTCTTTCTTATGTCTTTCTGTATCATCACCATGATAAGTGATTTTATATCTGAATCTTGCATTTCCGGTGTAATGGTGTGTTTAGGACTTGCTATAGTGGGAGAATTGGGTTCTGATGATGCCAAGTCACCTTGGTTTGTGTTGTTTATTTTCTTATGCTTGCCCCTCGCCATCTGGTTAACTCTAGTGCTACCTGCCCTTGCTAAATCTGACTGAAGCCTGTTCTTACTGTGATCCTGGTTGTGTCAGAGCTCCTCAGAATGAAGCTGACTCTGTGATCCTATGATTCTGGTATCCTGGTATCCTGGGCTTGTTAAATCACCTGGGAGTGTGGCTTTCTCTGTGAGTTGTGGGACTGGCTGTAGAGCTTGTGCCCAAGGTCTGCTCAGAACACTAACCCAGAGAGACCAGAAGGAACCAGAGTCACTGGGCTGGTGGAGTTCCTGTGTGCCTGATCCCGCTGGTCCCAGTTACTCCCAGTGTTGGGACAGATGTTGGTTCCTGCTTACCTCTGATCCTGGGTGTGTCAGAGCATCTGGGAGTGGAGCTTCCTCTGGGTATGTGGGACTGGCTGCAGAGCTTAAGCCCAAGGTCTCTGATCCTAGGTGTGTCAGGGTGCCTGGGCTGTACCCCAGTTTTAATTCGGTTATTTGGATTGGTGATTTCTAATTTCTTGAGTTCTTTACAAATTTTGGATATTAGCCCCCTGTCAGATGTAGAGTTGGTGAAGACCTTTCCCAACTTGTAGGCTGCTGTTTTGTACTATTGACAACATCCTTTGACTTACAGAAGCTTTTCTGTTTTATGAGGTCCTACTTATCAATTGTTGATCTTAGAGCCTGAGCCATTGGTGTTCTGTTCAGGAAGTTGTGTGTTCTACCAATGAGTTCAAGGTTATTCCCCATTTTCAGTTTTATTGGATTTTTTTTTGTATCTAGTTTTTTCAATTTTATTTTATTTTTTTTATTTATTCACTTTACACCCCAATTACTGCCTGACTCCTGCTCACCTTCTTCCACAATCCTCCCTCTCCCCTTCCTCTTCTCCTTTGAGTTAGTATAGACCTCCCTGAATATTTCCTCACCCTTGTATTGCAAGTCTCCGTGAGGCTAGGTACTCCCTGTCCCACTGAGGACAGACAAGGCAACCCAGCTAGAAGAACATCCCATATATAGTCAACAGCTTTTCAGATAGTCCCTATTCCACTTATTTGGGACCCAGTTGAAGATCAAGCTGCACATTTGCTACATATGTGAAAGGAGGCTTAAGTCCAGCCCATGTATGCTCTGTTGTTGGTGGTCCAGACTCTGAGAGCCCTAAGGGTCAAGGATAGTTGACTCTGTTGGTCTTCCTGTGGAGTTCCTATCCCCTTTGAGGCCCAGAATCCTTGCTCCTATTCTTCTATAGGAGTCCCCAAATTCCATCTACTGTTTGTGGGTAGCTGCATGTCTGAGTTAGCTGCTGGGTGGAGCCTTTCAGAGGCCAATATACTTCTGTCTGCAAGCATAATAGGGTATCATTAATAGTGTTAGGGATTGGTGCTTGCTTATTGGTTGGGTCTCAATTTGGGCCAGGTATTGCTTGGCCATTCCTCAAGTCTCTGCTCCATCCTTTGTCCTTGAATTTCTCATAGACAGGAAAAATTTTGGGTTGAATATTTTGTGGGTGGGTTGGTGTCTCTATGCCCCACTGGGGTTCCTGTCTGTCTACTGGAGGTGGCTTCTTCAGGTTCTATATCCTCAACATTGTGAGTTACAGCTAAGATCCCTCCCATTGATTCTTGGGTGCCTCTTTATCTCAGGTATCTGGCACATGGCACATCCTCTTTCCTTACACCCGATCCTGAACCTCCCCTCTCCTCTCTCCATCTTCCTTCCCACTCAATTCTTTCCCTCCTTCTTCCTCCTATTACTATTTTATTCTTCCTTCTATATGAATATCTTGGTTGGGCCTTTCTTCTTGTTTACTGTCTTTGGGTCTGTGGAGTGTAGCATGGGTATGGTTCTGTATTTTATGGTTAACATCCACTCATAAGTGAGTAGATACCATGCATGCCATTTTGAAGACTATAATTTTTAAGGCTTTAAATAATGCTACTGCCTGATGATCAGGCAGACAAATCTATGAGCCTATGGGGGACATTTTCACTCAAACAACCATATACTTCTTTTAGACCCCATCAGCTTTTTGCCATACCATAATGCAAAATTCAGTTATTACAGCTTCAATATACTCATAATCTATCACAGTTTCAACACTGTTAAACTGTTCAAAGTTTAGAGTCTTTTCTGAGACTCATGGTGATTTCTTAACTGTAACACCCTATAAAATCAAAAGCGAAATGTAGATAACATACTTCTAACATATAATGGCACAGAATATATACTATCAATTCAAAAGTGATGAAAGAAACAATGTGAGAAAATAAGGCCCAAAGAAAAACCAAAAAAAAAAAAAAAAAAGGAGGGAAAACTCAAAATTCTGCATCTCTATGTCAGATGTCATCTCTTCAGATACCCAACTCTTTTTAGTTGGGTTGACTGAAAAGAATCTCTCTCTTGAGTTGACTAAACAACCCTTTCTGTTGCTCTCATTGGTAGCTATCCCATTACTCTGTCATCTCCAATATCTTGAGATCTCCAATGAAATCCAGGCTTCACTTTCACAGAATCATTCAATAGTCTCTCGGCTTCTTCACAGGGAAATCTCTGACAAATTCCTGGTCCGGTGGCTTTCCTTAGTCATGAAGGGAGAGTCCACAGTCACTTTCTTTTATCCTTTACTCTCATGCAAAGCCATGTTGCCAAAGCTTCTAAAACATGCTTGTTGGGCCTGTAACCCTACCCACTTATTCAAATTCATTTGTATCGGCTTTCTATTTAGGATGATTCCCTTCACTGCTTAGCTTTTCTTTAGTTTTCTTTTGCCAATTTGAAGCTTAGCTCAGAGAGGTTTTGCACTGAGATGGCCATTCCATTTATTCCACGTAGCATCAGGCTTTTCTTTAATTTTTTTATCTCCTTGAGTATATACTTAATTCCATTACACTTCCCAGTGCTTTTTTTCTCCTCATACTGTAATGTTTCTATTTTTTCTTGCTTATGTTGCTTATTTTCAGTATAGTTGTACTTTTACTTAAGAGTAATCACTAATAACCACACAAAGCAGTCAAAACTAGACATTTTTTCAACACCATTTACCCAAAACTCTTTAATTTAGCGTTAGGCAGACTTTTTTGGACAATGGCAACAATCAGCTGCATTTCTTATCAAAATAATAAAAAAAGAAATACTAATATATTTCTTCTCCGAAAATTCTCGAGCTTGGCAACCACTCTTCAAATGACTTTCAGTCCTGTCTACAATGCTTCTTGTGGTATTAATTCCCACTTAAGGCACTGAACTGCTTTCCTAATACAAAGTCCAAAAGTTCACATTCCTCCAACCTTCAGCAGGGTCAGCCCTGTCATATCAATTCAATAGCTATCTAGTATTTCTGATTTAGTCTGTGCTCTATTGCCATGACAATAGATTATGGCCATGAAAATACTTATAAATCCAAACATTTAATTAGAAATTGCATACAGGGAAGAGCAAGCCAGTAAGCAGAATTCCTCCAAGTCCTGTTTTAGTTCCTGCTGCCTTCAGCTTCCTGCCTTCAGGCTCCTGCCCTGCTTGGCAGGTACCTACATGACAGGGAGGAGATCTCTAGCAGATGCTGAATGATCCAGTGGTGTGATCTGGAATTTCCCAGCTCTCATGACTACTCAAAGATTCTGGTCTATATTGAAGAACACCTGAGACTTCAAACCTGGTGGACTAAGAGGAGGTTCTGCAGATGCACAGCCCTCTCTGCCCCTTCCCCGCAAGCAGAGAACTTGCCTTCAGGGAGTGCTCCAACCCAGAGACTCAGGAGGGACAACTGATCCACAGCCCACTGCACACAGGTCTTACCTGAGGAGAGCTGATTTCCCAGAAGTGCTGACACAAGTTTACAGACCCACAGGAGGAACAAGCTCCAGCCAGAGACAGCAAAACATCTAACACCAGAGATCAACAGATGGTGAAAGGCAAACACAAGAATCTTACTAACAGAAACCAAGACTACTTGGCTTCATCAGAAACTAGTACTCCCATCACAGCAAGTCCTGGATATCCCAAAACACCAGAAAAATCAAGATTTGGATTTAAAATCATATCTCACGATGGTGCTAGAAAAATTTAAGAAGAACATGAATAACTCCCTTAAAGAAATACAGGAGAACATAGGTAAACAGGTTCAAGCCCTTAAAGAGGAAACACAAAAATCCCTTAAAGAATTACAGGAGAACACAGGTAACCAAGTAGAAATCCTTAAAGAGGAAACACAAAAATTCCTTAAGGAATTACAGGAAAGCACAACCAAACAGGTGAAGGAATTGAACAAAACCATCCAGGACCTAAAAATGGAAGTGAAACAGTTAAGAAATCACAAAGAGAGACAACTCTGGAGATAGAAATCCTAGGAAAGAAGTCAGGAACCATAGATGCAAGCATCACCAACAGAATACAAGAAATAGAAGAGAGAATCTCAGGTGCAGAAGATACCATAGAAAACATTGACACAACAGTCAAAGACAACACAAAATGCAAAAAGTTCCCAACCCAAAACATACAGGAAATCCAGGACACAATGAGAAGATCAAACCTAAGGATAAGAGGTATAGAAGAGAGTAAAGACTTCCAACTTAAAGGGCCAGTAAATATCTTCAACACAATTATAGAAGAAAACTTCCTTAACCTAAAAGAGATGCCCATGAACATACAAGAAGCCTGTAGAACTTCAAATAGACTGGACCAGAAAGGAAATTCCTCCCGCCACATAATAGTCAAAACACCAAATGCACAAAACAAAGAAGGAATATTAAAATCAGTAAGGGAAAAAGGTCAAGTAACATATAAAGGCAGACCTATTAGAATTATACCAGACTTCTCGCCAGAGACAATGAAAGCTAGAAGATCCTGGGCAGATGTCATACAGACCCTAAATGAACACAAATACCAGCCTAGGCTACTATACCCAGCAAAACTCTCAATTACCATAGATGAAGAAACCAAAGTATTCCATGACAAAACCAAATTTACACAATATATTTCCACAAATCCAACCCTTCAAAGGGTAATAAATGGAAAACTTTAACACACAGAGGGAAACTACATCCTAGAAAAAGCAAAAAAGTTATTTTCCAACAAAATTAAAAGATAACCACATGAACAGAATTCCAGCTCTAACAACAAAAATAACAGGAAGCAACAATTACCTTTCCTTAATAT
>NW_022196910.1:5231501-5236123 GCF_008632895.1 Mastomys coucha | reverse complement strand
CAAAGAATCAACCAAACCAGGAGCTGGTTCTTTGAGAAAATCAACAAAATAGATAAACCCTTTGCCAGCTAATCTACTGATCAGTCCCACATCTGCTAATTAAATAGAAACAGTCATTAATAGTCTTCCAACCAAAAAAAGCCCTGGACCAGATGGGTTTAGTGCAGAGTTTTATCAGACCTTCAAAGAAGACCTAATACCCATACTCCTCAAACTATACCACAAAATAGAAACCGAAGGCACTCTACCCAATTCGTTCTATGAAGCCACAATTACTCTTATACCTAAACCACATAAAGACCTAACAAAGAAAGAAAACTTCAGACCAATTTCCCTTATGAATATTGATGCAAAAATGCTCAATAAAATTCTTGCAAACTGAATCAAAGAACACATCAAAACAATCATCCACCATGATCAAGTAGGCTTCATCCCAGGGATGCAGGGATGGTTCAATATACACAAATCCATCAACATAATTTACTATGTAAACAAACTCAAAGAAAAACGTCATATGATCATCTCATTAGATGCCGAGAAAGCATTTGACAAAATCCAACATCCCTTCATGATAAAAGTCTTGGAAAGATCAGGAATTCAAGGCCCATACTTAAACATTGTAAAAGCAATATACAGAAAACCAGTAGCCAATGTCAAACTAAATGGAGAGAAACTTGAAGCAATCCCACTAAAATCAGGGACTAGACAAGGCTGCCCACTTTCTCCCTACCTATTCAATATTGTACTTGAAGTCCTAGCCAGAACAATTAGACAACAAAAGGAGATCAAAGGGATATGAATTGAGAAAGGAAGAAGTGAAGTTATCACTATTTGCTGATGATATGATAGTATACTTAAGTGACACCAAAAATTTCACCAGAGAGCTCCTAAACATGTTAAACAACTTCAGCAAAGTAGCTGGATATAAAATTAACTCAAGCAAATCAGTAGCCTTCCTCTACACAAAGGATAAACAGGCTGAGAAAGAAATTAGGGAAAGAACACCCTTCACAATAGTCACAAATACTATAAAATACCTTGGTGTGACTCTAACTAAGCAAGTTAAAGATCTGTTTGACAAAAACTTCAAGTCTCTGAGGAAAGAAATTGAAGAAGATTTCAGAAGATGGAAAGATCTCCCATGCTCGTGGATTGGTAGGATTAATATAGTAAAAATGGCCATCTTCCTGAAAGGTTTGTATTGATTCAATGCAATCCCCATCAAAATTCCATCTCAATTCTTCACAGACTTATAAAGAGCAATTTGCAGTAACTGTTACCAGCGGAACCAGGCACACAGTAACTCTCCAAACCCAGTAGTTCTGGTTCCTTCCGGTCTCTCTGGGCTGGTGTCCTGAGCAGACCTTGGGTGCAAGCTTAGCAGGCAGTCCCACAACACACAGAGGAAACCCCACTCCCTGGTACTCTAATAAGCCCAGGATCACAGGATCCCAGAATCACAAGGATCATAGAGACAGCTTGACTCTGAGGAGTTCTGACACAACCAGGATCACAGGAAGGACAGGCTCCAGTCAGACTTAGCAAGGGCAGGTAGCACTAGAGATAACCAGATGGAGGGGACCAAGCGTAAGAAAATAAACAACATAAACCAAGGTCACTTGGCATCATCAGAACCCATTTCTCACACCATAGCAAGTCCTGGACACACCATCACACCAGAAAAGATTTAGTTATAAAATCATTTCTCATGGTGAACATACAGGACTTTAAGAAAGACATAAATAGCAGCCTCAAAGAAATACAGGAGAACACATGTAAACAGCTGGAAGCTCTCAAAGAGGAAACACAAAAATCCCTTAAAGAACTACAGGAAAACACAATCAAACAGGTGAAGGAAATGAGCAAAACAATCCAGAATCTAAAAATAGAAATAGAACCAATAAAGAAAACAGAAAGAGACACAACCCTGGAGATACAAAAGCTAGGAAAGAAATCAGGAGTCATAGATGCAAACATCACCAACAGAATACAATCGATAGAAGAGAGAATCTCAGGGGCAGAAGACACCATAGAAAACATTGACACAACAATCAAAGAAAATGCAAAAAGCAAAAAGCTCCTAACCCAAAACATCCAGGAAATCCAGGATACAATGAGAAGACCAAACCTAAGGATAATAGCTATAGAAGAGAGTGAAGATTCCCAATGTAATGGGCCAGTAAATATCTTCAACAAAATTATAGAAGAAAACTTCTCTAACCTAAAGAAAGAGATACTCATGACCATACAAGAAGCCTATAGAACTCCAAATAGACTGGACCAGAAAATAAATTCCTATCATCACATAATAATCAAAACATCAAATGCACTAAACAAAGAAAGAATTTTAAAAGCAGTAAAGGAAAAAGGTCAAGTAACATATAAAGGCAGGCCTATCAGAATTACACCAGATTTCTCACCAGAGACTATGAAAGCTAGAAGATCCTGGTCAGATGCCATACAGACCCTACAAGAACACAAATGCCAGCCTAGGCTATGATACCCAGCAAAACTCTCAATTACCATAGATGGAGAATACAAGATATTCCATGACAAAACAAAATTTATACAATATCTTTCTGCAAATCCAGCCCTACAAAGGATAGTAGATGGAAAACATCAACATAAGGAGCAAAACTATATCCTAGAAGAAGCAAGAAAGTAATCTTTCAACAAATCCACACAAACCTAATTCCACCTCTTACAACAAAACCAACAAGAAGTGACAATTACTTTTTCTTAATATCTTAATATGAAAATTAATATTACCAACATATACTAATTGTTTGAAATCCAATAATATGAGGAATTAGAAATTTGTTGATTGTCATCCAATGGTCTCTCTTTTGGTAATTGGAGAAACCCGTCCAATATTGTACAATCTATATACACTTTCAGCTTGTTTGTTTGTGACAGTGTCTGGCTATGTACAACATATGGGTCTTGAAATCTTGCTTCTCCTATCTTAGCGGAACAGGGCTGACTAAGGAATCACTAGTAGGGTGATGGATAAAAGGCTCAGAAACTACAGGATTTAGCTGGATAGGGTGGGGCATGCCTGAAAATCCCCACAGTGAACAGAGGCAGGGTTTTTTCGAGTTCGATTTCTAAGTCAGTCGGGGCTAAAGAGAACCTGTTTTGAAACCAAAAACTGGAGAAAAAAGCACATCCTGGGTACAAATACAAAGGGGGTGCACTGACCAGCTTCCTCAAAATGTTTATTTCATGTTTTTTTTACACTATGCTATGGTTTTCAGAACAGCTTATACATTTCAAAAGTATTTATATACCCAAAAGAAACATAGATGATTAACTAGGGAGGCTGCTTTTGAGAACAACAAAGAGTGAGACTGAATGCTTTGCTTGATGTTTGTAACCCTTGTATCAAGTTTGAAGAAGAGGACTTTATGAGTTACTCTTTCTCTGAGATGAATGCTTTTCCAAATTATCACAGCTAATGAACCAAATTCTTACCCTCACCTAATGTCTGTGCCACCCTCCAAGCAGAACCACTGTTCATTGAAATAGTTGGTGAATGACTTTATGGATAGACCATCTTAATACCTACACCATTTCTTAAATGAATGTAACCTGTTCTCTGTGGGCTGAGAATAAAGACACTCACTCAAGTCAAATAGTTTTGACCATAGCAGGAAGTCTGTATCCAAAAATCAAGCCTACAATTCATTTCTTGGTGCAGCAGAACTGTCAACTCTCAGCTTAGCTACGCTGGAGGTAAAATTCTTTGGTGATGTGAGGGTCATTGAAGTACAATCTTATTACAATGAAACCCAATGTCTAAAAATTGTTCTTGTTTTGGGCTTGTACCACAGTAAGAGCCAAGATTTTAAACTGTACTAAATACAAAACAAACAAAAAGACTTTATATATTTACATTCAATTAAGAAAATACTAGTAGTGATGTATTATTTTGAAATATACAGTTAATATGTTTGGAGTTATTTAAAATTTATATTGAGAAAAATATATTTTCAGTATTGCTGTAGAGGAGCATCCACTTAAGACTGTTAAACTGATTATTGGTTTATATCAAACAACTTTTATGATACTTATTTTTATTTTTATAATATTTTATAAATTTTAAGGAATATGACAATAAAGATATTGTAGGTATTGAAGGGGGGTCTCTGGGAGGAGTTGGGGTACAAAAGGGAAACAATGTTACTTAATTTTATTAACTTAAAATATGTTTTTTTTTCAAGACAGGGTTTCTCTGTATAGACCTGGCTGTCCTGGAACTCACTCTGTAGACCAGGCTGGCCTTGAGCTCAGAAATCCACCTGTCTCTGCCTCCCAGATGCTGGGATTAAAGGCGGGTGCCACCACCGCCCCGTGCAAAATATGTTTTTAAGTGTTAACAAATTCAGATAAATTGAAATCATGTAACTTTTCTCACCATAATGCAAGAAAAGTTAAAAAAAAAGAAACTTTAAAGGATAAAAAAAAACCAAACTCAAAGAAAAAAGAATCACATAATCATCTCATTAGATGCTGCAAAAAGCACTGACAAAATACAATACCTCTTCATGTTAAAAGTATTACAGAGATCAGCCGGGCGGTGGTGGCGCACGCCTTTAATCCTAGCACTTGGGAGGCGGAGG
>NW_022196910.1:5223094-5231491 GCF_008632895.1 Mastomys coucha | reverse complement strand
AGAGATCAGGAATTTAAGGCCTATATCTAAATATAATAAAAGGAATTTACTGCAAACCAACAGCCAATATCAATTAAACTGAGAGATACTTGAAGCAATCCTTCTAAAATCAGGGACAAGAAAAGGATGCCTATTATCCCCACATCTATTCAATATAGTACTTGAACTAGGAAGAACCATAAGAGAACAAAAAGAGATCAAGGGAATAGAAGTTATCAAAGAATAAATAAAGGTATCACTATTTGCAGATTATATGATAGTACATATAAGCCACCTCAGATATTCTACCAGAGAACTCCTAAACCTGATAAACAACTTCAGCAAAGCGGGCAGATATATGATTAGCTTAAATAAATCAGTAGCCTTCCTTTATATAAAGGATAAACAGGCTGAGAAAGGAATTAGGGAAACAACTCCCTTCACAATGGCCAGAAATATTAGAGAAATCTTCAAATTCATCTGGAAAGGCAAAAACCCCCAGAATAGCAAAAATAGTTCTTAACAATAAAAGAACTTCTGGGGGAAATCACCATCCCTGACCTCAAGCTTTACTACAGAGCAATAGTGATAAAAACTGCATGGTATTGGTACAGACACAGACATGTTGATAAATGGAATAGAACTGAAGACCTAGAAGTAAAACCACACACTTATGGACACTTGATCTTTGACATAGACCCTGAGATTCCACCTTACACCATTCAGAATGGCTAAGATCAAAACCTCAGGTAACAACACATGTTGGCAAGGATATGGAGAAAGAGGAATACTCCTCCATTGCTAGTGGGATTGCAAACTGGTAAGCCACTCTGGAAATCAATCTAGAGGTTCCTCAGAAAATTGTAAGTAGATCTACCTGAAGACCCAGCAACTTCCAACTATTTAAAAATATTTATTGGATTTATTTCTAACTTCATTCTAAACCTAGCTGTAAGTGAAAGTCCTCATGTAGAAAACCTACATTTTTAGAGTTTGTTTTGTTAAATGTCAATGCACTGCTCTGCTGTGGCTTGAAATTCACATGGTCACTGTCTTTTTTTTTAAAAAAGTAGATAATGTACAATTTTATTAATAAATAGTGCAAAAGCATCAATGCTAACTGTTTAAACATTAATTTTCCTTGAACAGTCATGTCTTGGTTTAAATTTGTGCATACTGGTCTGTGGCATTGCAAACAAATACATGAAAATATTTTGTATTTTCATGCACAAGTATTAATCTCTAATACTGTTTATCAATTATTATGGACAGTTAAATTCTGCAAATAATTAACACACACATGGATAGTCACAATTATATGAGTAGAAATGAAGAAACTGGCTATGTTTGATATACTCTAGATGTCAGATTGTAAATATTTAATGTTCTTAAGACATAATTCCTCATTTCCATTCAAGGATACATTTCTATACATGTGGATATTCAAATGCACGCTGAGGAATATGCTCTTTGACCACAACATATTCATACAAAAGACAGTGTTTGTCCTGCTTAAAAGAAGCAATATATTTGTTCATAATCTTTCCTGGAGGCATACTTTTCCATATTACTAAAATGAAAATGCTTACTCGCCCAACCCCAAAGTTCAGTCTTCAAGAGAAACTTATAAAGTTAAAAAAGAATCATTCATTTATATATATATATATATATATATGTATATATATAAAAGTCAAATTCCATCTACCCTAAAGCTAAAAATGACACCAATGAAATTTCCTTTCTTGGGTGTTCCCTACTGCCTCATCTTCCCGGCTCTTCAGTTCCATACCATTTATAAAGTATGTTATTTCTATGAATTTTCTATTATATGTAGATTTTTTTCCTTAAGTAAAATGAAGTTTGAAAAGTGCAGTCTGTGGTGTAGTGATGTCAGCAACAGCCAGTTCTTGTCCATCAACTAGTCCCAGTTCTTTTAATGTTTTGGAAAGATTGGGCCTTGTTCATTCTTCAATAGATGTTACTGACTGTAAGCAAAGTGTCTTGTTTTTCTCCTCTAATGTGGCTGTGATAGCTGGAGACTTCATTTGCAGAGAAGCACTATTGGTTAGATAGTCTAAAACCTCTTGTAGTTTAGCTGATGGGGAAAATTGAATGTTTTGAGGAAGTTGGCTCCATGCAGGACAGTTTTCCTTTATCTCTGCTTCAAATGTGTAAGTGTATAGTCCATCTACATCATTGAATACCAGGTAATTATTAAGGGGTATGTATGCACTTGTAACTATCTTGAAAACTTCAGTGGCACACACAGCTGCAATGACTGTATTTGTAGAAGCTATTGCAGGAATGATTCATTTTACTACCCCTTGAGTGAGTCTGTAGGTAACACCTCTAATATTATACTGTGATGCTCTTTCTACGGACTTTTGGAAAATCCACTGAATATGTTCAGGGTCGTCTCCATCCAATGGAACCCCATCTCCAAAAGGCTGCTCTTTAGGCCACTGCAACATCCTCACATACTCAATACAGTGTTCTGGGAGCCTGGGCATAGATGCAATGGTACACATGGGGAAATTGATCTGTGGTGGGTAAAGTTCCAGAGTACACTCAATACAAGCACTCATTCCAGGCAAAATCACTCAGGCATTTCCTTTAAAGCCTTCTGTCTCCCCATCTATCAAAGGTACAATGGAGCTTGAATCCAACACACCATCTTCATAATTTAGAAGAGATATCAGCATTCCATTGATCCATCTTCTGGCTATGATAGAGTCCAGGCCACACACAATAATACGAAATTGTCGGTAGAAAGTGTCATCAAAATCTTGAATCTTGTTGAAATGTGGGACCACATTGCAGTTAGGAACTCTGTCATTTAGGAATTCTGCAGCAACTTCAGCCTTGGGTCTTCCAACATCTTTAGGCCTAAATAAAAACTATCTATTTAAATTGGAAACATCTATAATGTCCATGTCTATTACATGAATCTGTCTAAAACCAGACAATGCCAGATTTTTCAGAAGCTCACATCCTAAGCCACCAACTCCAATGACTAGAACTTTACATGTATCTAACAAGAACTTGAGTGATTCAGCGTTTGAGTCGAAATCGGGGTGTGTGAAGGGTCCAGACCGCTCGAGGAACTTCTTTACATGGTTCCAGCGATCTTCCCAGTCTCCAGTGTCCCCACACCCACCACCAACAGCCATTTTCTCAGCCAGCAGCTCCTCTATTCTCCTTCCTTTCTTCTCCGGCTCCTCACCATCTGCCATATTGTTCCCTGCCTCTTCCCAGAGTCCCTCGTGGCGAGCAGGTTCCGCCCGAGGGAGAACCGAGCCAGGGCAGACATGTGGTCACTGTCTTATAGCAGCACACCACTAATGACATTTCCTTAAAGTATGCCCTATGAACAAACAGCCAGTGATCCTGTTGTTGACGTGTAATTGGGACAACTGCTCTCCTTTCTCCCACTTTTGTATCATCAATAGTTCCAGACAAATGAGTACATAGATCAGCTATATGTAGGTTTACTGTTGATGAAGTTATTCTAGTGAAGTAGTGTCAATTCACACTCATTCAGAGTGTTTTCTACATGCTAACCAAACAGATTCTTTTTATAGCCAAAGTTTTTTTTTCTTTTTGCTTTACAAACTGACTTTTAATTGAAAACATCTCACAAATACCATTGTTAATAATAACGATTGAGTTACACAGTTGTGCTCAGTTTCCGATGAGCTTCAAGTTATTGAACAAAAGAAAAAGTGAAGAAAAAGTGTCGCTTGGCCAACAGGCTACTGCTGGTACTCCCGTGGCTACCTTCAGAAAAAGATGTTCTCAAGCCAATGGCTGTTTATCTTAGCAACTGACACACCATTGGCTATTTGTTATCACTTACCTAGCCATCTTCTTACCAACCCAGCCCATACCTACTCTCAAAGCAATGACAGAGGGAAATATTTATGCACTATTTTGTAACATAAATTATACCACAATTAGTAAAAAGGGGTCAATGAAGACTCTCAATTTAACTATTTCCATTCTTAACTTGAGGTAAAAATTGTCACTTTTCGTATTAAGAAAAAAATGAATTAATCTTTAAATTATATCTCTGCCGGAATGTATGGCATGTGGACTGTCCCACAGGAAGAATGGGCATGAAGCAGGAGAGGTTGAGCATGTACAAACCCAAGAAATCTTAATAATTGAGATAAAAATCTCATCCTGAGACTTAGTCAAAGTTTTTTAAAAAGAAGAGATTGAGTATGGAAATTAGATATGACACCTAGCTATTACCCAGCAACAGAAACAAGTCTAGAGGAGATCTCAGTTCTGGATAAAAAAATATTTCATTAGAAGACACTAAACATAGGAACTGAATGACAGACAGAAAGACCATGCTTTCTGAACTCAGTTTGATTGTGAATATCTGCATCAGTATGGGTACTGGGCTGGGTGAGTGCTGAGTCACTATAATTCATAAATTTTCTGGAAATTTCATGGTGACCTCACCTCTCATCTTACTGTGGAAGCTCTAAGGAAATCTACTGGAATCATTGACAATGGCATTCAGGCAAATGGATGTTGACACAGGCTGAGGACCAAAGTTGCTTAAGAGACTATTGTCTTTGGGGAATTTATGCAATGGATATGAAAGAAATCGTGGCACCAGGGGCTGAAGTACATGGCCCTCAAAACATGTTTTCTTACCTGTGTTGAAAAATGTTGCAGACTTTAGATCCAGATCCTGAGGCCAGACTATTTCAGATGTATCTAGGGAGCATGGCACAACCTTTGCATAAGGGAACTAGGGGATATAAATGTACCCGCTACACCCCATCAATTACAGTCATAAAAGAGGCACATAGGTGTGTGTGTGTTATGTTTGTCTGCATGAGAAACTGTTTTCACCTCTGCTCAGTCTTAGACACTGGAAGACATGAGGAAGCAGTGTGCTCTCATTATTTCCTTATTGCTTCTGAAGTTTTCTCTCATCTTGTGCAGTTCGACAGAAATTAACTGCTTTTGGAGAATAAAGCACAATGCAGATGATGATGGAGATATGTGGACTGACTGTAACTTTAGTCTTTTCACATTTCAGGGACCTATAGAGGAAGATTTTTATAAAAATCTCATTGATTTTAGGTAAATCATTAGCTTCTCTATTTCCTGCATAAATGTCATGAATAAGAAAGCTATCATGTTTTCCCCTCTGTAACTTTATAAACTACAGAAAAATTTCTCTTCTTAAAATCATTATTTTAATATTTTCAAATGCATTCATTGTAGAATGTACATTGTATGTATTTCGTATATTAGACTCCAGTTCACTGAGATGTAAGGTAAGAGAGACTGATTTTAGTTTCCTTTCTCCTCACGGATCTCCTTATGTTGAATGTTGTCATTGTACCGTGTCTGCTGATTTGACATGAAAAGAGAATCCACACTGCTGGCATGAGATTAGTGTAGAGAGGCTGCATCAAGTATTTTCATGTTTTGCCAAGGATTCCCTGACTGAATTTTTATATACACTATCATATCATCTGCAAATAGAGATACTTTGACTTCTTTCTTTCCATTAATTTTCCTTGATTTATTTATTGTCTTATTGCTCAAGCTAAAATTCCAAATTTGATACTGCATAAATATGATGAAAGTGAGAAGTGTTGTCTTGTTCCTGATTTTACTGGAATTGCTTTGTGATTCTCTCCACTTAACATGATGTTCGCTATAGGATTAGTTTAATTTGCCTTTATTATCTTTAATTATGTCCCTTGTTTCCATAATTGTTGTAAAACATTTTTCAAAACAGTGTTAAATTTTGTAAAATACTTTTTTTTAGCATGAGGTGATTATTTTTTTAGTTTATATTGTGGATTGCATGGACTATAGTCTATTTTGCTGATATCTCAAACAACTTTTTGTTTCATTGAGTTTTTAAAAATTATTTTCTTTGTTTCTATTTTATCGATTTTAGTTCCCTCTTTGATTATTTTTTCCAATGAACTTCTTGGGTATGTTTCTTTTGTTCTAGATTTTGTTCTAACTGCTGTTAAATTGCTTGTATGAGATCTCTCTGTTTTATTTAAGCCCTTAGTATTAAGAAATTTCCACTTAGTAATGCTTTCATAGTGTTGTATAATTTTTCATATGTTGTAGCTTCATTTTCATTAAATTCTAGGATATCTTTAATTTGATTCTTATTTCTGTCTTGTTGCAGTAGTCAATTAGTTGAGAGTTGTTCAATTTTTATGAGTCTGTAAATTTTCTGTTGATAGTTAAAACCTAGCTTTAACCCATGGTGGTCTCATAAGATGACAAGGGTACTTAAGTTTTCTCATATCTGTTAAGACTTACTTACATTCAGATTATGTGGCCAATCTTGGAGATAAGTTCCTTGAGGTGAGCAGGTTTAGTTTTTGGTGTTTTGGTGAAATGTTCTATGATTATGTTTTAGATCCTTTTGGATTATAATAACTGTTATCTCCAGTTTTTTTTTCTGTTAAGTTTTTCTCTGTATGCAATGTCTGTTGATGAGAGTGGTGTTTTGAAATCTCCTACTCTTAAGGTGTCAGTGTTGATGTGTGATTTTTATCTTTAGTGATGTTTCTGTTTTACAAAGATTGTTGCCCATACATTTGGGGCATAGATGTTAAGAACCAACATGTCATTTTGGTGGATTTTTCCTATGATGGGTATGAAGTGTCCTTCCCTGTCTCTTTTGCTTAATTTTGGTTTGAAGCCTATTATTGCAGACATTAGAATGGCCAATGTGCAATTATGTTCTTTGTTTGGTATTTAGTTTCTCAATCCTTACCTTTGAGGTCATGTCGATCTCTTTACTGTTGAGGTTTACTTGTGTGCAGTAGCAGGATGGATTGTGGTTTCACATCTACTCTGTTAGCCTGTGTCTTATAGGGAAATAGAATCCATTGATGTTGAAAAATATCAGTGAATGATGATTGTGAGTTCATGTTATTTTGTTGGTGGTGTAGAGTAGTGTGTGTTTGTGTTTCTGTTCATTTGATTTTGCTGGAGAAAGAGTGTTTATTTTTCTGTTTTCATTGGTGTAGTTAATTTTCTTGTGTTGGAATTTTCCTTCATGTACCTTCTACATGCCTGGATTTGTGGATAATGTTATTTATATTTGATTGCCATAAAATACCTAGTGTTTTCCATATATGCTTATTGAAACATTTTCAGGGTCTTGGGTGGCATCTGCGTTCTCTTAGAGTCTGCAGCACCTTTGTTCAGACCTTTTGGCTTATAGCATTTAAATTGAGAAGTTGGGGGTAAACCTAATAAGTCTTCTGTTATATGTTATTTGTCATTTTTCCCCTGTAGATTTTACTATTTTTCTTTGTTCAGTAAGTTCAGTGTCTTGATAGTTATATGGTAAAGGGACTTTCTTTTATGTTCTGATGTATTCGGTCTTCTGAACTCCTTTAAGTTATGATAATTTTCTTTTATGACACTATTGAAAACTATTTTTGGGTCTTGATTCTGATATTTTCTCATTATTCTATTTCTATTATTCTTTTTTATTAGATATTTTCTTTATTTTATTTTCTTCCCTCTTCTCAGTTGGATTAAAGCATTTTCACTTTTGGCTTTCCTTCTTGTTTTACTTTTTAGGGTGTATGTGTTGTATCATGGGTATTCTGTAGTTTTTGGCTACTAATCATTTATCAGTAAGTACATACTATGCATGTCCTTTTGGGTCTGAGTTACCTCACTCAGGAGGATATTTTCTAGTTCCATGAAGTAGCCTGCCAAACACATGATGTCCCAATTTTTTATAGGTGAACAGTATTCCATTGTGTAGATGAACCATATTTTCTGTGTTCATTCTTCAGTTGAAAGATATTTGCGCTGCTTCCAGCCTCTGATTATTATGAATAAAGCTGCTATGAACATAGTGAGGCATGTGTCCTTGTAGTATGGTAGAACATCTTTTTTGGGTAGGTCCCCAGGAGTGGTGTATAGCTGGGTCTTCAGGTGAACTATTTCCAATTTTTTAAGGAACCATAAAATTGATTTCCAGAGCAGTTGTACAGGTTTACACGAGTGTTCACCTTTCTCCACATCTGGGACAGCATGTGCTGTCACTTGAGTTTTTGATCTTAGCCATTCTGATTGATGTAAGGTGAAATCTCAGGGTCATTTTGATCTGTATTTCCTGATGACTCAGGATGTTGAACATTTTTTTTCATTTTTTTATAAGATATTTTCATTATTTACATGTAAATTTCTCCTTTCCCAGTTTCCCCTCCAAAAAACAAAGAAACAAACAAACAAAAACAACAAGAACAAACTCCTTTTGCCTCCCCCTTCCCCAAGCCTGCCACCCCACCTTCTCCCACTTCTTGGCCCTGGCATTCCCCTTCACTTTGCCACAGAACCTTCACAGGGCCGAGGTCCTCTCCTCCTATTGATGATCGAATTTGCAATCCTCTACTA
>NW_022196910.1:5199994-5222224 GCF_008632895.1 Mastomys coucha | reverse complement strand
ATTTGTTGGTTGCCGTTTTGCCCTATTGACAGTGTCTTTTGCCTTACAGAAGCTTTGCAACTTTATGATTTCTATTACTCTTAATTTGTATTTCCATTATGTCCCAGATTTTCTGAATGTTTTGTGTTATAAATTTTTGCATTTAACATTTTATTTGACTTATGAATCTATTTCTTTTAATGTAATCAATGCTTGAGATTTTCTCTTTCATCTCTTGTATTCTTTTGGTGATGTTTGTGTTTGTGGTGATGCTGTTCATTTAACTAAATTTTCTTGTATAAAAATGTCCTGTCTGTGTGTGGTTTATTGTTTCTATTTCCATTATCAGGTCTTGGACATTTTTATTCATTTCCATCAGCTGTTTGCTTGTTGTTGTTGTGGTGCTTGTTTGTTTTGCTTTCTTTAATTTCTTTTATTTCTTTCATTTTTTGTCTTTTTCTATATTTCTTTAAGATATTTATTCAGTTCCCCTTTTTTGATTTTTATCATTTTCTTTTTTATTCTGTAATCCTTTTTTTACAGTCCAGTCTTCATGCCCTTCTCAGTCTGCCCTGTAACTGCTCCCCATCTCATACTGCCTACCCACTCCCCCATTTCCAAGAGGCTGTCCCCACTCTTCTAACCCCACCTCACCAGATCTCTTCACTTCCTAGGGCCTTAATTCTTTTCAGGCTTATGTGCATATTCCCTCACTAAGGCCAGACCAGGCAGTCATCTGCAGTATAGGTGTTGGGGACCTCATATCAGCTGGTGTATACTGCCTGGTTGGTGGCTTGGTGTCTGGGAGATCTTGGGGGTCTAGATCAGTTGAGACTGCTGGTCTTCACATGGGGCTGCCCTTTTCCTCACTTCTTCCAGTTTTTTTCCAAATTTAAGTGCAGGGGACCCTGGCTTCCATCCATTGGTTGGGTGCTAGTATCTGCATCTGAATCTTTCAGTTGCTTGTTAGGCCTCTAGGAGGGCAGCCCTGCTAGGCTTCTATCTGCAAGCACACCACAACATCACTAACAGTGTCAGGCTCTGGGGCCCACGCTTCAGCTGGATCCCAATTTGGTCATATCACTGGAACTCCTTTCTCTCATGTTCTCCTCCATTTTTGTCCTTGCAGTTCCTTCAAAGAGGAACAATTCTGTCAGAGCTTTTGACTGTGGGATGGCAACCCTCTCCCTCCACTTGATGTCCTGTCCCTCCACTGGAGATAGGCTCTACAAGTTGCCCCTCCTCACTGTGGAGCACTTCATCCAAGTTTTCTCCCTTTGAGTTCTGAGAGTCTTAGGTATATTCCAGAGAGTCCTCCCACCTCCTAACTCCCAAGGTTTCCTGTTTCCATCCATTCTTTCTGCTGGCCCTCAAGGCTTCAGTCATGTTCCTGCCCCCAATACCTGATCATGTTTCCCCTTCCCCTCCCAATCCTCACTCCCACCTAAGTCCCTCCCTCTCTCTGCCTCCCATGATTACTTTTTTCTCCTTTCCAAGTGGAATTGAAGCATCCTCACTTGGGCCTTTGGAGTTGTTAATCTTCTTGAGTTCTGTGGATTATGTCCTGGGTATTCTGTGCCTTTTGGGCTAATATCCACATATTAGTAAGTTTGTATGATTCGTGTACTTTTGGGTTCGAGTTGCCTAACTCAGGCTGATATTTTCTAATTCCCTCCATTTACCTGCAAAATCACGATGTCCTCGTTCTTAATAGCTGAGTAGTGTTTCATTGTGCAAATGAACTAAAATTTCTGTATCCATTCTTCTGTTGTGAGACATCTGGGTTGTTTCCAACTGTGGCTATCACAAACAAGGTCACTATGAACATAGGGGAACATGTGTCCCTGTGGCATGGTTGGGGCATCATTTGGGTGTGTGTCCAAGAGTGGAATAGCTGGGTCTTCAGGTAGATCTATTCCCAATTTTCTGGGGAACCTCCAGATTGAATTCCAGAATAGTTGTACTAGTTTGCAATTCCTCCATCAATGGAGGAGTGTTCCTCTTTCTCCACATTCTTGCCAACATGTGCTGTCACCTGAGGTTTTTGATCTTAGCCATTCTGATTGGTGTAAGGTGGAATTTCAGGTTGTTTTGATTTGTATTTCCCTGATCACTAAGGACTTTAAACATTTCCTTACATGCTTCTCAGCCATTCGAGATTCATCTGTTGTAAATTCTGTTTAGTTCTTTTTAAAAAAAATAATTTATTTTTTACACTTCATGTGTTATTCGCCTCCATGCTGTTCTACCCTCCAACTGTTCCATATCCCATACTTCCTCCCCACCCTGCCCCCATCTCTATGTGAATGTCCCTACCCCCACCCTACCTGATCTCTAAAGTCCCTGTGGCCTCCAGTGTCTTGAGGGTTACATACATCATCTCACTTGATGCCCTCTCTTCCTGCTGGAGGTGGGCTCTATAAGTTCTCTCTCCTTACTGTAGTGCATTTCATCCAAGGTCCCTCCCTTTGGATCCTGAGAGTCTCTCACTTCCCAGGTCTTTGGTACATTCTGGAGGGTCTCCCCAACCTCCTATTTCCTGAGGTTGCCTCTTTGCATTCTTTCTGCTGGCCCTCAGGGCTTCTCTCCTTTTCCCTCCCCTTTACCAGAATGGGATCCCCTCCCCTCAATCCCCTCCGGCTGTCCACTTTCTTTCCCAGGTCCCTTACTCCTTCCCCAGTTGTGATTGCTTTCATCTCCCTCCCAAGTGGGACTGAGGAGCTCTCACTTGGACACTTCAGCTTGCTGTCCTTTTTGAGTTCTGTGGAATGTATCTTGGCATTCTGCAATTTTTTTGGCTAATATCCACTTGTTAATGAGTACACACCATGCTTGTCCTTTTGGGTCTGAGTTACCTCACTCAGGATGGTATTTTTTAGTTACATCCATTTGTCTGTAAAAGTTCTATACACCATTTTTTATTTTTTTTTTTTGTGGTTAGCTTCTTAAGTTCTTTATATATTTTGGATATTAACACTCTATCATATGTGCAGTTAGTGAAGATTTTTTTCCAATCTGTAGGTTGCAGATTTGTCTTATTGACTATGGTCTTTACCTTACAGAAGCTTTCCAGTTTCATAAGGTCACATTTATCAATTCTTGATCTTAGAGTCTGATCCATTGGAGTTCTGCTTAAGAAAATTTCCCCTGTGCCAATGAGTTCAAGGTTCTTTCCTAGTTTCTCTTCTATTAGATTCAGGGTATCTGGTTTTATGTTGAGGTCCTTGATCCACTTAGACTTGAGTTTTGTGTAAGGTAACGACAGGTATGGGTCTATTTTCATTTTTTGACATAGAGACAACCAGTTATAACAGCCCCATTTTTGGAGATGCTTTCTTTTTTCCATTGTATATTTTTAGTGTCTTTTTCAAAGATCCAGTGTCCATAAGTGTATGGTTTTATTTCTGAGCCTTCAATTATTTTTTTTTTTAATTTTCAAATATTTTATTGCATAGTCTTTCATGGCAACATCAGGAGTAACAGAAAACATTATTCCCAGTTCCTAAACCACATCCTGAAAATTATATAAATTTGTATTTACATATTTGTATCAACACCCCTCCCCTAACCTCTAATTCCACTACGTATTGTAGGTCTTTTGTTTAAAGCAGGAAACTATTCTCTTAGGTAAGAAATATATGTGGAAGCTAAATGAAATGTTGGTTAGAGTAGCTGGGAACAGTTTGTCTGTGGGGCAGAATAGAAGGGCTAAGTCCAGCCAAGGCAGGGGCATCAGGTGGGGTCCATCAAGGGGAGGAGTACAGTGTATAAAAAGGCAGCATCCTGAAGGTCTGCCTTGGGATCCTTGGTCCTTCAGGAGATAGTCTTTGTCTCAGGAAGGAAGGCTTCCCAATATTTTTCCAGCTGCTGCTGGGAATGTAGGAGTGTCTCCAGGTACTTGACCATGTGGTTTTTGAAGTCCTTGGATTTCTCTTTCTCAAATTGTGTCACTTCCTTTTGGACAACTCTTGAAATCCTTTTAAAGTCCCTTTCATACTGAGTCACCTGAGATTCCCACTCTGTAATCTCATCCTTAGCCTGCTGTAGTTTATCAGGCTTGTTGGCACACAGCAGCTGAGCATCAAATTCCTGATTCTTCTGCAGCATGGCTTGAGCATCCTGCCATTGCTGCTATGTCTTTATATGCTGGTTGAAATCAGCTTGGACAATGACCATAAGGTGAATATAGACACTCAGGAGTTCAGCAAGGAGGAAGAAGTCATTGTTGGTCTGTTCCTGGTGGAGCTGCTCATTTTTTTCCTCTACCTCAGCCAGTTGGGAGAGTACTCCATACAGTCCTGTGTTGTCCTCAGAACTCCCAAGCATGGCTAGACTCAGGGCTGTGTTCAGTGCTAGTTCTTTCCTATGGTTGACTAGCATCTCCACCATAGCATGCAGGTTCCATAGGTGCTGCTCCTTACACTGTACCTCCTGGAACTTCTAGAACCAAATGTCTGGTTCATTCATCTTGACAGTCATTTTCCTGACTGCATCTGTAGCTTGTTGAACATCTTAAGGAGACCAACACCACTCCTGCCCACAGCTCAAGGCAGCTCCAAAACCTCACTGTCATCTGGATCCTGCAACATGGTAGGATGATTCACAATTCTTGGAAATTTTTTTCCCAAAGCAACCCTCTGTTTCCCAAAACGTTCTGAATTAAAAGACTCTTCCTTCCCAACTTTCACCTTTGTCATTCCTAATTAGGCTTGTCTCAAGTAGAGGATGCGCAATGAAACCATTCTAGTTGTTCTTCTCTGAAAGCTTCTCATAAAGATCCAGAAAGTCACTGAATCTTCTTTTCACCGCAAACTACCTACTTCTGAACATCGATAAGCTCATCTGTGTGGTGACTTTATAGGCCACACAGACATTTGCACCATTCCCGATCTCAGGATCAGTGATACCAACTGTCAAATCAACTGATCCTCCTGTTCTTCTTCCTCCAGCTCCTCATAGCTTGGCTCTAGCTTAGGAGAATTTGTGGCTTCTTGTGGAGGATGAGAAATAAGTGTTTTGCCTGGTGTTGTCTTCTGGTTATTCTGTGTGTTGTCCTGGTATAGTTCCACTATGGCATATGTTCAGAGGTTCAGTCTATTATGATCAAGACAGGAACATGGTGGCATACAGGCAGGCATGATGCAGGAGAAGCTGAGAGTTCATCTGAAGGCTGCTAGGAGAATACTCCTAGGTCTTCAGTTCTTGTCTATTGATTAACTTGTCTGTTTCTGTACCAATACCATGCAGGTTTTTATCACTATTTCTCTGTAGTATAGACTGAGATCAGGGATGGTGATTCACCCAGAAGTTCTTTTATTGTTAGGAATTGTTTTTGCGCTGGGCAGTGGTGGCACATGCCTTTAATCCCAGCACTTGGGAGGCAGAGGCAGGTGGATTTCTGAGTTAGAGGCCAGCCTGGTCTACAGAGTGAGTTCCAGGACAGCCAAGACTACCCAGAGAAACTCTGTCTCGAAAAAAAAACAAAAGAAAACAAACAAACAAACAAACAAAAAACAAAGAAAAAAAAAAGAAAAAAAAAAGAAAAGAAACTAAAAGAAAAAAAATAAAAAGAATTGTTTTTGCTATTCTGGGTTTTTTGTTTTTCCATATGATTTTGAGAGTTGCTCTTTCCATGTCTGAAGACTTGTGTTGGGATTTTAATGGGAATTGCATTGAACCTGTAGATTGCTTTTGGTAGGATGGCCATTTTTTTTTCTCTGTTAATTCTGCCAATCCATAAGCATGAGGGATATCTCCATTTTCTGCAATCCTCTTCAGTTTCTTTCTTCAGAGACTTGAAGTTCTTTTCAAACAGATCTTTCACTTGTTTGGTTAGAGTTATGCCAAAGTATTTTATATTATTTTTGACTCTTGTGAAAGGTGTTGTTTCCCTAATTTTTTTCTCAGCCTATTTATCACTTGTATCAAGGAAGGCTACTGCTTTCTTTGAGCTAATTTTATATCCAGCCACTTTGCTGAAGTTGTTTATCAGCTGTAGAAGTTCTCTGGTAGAATTTTTGAGGTTGCTGATGTATGCAATCCTAGTTGATTCTCTCCACATTTCCTCTCATCTTCCCTACATGAACCTCCATGTCACATTCCTACATACCAAGTCCACAAGTTAAATTCAATCTATTTCCCCAATCCAGTGAAATCCATTTGCTTCCTCTAGTTCCTTCCCTTTTAACTAACCTTTCTGGATCTACAGATTGTAGTTTGGTTATCATTTACTAGCAGTAAATGTGCACATGTAAGTGAATACATAGCATATTTATCTTTGTGGGTCCATGTCATCTCACTCAGGATAATTTTTTGTAATTAGACCCATTTGCCTACAAATTTCATTATGGCATTTTTAACAGCTGAGAATACTCCCTTTTATAAATGTACTATATATTTTAAATCTACTTATATATTGAGGGATGTATAATTTGTTTTCAGGTTCTGGTTATTAAGAACAGAGCACCAATGATCAGAGTTGAAAAAGTGTCCTTGTGGTATGATAAAGCATCCCTTAGGTATACGCCCAAGAGTGGCATATACATATCTTGGGGTAGAATGATACTTTCCTCATTCCATGAGGAGCCACCACACTGATACCCAGAATGGCACTACAAGATGCTGTTCTAGCAATGAATGAGTTTTCCTCTTATTCTCCATCCTTGCAAGGGTGAAATATTACATGTGTTATTGATATTTGGCATCTTAGGAGGTATAAAATGGGACCTCAGTGAAGTTTTGTTTGCATTCCCCTGATGACTAGAGATGTTGGACATTTTTTTTTTATTAATCATTCCATTAGTTTTCTTCTCAAATGATATCCTACTTCCTGGTTACCCACCTACTAATCTCCCCTTCCCACGATATCCTACTTCCCGGTTACCTCTCCACCAACCTCTCATCCCACACCTGCCATTCCCATCCCTTTTACCTGTATAAGAGTGTGCCTCTACCCACACTCTCCTGCCCTACTACTCCAGCATCCCCCTACTCTGGGACATCAAACCTCCCCAGGACCAAGGGTGTCCCCTCCCATTGCTGTCAGGCAAGACCATCCTCTGCTACATATGTATCTGGAGTCATGGGTCCCTCCAGGTATACTCCTTGGTTGGTGGTCTAGACTTTGGGAGAACTCAGTAATCAGGCCAACTTCTATTGCTCTTCCAGTGGGATTGCAATCCCACACCACTCCACCAGTCCTTCTGCCAGCTCCCCAACCAGGTTCCCTGAGTTCAATCTGATAGTTGGTTCCAAGCATCCACATCTGCATTGGTCAGTTGTTGGCTGGAACTCCTCAGGATCTGCCATACTTGGTTCCTGTCCACAGATGCTTCTTGACCACTGTAACAGTGTTTGGTTTGCAGACATGATGTATCCCAAGTGGGGCCATTTCCGGTTGGCCCTTCCTTCAGTCTCTGTTCCATTTCTGTCCCTGTTCTTCCTTTGGACAGGAACATTTCTGGGTTAAAAAACTTTGAGATGGGTGGGTGGCTCCATCCCTCAGCCAGGGGCCGTACCTATCTACTAGAGGTAGTCTCCACAGGTTCTGTCTCCCCCTCCTCTTCGCATTATGACTGAAGTCAATCCTGGGGGGTCCTGGGAGCCTCACATTTCTCTGGTGTCTGGGACCCTCCAGTGGTTATCCCCAGTTCCTCATCTCCCTGCTAGGTATTTTTAGTCAACTTCCTGACCCTCTGTACCTTTCTTACATGTCCTCCAGTTTTTGATACTGCCATCCTTATTTCAGCCTCCTTTTTATTTCCTCTCTTGTCCCACTCTCTTCCACCTGAAGCACCCCCCCCCCAATCTCTCTTCCTTCTATGTTTTATATGATCTGTAGATTGTATCATAGGAATTGTGAGCTTATTAGTGTGTTCTTTCATGTCTAGGTTTCCTCACTCAGGATGATATTTTCTCATTCCATCCATTTGCCTGAGAACTTCATGTAGTCATCGTTTTTAATCACTGCATAATACTCCATTGTGTATATGTGCCACTTTTTCTCTATCCACTCTTATGTTGTGTGACATCTGGGTTATTTCCAGATTCTGGCTACTATAAATAAGGTTGCTATGAACATAGTGGAGCATGTGTCCTTGTTATATGATGAAGCATCTTTTGGGTATACACCCATAAATGGTATTTCTGAGTCTTCAGGTAGAACTATTTCCAAAAAAAAAAAAAAAAAAAAATCCAGCTATGTCTCCTACCCCAACCCGATTGGCAAATGTCAGAGCCCATAAGCTACCAACTGGTAGACACAAAAGCTAGCCTGGGCTCTTCCTAGGTGCTGCTGTATGCTGCTCTAGAGATGCAGCCTAATCCTGCAAATGTGGAAAGCCCTAGCTCTGCAGTGAAGCAGGCAGAGTCCTGCTGTTCAGAGAGCAGAGAGTGGTGCTTCATACATCCTGCATTCAAAAACATTATAGAGAGTAAAATGAATTAAGGTGTCAATGCTACCTTAAGCAGCTGCTTTCCTTGAACATGGGCTCCCATGTGGAAACTGGTGACTGCTCAGCCTAGCAAATGGCACATGGCTCAAGTCAAAAACTCTCAGCAAATGAAAGGCGATTTGAATGAAGTCAAATAAAGAGAAGAATATTAAATTAAATATTAAATTTGTATAAAGAGAATGGGGAATGTAGGATATTTATCCACACAGATTTTAATCTCCAAAAAGATGAAAGAAATTGATATAAATCTTTTTAAAGATACATAGATAGCAAATAAATAAATAAATAAATAAAATCCAGGCCCTTGATCTGAATACTTGGGAGACAAAGGCAGGGGCAGATAGGTTCCTTGTAAGTTTGAGGGTAGCCTAGTCTATAGAACGAATTCAAGTCAGTCTGGGCTATGCAATGGAACCCTGTCTGAATAAATAATATTAGTTGTTTTATATTACCAAAATGAAAGCAGTCATAAAGGAAATGATTGTAGTAGTATGGTATACCCTCTTTGAGACAGGACAAAATAGCACAGGCCTAAAAAGGGGCTGGGGGAGGGGAACTGCTGGATTGAATCAGTCCATACATTTAGTGACCTCAGATTGCTGAGCCAAGGATATGTTGTTTGGCAGAGAGGCTCTAGGTTTTTCTTAACAGGGAAGAAGAAAAAGGCTTTTGAATTTTCCAAAGTAATAAAGATCAGATTTAATAGATGGAGAACCCCTGAAGATCTCAGTTGCAGACAGGAGAAAATTAAAAGGACTAAATGCACTGATAATATATATTGCTAAACCCTCCTTTGAAAAAGCTCTGAAACTGACTGGGACAGACATGTGTACCCAGCCAGAGCTTCGGCTTACATGGCCGATAAATCTTGTTGGCTACAGAATTCTCATGACTAATTACATATCATCTTTTCATATGAATAGAGATTTCTATTGCAGTTTGAATATATGATCAAAATAATTTCTAAAGAAAAGTCAGTTGTAGTTCAAGTCATAGGATTTTTTGTTTTTTATGTTTTTCTAGAATGAAAATTGCAAGACTGATATATAGCAAACTGGATGTCTTGGGTTGTACTCTAATTCATGGATGGAAATCAGAGATCAAACAAGTACTTTATTAATTTTCACTAAGACAAAATATCTCATATAAGAAGGATCTATTTTGATGAATTGTGAAACTAATTTCAGCTTTAAAGATCTCTTCTTCTATGCCTTTATATTAGGATAGGTAGAATTTAAGCAGAAATATGGAGAGAATATAATATAAATATTACTTCAGTTGATTTGAATATTTCATCTCTGCAACATTCTCCATAATGTTACTGTGTTTTCTTTTAGAATACCAATATGGAAATATGAGTTTTTTTTAATCCTGCTTTTTGCTACTGATGAGATTAACAGGAACCCTCACCTTTTACCCAACATGTCTTTGATATTTACCTTCCCTTATGACATGTGTTTTGATACATTGAAAACAATTGATGAACTAAGTTTACCAAAAATCAATCATCAAGTATTTCCTAATTATGAATGTAGATTGTCTGGATGTAAAATAGGACTTACAGGACCATCGTGGACTATATCTTCAAAACTGGCAATCTTCTTCCGTTCTCCAAAGGTGAGGCTCCCTGGAAAAAGAAGAGGTAACAGTCGGTCTCTGCCAATCCCAAGTTCCTGCAGAGAATGAATGGGCACCATAGGTTTGGATGTGCTGATGTTTATATTCTAAAGGATTAAAGAATTAAATATTGACAGGACAGTGATATTTCCTTGTATCACAAGAATGGATGAACTGGAAAAATAAGCAAAAGTTTTGTTGAACATTCAGGTTGTCATAAATATTATAAAATCTAATAGGAGTAATAAAAAACATTTACAAGGTAAATTTATTGTCCTCTGTAGGAATTCTGGAAGGTGAGTAACACAACTCATATCTGAGAATGGACTTCAAGCCAATCATATTACTCACATTGGTTCCTCTGTTCTTCCTCCTTCAGATTTTCTTTGGACCATTTCATCCTATCCTGAGTGACACTGTCCGATTTCCCCATGTCTATCTGATAGCACACAAGGATACATGTTTATCCCGTGCCATGGTCTCTTTACTGGTTTATTTTACATGGACCTGGGTAGGGTTACTCATTTTGGATAATGACCAGGGAACTCAGTTCCTCTCAGATTTAAGAGAAGAGATGCAAAGTAATGGAGTCTGTTTAGCGTTTGTGAATGTGATCCCTGAAAGCATGAAGTTATATATGATCAGGGCTGTAATATATGATACTCAAATCATAACGTCTTCAGCAAAGGTTGTTATCATTTATGGTGAAATGAACTCTACCCTTGAAGCCAGCTTCAGAAAATGGGTATATTTAGGTGTACAGAGAATCTGGGTTACCACCTCACAATGGGATGTCATCACAAGTAAAAGAGATTTCAGCCTTGATGCCTTCCATGGGACTGTCACTTTTGCACACCATCATGCTGAGATTTCTAAATTTAGAAACTTTGTGGAAACAATGAACACTTCCAAATACCCAGTAGATATCTCTCAAATGAGGCAGAAGTGGAATTATTTTAATTGTTCAGTTTCCAATACCAACTATAGCTCAATGAATCATTATTCTTTCAACACTTCATTGGAATGGTTATCCCAGCATAATTTTGACATGGTCCTAAGTGAAGAAGGTTACAATTTATATAATGCTGTGTATGCTGCAGCCCACACTTATCATGAAGTCATTCTTCAACAAGCAGAGTCTCAGGAAACAGAAGGTTCCATAGGAGTGTTCAGTGATTGTCAGAAGGTAAAGCATCTTATTTTCTATCATACTTAACTTATGACATTTTAAATGCCCCGAGAAATGCTGCTATAAATTTGTCAAGAGACTTCTCTCAATACATGGATTTCTATACCTCAAAACTCCCTAGCATAAATTTTTTGTGACTAAATAGACTGGACAAAATTAACATTCAATGTATGACAACATTTTTGTATGAACATCTGGTACTTTTGTTAGAATATTTTTCATTTTTTCCAAATTAGTTTAATATTGGGAATAGTAACTGGAATTTTTATGATAAAATTTTCAAGTGACAACTAGAATCTTTTTCTTAAGAAATAGAATCCACATTAGTCAATGTCATACATAATTATTTTATGAAGTGTCAATTAAGTATATAGACAATTATATTGACTTTACATTTTTATTAAATTTATTTTTTATATGTATGCTGTATTTATACTATTTTAAATCTTCCTCTCTTCCTTTTAAGAACTTCCAGGATCTTCACTATTTCTCAATTTTATGGTTTCCTTCTGACAGTTTTCATATAATTAATAAATGTTCACATCTCTATCATTATGTTACTCAATAATTGGTAAGCATTTGTTCTGTCAATTTCTGTCATGAAATATATATGAAATATAAAACAATTTATTTAACCATGAGATATCTTGTGTTTCACTAGGTAGGATAGCTTCAATACAGTTATTTTTCCTGTAATATATTGTAAATTATTGGACATTCACAATTTCACTTTGCCTTAGTGGGTGGACATATGTAACCATCTAATGATGCGTCTCATTTAGATTGCTTCATTGCTAAAGAAGAGAGTATTTACTAATCCTGTTGGAGAACTGGTGAACATGAATCTAAGAAAAACCCTATGTGCAGAATATGACATTTTCAACATTTGGAATTTCCCACAAGGCTTTGGACTGAAGGTGAAAATAGGAGATTACTCCCCTAATTTCCCACCGAGTCAACAACTGCACATATCTGAAGACTTGAAGTGGGCCATGGGGGAAACATTGGTGTGTACACTATAATTTTCATTATTTTCAGCATGTTTTTTTTTATAAAATTGTGTGGCATTGGTCATGGGTTAGTGGTAGAGAACAATTTCATGTCTGTGATATACTCAAGCACCCATGTTTGATTTTTCACAAATTGCTGTAAGTCTTGATATTGGAAATCCAGTGCTTCTGGCTTCCATGGACACTTAAAGGCAATTCCAGATTACCTCAGACTACAAAAACATATATAAAAAATTAAAAATATAATAAATTGTTTAGCCTATTAAATTTTATTACTAGTATTAAACTGTGAAATTTTGTGATTCCACACATACATCTTTGTAGCTGAATCATGAATACCATGTAATTTTATTTTATTTTGTTTTTTCCAATATAACTGTTTATATTTATTGGTAATTACATTATCAGAGTATACACCCATATGTTTTATTTTGTTTTTTAACACACACACACACACACACACACACACACACACACACACGCGTGTGTGTGTGTGTATCAGTGCCTACAGGGATCACTGGTGTTAAGTCCTCTGGAACTGGAGCTACATAGGGTTGTGAGCCACCATGTAGATGTTAGAAACTTAGCTTAGGTCCTCTGGAAGTCCAGCAAATACTCTTAACTACTGAGCCATCTCTCTAGTGTCCCAAACACTTACTCGCTTTGTCAACTGTGGGAAACTTGAAGCAATGACCCCTCGAGACAATGAAGATGCATAGAGTTTTGCTGCTAATACCAGAGTCCTATTTAATGAACCAGCCTACCTTGGGAAAGAACTGATTTTAGGACCACTGCACCCAATATTTAAGATGAGTCTGGAGTGCCTTATAATAGCAGAAAGTAAAACCTGTAAAACACATTTAACAAAATAACAGTGAGGGTATGTAAAAAAGAAATAACATCCAACTACAAACAAAAGAAAAACCTTAACAGCCAAAGCTTGAACATTTGGAGGGACAGAATAAATGAAGAGACATTTCTGTAACTCACAGTATGAAATAAATATCCTTGAGTCAATACTGATATTAGAAGTAGAAGGTACAGGTGTGGCTCTGACCCTGAATCAAATCAACTGTACAACTACATTTGAGATAATAGGAGAAACTAGAACACAGGTTGGTTATTTGATTCTATGAAGTAATTAATAATAAGGTTTTTTAGAGTATGATAACATTATGGCTTTGTGTTTTTGAAATGTCTTTATTAGTAATATTACTGACCCACTTATGGGAGAACAGTATATTTATGGTTGGATTGTTTTTGTTTGGATTGTATAAATAAATAGATGAAGAAGAAAGGACAAATGTCTGTCAAAGGTTTCTGAACATTGGCCTTAGCTAATGGTTGGGCTCCAGCATCCAGCATAGTCACTAACTGTAATAGATGGGCTGCATCTACACCATGTGTGAGCGACAGAGAAAATGAACCTTGGAGATACACACACACACACATATATATCCATATGTATATATATGAATAAAATTTACTTAACAATATATTATATTTAACAATTTATTATTTAATAATACAATATACAGCATATTATATATTTATATGATATATTAATAATTTATACAATATATAATTAATATATTTATTATATTAATTATATATCTCCCACATTGGTATCCTCCAGACTTTGGGGCATCTATTCTCTCACAGTTAGGTGTGTTGTCTCCCACTGAGGCAGCAATGTTGGGGAATGGATTCCACAGATATTCATCAGCTTTAGTGTCAGCTTTTTCTCCAGGTGTTTGCTTGCAGCCAACCATTGGAAGGAGCATGGGGACCCCAATGGAGGACTTAGAGGATGCACTGAAGGAGCTGAAGAAGTTTGCAACCTCATAGGAAGAACAACAATATCAACCAACCAGACCTCCACAGTTCCCAGGGATGAAACCATCAACCAAAGAGTACACATGGAGGGATTCATGGCTCCAGCTGCATATGTAGCAGAGGATGGCTTTATCTGGCATCAGTGGGAGGGGAAGCTGTTGGTCCTATGAAGGCTTGATGCCCCAGTGTAGGGGAATGCTAGGGCAGTGAGGTGGGTGTGGATGAGTGGGTAGGTGGGGGAGAACCCTCATAGAGGCAGGGGGAGATGGAATGAGAAAGGAGGTTTGTGGAGGGGAAATCCGGAAAGGGGATAACATTTGAAATGTAAATAAATAAAACAACCAATAGAAAATTGCAAGAAATTTATAACATTTCAAAATATTAATATTACAATTATATAACATGCAAAAATATTCATAAGCAAAATTGGTATAATGTTTTCTTTCTTTTTTATAATTTTATTGATTTACATTTCAAATATTGTCCCCTTCCCATTCCTCCTGCATGAGCACCCTACCCCCTACTCCTTCCCATTCACCTCTAAGAGAGTGCTCCCCCACCCACTCCTACCTTCTCCTCTAGCATCCCTCTTTTCTGGGGCATCAAGTCTCCATAGGACTAAGTGCATCCCCTCCCCTTAAGACCAGACAAAGCAGTCCTCTTTTACATATGTACTGGGAGCCACGGACCAGCCTATGTATACTCTTTTGTTGGTGGCTTAGTGTGGGTCAGTGGGCCTTTCTGACAGCTGGGGTCCAGTTTAGCAGCCACCTGAGATCCCCGGAGACCCACTGAGCAGAGTAAATTTGTTCGCAAGGGACTGTAGGCATTCAGTGATAGCTCCTGAGATGATGGCTCAGATTTCAGCCCAAACCCTACAGCTGCCCTTGCAGGAGATGTGTGCTCTATCAGGCAGACACTGCCCCAAATGCCCAGCATTCTAGCTGGACCGTACACCCAGTCATCTGACCACAAGCCAGGCATGCCTCGCCCCATACAATAAAAGGGGCGGTTTGCCCCCTCCTCACTCTCTTGCTCTCTTGCTCTCTTACTCTTACTCTTATCCTCTCTTGCTCTTTGTTCCTCTCTCTCTCCTCTCTGTTCTTTGTTCTCTTCTCTGGCTTTCTCCTCCTTTCTTTCTCTTTTTCTCTCTCCTTCCTCTCCTTTCCTTCCCTTTATTCAAACAACATATTTTCTCCTTCTTACAATAAAATAACTCATCCATACATTGCCTCCTTTTTAGCTAAGGCGTTGTGCAGCAACAGGTCAGCCCTGGGGGGGAGAGAGAGACCTGGGCCTCAGCAGCAGGCCCTCTGCCTCCAAGGAGAGAGAGAGAGCCTCAGCCAGACCACCAGCCCAGGCCCCTGTCATGGGAACAACAAGTAGTGCAGAATGAGGCCAACAGGTCTCCGCCTTTGGAACAACATATGGTGGAGGATGTGAGGAAAGGAACCCTAGCTCTGTGCTAACAGAACAGCTGCACTGCTACTCTTTCCCCCATGCCCTTAACCCTTTCCTTCCCAGATGTCAGTGGCACCCATCGGCACCTGCGGTGCCCAGCAGCATATGGAAACCTATGTCCCTGGCTTCCTGGCAGGCCAAGGGACCACTTTCTTCACTTGTCTCATTACCTCTACCTCCCTTGGACTGGAACAACTTCACCCCCCTCACCCTACCCCGGACTGAGGTAAAGTAAGCAGACAGGTGCTTTGCACTTGCCTGGTCAGCTCTGTCTCTGGCCCAAGTGTAAAGTTAGACTACCCTATTAACCTTTTGTTCCTTGGCTGCCCGGGTGATTGCACCGGGCAGTTTCCCTGCAGTAGTGTGGTTGTAAAGAGAGTGCATCTGCCCGGTGGTGATGGCACATGCCTTTAATCCCAGCACTTGAGAGGCAGAGGCAGGCAGATTACTGAGTTCAGGGCCAGCCTGGTCTACAGAGTGAGTTCCAGGACATCCAGGGCTATACAGAGAAACCCTGTCTCGAAAAACCAAAAGGAGAGAGAGAGGAGAGAGAGAGAAAGAGAGAGAGAGAGAGAGAGAGAGAGAGAGAGAGAGAGAGAGAGAGAGAGAGAGAGAGAGAGAGAGAGAGAGAGAGAGAGAGAGAGAGAGAATCTGCTCCCAAGAGGGCAGGGTGGCCTGTGAAGAGCTCTTCAGGAGAAAAAGCTCTCTGTGGTGGAGAAACTCAGCCCAGCCCCCATGGCGTGCAAACAGGCAAGACATTGGCTGGAGACAGAACCAGTTAATCTAAACAGTGAGTGAGCCAGTTCAAAAACTGGGTATTCCTTTCTCTCTCCCTTCTCCCTCCCTCCCTTGGAAAAGCAGGGTCCCTCTGCTACACAGACCTCTTGGCTCTGCTTCCCTTTGTGTTCCTCCAAACTGGCACAAACTTCTACTCTGTACCCCTCCCCTAGATCTCAGTGCTGCCTCTGAGCTCTGAGCTTCACGTACCTGCTAGCTAACTTGCAGCATGCTCGCACAGGCTAACAGCCTGCAGCTTCAGCTAAAATCCTGTCACTCAACCCTTCAACTTTTTCAAGGTTAAAACTTTATACCTTGCTTTTCAAGGAAAATTGAATAAAAATACATAGCCTGCTTGCTGCACACACAGCCTACCCATCTAAGCCCACCAAAAGTGCTACCCAGAGGTTTTGTTCGCTTTCGCCCCCTATAGAAATAACTAAATTCTGCTTTTCAACCCAAAATTTTCTTGCTTCTTCATTTGAACATTTATTTTCTCCCAAACATCAGCGATGTATGTCCAAAAGTTTTTAACTTGCTTAGGATTTAAGTCACCTAATTTACTTCCACAGGTCAAATCAACTATGCTGATCACATGAAGCAGACTTTAAAGATTTAATATATCTGGTTTTATGTGGAGATCCTTGATCCACTGGCACTTGAGCTTTGTACAAGGTAATAAATATGGATCAATTTGCCTTCTGCATGCAGAACGCATGTTAGGCCAGCACCATTCTTCGAAGATGATATCTTTTCCCACTGTATGGTTTTACCTCCTTTGTCAAAGATCAATTATCAATAGGTGTGGGGTTTATTTCTTGGTCTTTGATTCTATTCCATTGATCCACCTGTCTGTGTCTCTACCAAAACGATATGGTTTTTATTACCATAGGCCTGTATTACAGCTTGAGGTCAGGGATGGTAATTCCCCCAGAAGTTCTTTTATTGTTGAAAATTGTTTTCACTGTCCTGTTTGCTGTTGTTGTTGTTATTCCTTATGAAGTTTCTGATAGAATTACTGTTTATATCTTTGTGAAAAATTGAGTTGGGATTTTGATGGGGATTATACTGAATCTGTAGATTTGTTTTAATAAGAAAGCCATTTTTAGTATACAATCTTGCTAATCCATGAGCATGGGAGATCTTTCTGTCTTCAGAGGTCTTCTTTGATTTCTTCCTTGAGAGACTTGAAGTTCTTGTCGTATAGCTCTTTCACTGGCGTGGTTAGAGTTACACCAACTTATTTTATACTATTTGTGGCTGTTGTGAAGGGTATCATTTCCCTACTTTCTTTCTCAGTCTGTTTATCATTTATATAAAGGAAGGCTGCTTATTTGTTTGAGTTAATTTTATATCCTGCCACTTTGTTGAAGTTGTTTATGAGCTGTAGGTGTTCTTTGATAGAATTTGGGGAGTTGCTTATGTGTATTATCCTATCACCTGCAAACAGTGATACCTTCACTCTTTTCTCTCCAAGTTTTATCCCCTTGATTTCCTTTTGTTGTTTAATTGCTCTTGCTAGAACTTTAAGTACTATATTGAATAAATAGGGAAAGAGCGGGCAGCCTTGTCTTGTCCCTGATTTTGGTGGGATTGCTTAAATATTCTCTCCATTTAATTAGATGTTGTCTGCTGGTTTGTTGTATACTGCTTTTCATTAGGTGTAGACATGTGCATTTAATTCCTGATCTCTCCAAGACTTTTAATATGAAGGGGTGCTGCTTTTTGTCAAATACTTTTTTTAGCATCTAATGAGATGATCCAGTGATTTTCTTCCTTGACTTTATTTAGTGGATTACATTGATGGATTTCTGTATATTGAAGCATCCCTGCATGCCTGGGTTGAAGCCTAATTGACCATGATGGATGATTGTTTTGATGTGTTCTTGGATTCCCTTTGAAAGAACTTTATTGAATATTTTTGAATCAATTTTTATAAGCAAAATTGTTCTGAAGTTGTTTTTCTTTGTTGGGTCTTTGTATGGTTTATGTATCAGAGTAACTGAGTCCTCAGAGAATGAATTAGGTGGTGTTCTTTCTCTTTCTATTCATGAAATAGTTTGAGGAGTATTAATATTAGGCCTCCTTTGAAGGTCTGGTAGAATTCTGCACTAAACATATGTGTCCCTGGGCTTTTTTTTTGTTTGTTTGTTGTTTGGGAGACTTTTAATGACTGCTTCTCTTTCCTTTGGGGTTATGGGGCTGATCAGTTGGTTAATTTACCTGGATTAATTTTGGAACATGGTATCTGTCTAGAAAATCATCTGTTTAATCTAGTGTTTTGAATTCTGTTAAATATAGTTTTTTGTAGTAGGATCTGATGATTTTTTTGAATTTCCTGAGTTTCTGTTTTTATATTTCCCTTTCATTTCTAATTTTGTTTTTGAGTACTGTCTCTGTGCTCCTTAATTAGTTTGGCAAAGAGTTTATCTATGTTGTTGATTTTCTTAAAAAAAAAAAACTCTCAGCTCTTACTTTTGTTAATATTTCTTGCTGTTTTCTTTTGTTTCTAATTTTAGCCAAGAGTTTGACAATTTTTTGTAGACTACTCCTCTTGGGTGTATTTTCTTCTTTTTGTTCTAGAGTTTTCACATGTGCTATAATGTTGCTAGTACAGGATCTCTCTAGCTTCTTTATGAAGGCATTCAGTGGTATGAATTTTCTTCTTAGCCCTACTTTCATTGTGTCCTGATATTGTGGGTAAGCTGTGCCTTCATTTTTCCTTAAGTTCTACAAAGTCTTTAATTTCTTATTTTTTTCTATGACCAAGTCGTAGAGTAGAGAGTTGTTCAGTTTCCATGAGTATGTGAAATTTCTATTGCTTTTGTTGTTATTGAAGACCAGCATTTGTCTGTGGTTACCTGATAGCATCTATGGGATTGTTTTAGTCTTATATCTGTTGGGGCTTGTTTTGTGTCTGATAATAAGGTCAATTTTTGAGAAGGTTCCATGAGATGCTGAGAAGAAGGTATGTACTTTTGTTTTTAGAATGAAATGATCTGTATATATCTGTTAAATCCATTTGGTGTATAATTTTGGTTAGTTTCACTCTGTCTTCGTTTATGTTCTGTTTCAGTGAACTGTCCCTTGGGGAGAGTGGGGTCTTGAAGTCTTCCATTATTACTATGTGAGGTCCAGTGTGTGTTTTTAGCTTTAGTACCCTTGCATTTGGGACATAGATGTTCAGAATCGAGCCTTTATCTTGGTGAATTTTTCCTTTCATGAGTATTGATGAATATGAAGTGTCCTTAACTATCTCTTTTGATAACTTTTGGTTAAAAGTCTATTGTCATTGAAATGCATTTCCTGTATGCAGCAAAATGTTTTATCCTGTTTGTATATCCAATCTGTTAGCCTGTGTCTTTTTATTTGGTATTTGAGTTCATTGGTGTTGAGGGATAGTAAAGATCAATGGTTGTTGGGAGGATTCTCTTTACTGGTTCAATCTATTTACTGTTCTGTAGGTTTCTTGTTCATTTATGGCCATCTCTTTCTTTAGGTTAGGGAAGTTGTCTTCTGTGAGTAGGTGGAAGATGTTTTCTTGCCCTTTGAATTGGGAATCTTCACTCTCTTTCAAATCTATTACTTGTGGGTTTCATCTTTCCATTTTGTCCTGAATATCATGGATGTTTGGCTTAGGAACTTTTTGCACTTTGTATTTTTTTGACTGTTGTATCAATATCTTCTATTGTATATTCTATGCCTGAGGTTCTCTCTTCTATCTCCTGTATTCTTTTGGTGATGCTTGCATCTGTGACTCCTGATCCCTTTATTAGGGTTTCTGGCTCCAGGGTTGTCTCCCATTGTGTTTTTTTTTTCTATATACAGGATGGTTTTGTTCAATTCTTTCACATGCTTGATTGTGTTTTCTTATTTAAGGGATTTATTTATGTCCTCCTTAAAGTCCTATGATCAGAAAACTTATGGCTCAGACTCTAAGATCAACAATTGACAAATGGGATTTTATGAAATTAAAAAGCTTCTGTAAGGCAAATGACAATCTCAATATGACAATGCAGAATACTATAGTTTGGGAAAAGATCTTCACTGACCCTACATGTGATTGAGGGCTAATATTCAAAATATATAAATAACTCAAGAAATTAGACTAAAAAAAACCCCAATGATATAATTCAACAATGGGGCAAAGATCTGAACAGAGGATTCTCAAGAGAGGAATCATCAATGGCCAAGAAGCATTTAAAGAAATGTTCAGCATCCTTTTTTTTTTTTTTAACTTTTATTGCATTATGATGAGAAAAGTTACATGATTTCAATTTATCTGAATTTGTTAACATTTAAAAACATATTTTAATTAAATAGAATTGAATCACATAATTGTTTCCTTTTTGTATCACTGCCCCTCCCAGAGACGCCCCCTTCAATACCTACAATATCTTTTTTGCCATATTCCTTAAAGTTTATAAAATATTATAACAATAAAAATAAGTATTATGAAAGTTGTTTGATATAAAACAAAAATCAATTTAACAGTCTTATGTAGATGCTCGTCTACAGTAATAGTGAAAATACATTTTTCTCTATAAATTTTAAATAACTCCAAACATATTAACTGTATACTTAAAAATAATACATCACTACTAGTATGTTCTTAAATGAACATGAATATATAAAGTCTTTTTGTTTGTTTAGTAGAGTTTAAAATCTTGGCTCTTACTGTGTACAAGCCCAAAATAAGAATAATTTTTAGACATTGTGTTTCATTGTAATAATGCTGTATTTCAATGAACCTCATATCACCAAAGGATTTTACCTCCATCGTAGCTAAGCCGAGAGTTGATAGTTCTGCTGCACCAAGAATTGTAGAATGAATTGTAGGCTTGATTTTTGGATACAGACTACCTGCTATGGTCAAAGCTATTTGACTTGAGTGAGTGACTTCATTCTCAGCCCACAGAGAACAGGTTACATTCATTTAAGAAATGGTGTAGGTATTAAGATGGTCTATCTATAAAGTCATTTGCCAACTGTTTCAATGAACAATGGTTCTGCTTCGAGGGTGGCACAGATATTAGGTGAGGGTAAAAATTTGGTTCATTAGCTGTGATAATTTGGAAAAGCATTCATCTCAGAGAAAGAGTAACTTATAAAGTCCTCTTCTTCAAACTTGATACAAGAATTACAAATGTCAAGCAAAGCATTCAGTCTCACTTTGTTGTTCTCTTACAAGCCACCTCCCTAGTTAATCATCTATGTTTCTTTTGGGTATATAAATGCTTTTGAAATATGTAAGCTGTTCTGTAAAAAATAGTATAGTGTAAAAACATGAAATAAACAATACTACTAATAGAGATGCTGAGATAGGAGAAGCAAGATTTCAAGACCCTTATGTTGTACACAGCCAGACACTGTAACAAACATACAAGCTGACAGTGTATATAGATTGTACAATGTTGAACCTATTTCTCCAATTACCAAATTAGAGAGAGCATTGGATGACAATCAACAAATATCCAATTCCTCATATTATTGGATTTCAATCTCTTTGGATATGTTCGTAATATTAATTTTCAAATTAATATATTAAGAAAAAGTAATTGTCACTTCCTATTGTTTTTGTTGTAAAAGGTGGAATTAGGTTTGTGTGGATTTGTTGAAAGATTACCTTTTTGCTTCTTCTAGGGTGTAGTTTTATTCCATATGTTGATGTTTTCCGTTTATTTTCCTTTGTAGAGGGGGATTTGTTGAAAGATATTGTGTAAATTTTTTTTTGTCATGGAATATGCTGTTTTCTCCATCTCTGGTAATTGAGAGTTTTGCTGGGTATAGTAACCTGGGCTGACATTTGTGTTCTTGAAGGGTCTGTATGACATCTGCCTAGGATCTCCTAGCTTTCATAGTCTCTGGTGAGAAATCTGCCATAATTCTGATAGGCCTGCCTTTATAT